>NC_083223.1:168425595-168732846 GCF_032191835.1 Heteronotia binoei | reverse complement strand
GAAAAGCTGATTTGTAGATCACATGACATAGTTCTTAGAAGCAATTTTTAATAAGTTCAACAATTCCTTCTGAATACAGGAAATCACCTTTGAATGCCCTTTTTAAATAGTAAACTCTGCCAAAGTCTTGACTGATGAAGCATTAATGGGAGTCACAATACAACTGAGATTAGATCTTTGGTGTCCATATGATCTAGCATTTCAGAAGGCATCATATTATTTAATTGAAAAACAGTATGTGTCTCCATTTCATTTTTTCACTCCATCAGTCAGGCAACAGTTCATACAAATTACACCAGTTCCAATATTAATAGCACTACTCCCAGAGCAATGTTTCACTTTTAAGAAATGAACTTTAACTTCTATAGATGTGGCACTGGTGCTTTAGACTTTTTTCAAGTGGCAGACAGATAGAACTATGGGCAAGAAGCAGAACCGATATTAAATAGCATTTGTTCAATTATCTGTCTGGCAACTGCTGCTAAGAAGTTACTCTTGGTTTTTAGAATCATTGGTATGCATCCTAAGTGTAACTGGTACATATGAAAGAAGTAGGACAAAGAACTACCGCTTATGTAAGAGGCCATTATAACATTCCTTCCACCAACAGATAGCTCACTCAGAAGTCTAACCTTGAGGGGGCTGTCCCAGTGCAGAGTACTTAGGATTCATCATCTCTAAAGCTTTGGAGGACCCAAATTTAGCTAAATCATTCCAACTCAGTCTCCCCCACCCCAAACAAACAAGGAACTACAGCACTTTCTGTACTTTATAACAAAACAAATATGAAGTTTATCAGGGAAGGTAGTGGAAAAATATAGGAGCAGGAGAGATGAAATTGAAGTAGAAAAGCATGCACAGAATTAGTTTCCAATCCAGCATCTAACCCTGAAACTAAATTATCACCATATTCACAAAATGAAGGGCACAGTTTAATTTATACATCTCCTAGATATTTAAATGAAATAGCCTAACAAGTTATTGTCTATTTATTTGGTCCCAAAAGTATTATTTCCAAGAGAATATAGTCTTAAAACTGGTATTTCAGTTCTAGACCAGCCTATAAACACTAATATAATCCACTAGTGGATCAGCAAGAGTTCAGTCACAACACCTAAAACAATGAGTGGTATGCTTACATTTCATGAAAAAAGTTGTGTTTATTCTTACTGAAAGAGCAATTCTTACACTAAAATTTCTAGAAAATTCATCTAAACATTAGTGGGGAAGTAAAATGGCTCCATTCATTTTCTATACATCTATAACTTCTTATTCTTAGAAGCAAAGAGGTATACAATGCTTTCCCCCACCTATTTTTATTATAAAATTAGCTTTGCTTCCTGTTCATGGTTTTAATCAAAATTTCATTTGACCTGTAGCCATCAATTATATTTTTAAACGGAAAGCCAAACTATTGGCTATTATGAAAGAAACCTTCATGAACCAAGATG
Organism: Heteronotia binoei; assembly: GCF_032191835.1. Taxonomy (NCBI): domain Eukaryota; kingdom Metazoa; phylum Chordata; class Lepidosauria; order Squamata; family Gekkonidae; genus Heteronotia; species Heteronotia binoei. Next base: position 168,731,395 of record NC_083223.1, on the reverse strand, counting down.
AAGAAGAGATATGACAAATCTGAAACATATTCTTTACAGATGGCATAAGAGGCAACGATCAAAAGACAGACAACAACAGAAGGCAGTTTCAAAGACACAACTAAAAGGATGGGGAAATTGCACTCAGACATAAGCAGAAACAGCTCACATAGAAGGAACTTCGATGCGGTGAGACAGATCAAAAAGAGTGATGTGTTTGTAGTGAGGAAGAGAAAGAACTTTTAAAATAACTGGAGAACATTGCTTTAAATGGAAATCTGAACAGATGTTGTCATGCTAGACCTAAAGAATAAAGAAACTATAAAAAAGAAAAAGAAAGAATTCTTGTTTTCCTGACTTCTTTTGGTTAAGGAGCTCTCAATAAGGACAGTAAATAATTCACTATCACTCTCAAAACATGAAATACTAATACTTCAGACTTGTTTTCACAAGCTCAGTACAGTATGCTTAGTCATCTAAAGGTTAGTGATGTCTCTCTGAAGTAGTCTTACTGGGCTGCTCATGATTTGAAGAAAATAAAACAGTAACATATAAAATAGGATTCACAAGAAATGTCCAAACTCTACCTGAAGAAAGAACTGCTACAGTGATACAAGAAATTAAAAGCTTCTATAAGCCTGAAGTATCCATCAACTGTAGAGACTGCCTGTTGTGTCTCTATGATTCTTTGTTCTGGCTCAACTTCCCTGGAATCAGTCTCAGCTGCAAATTTCTTCCATTACTGAGACTGGAGAATTCAAGTATTGCCAATACAAAGGCAGGGAGTCACTTTACTTATATCATTTAGGAAAGACAAAACTGTTAAGTCATAAAACTGAAGACAGGATTTCTGTCACAGTATAACAGCACAAAACAGCATTGGCTCCTTTCTGCAAAACATGACCACACTTCATCCTTGGATTTCTTTCACCAGATCTATGGGAAACCAATAGCAATTAGACACTGCAGCTATGCTGTGCACCTTAATAGTGGTTAAAAGACACTTCAGCAGGGAGAGACTAAAATGCAAACAAAAAGCAGTGCTCCCAAATGTACAACTGAGAACCTAAAAATGCCTTGGATCCAGCAGATCTCTCCTTCCTCCCCGTGACCCAAAATGGTTGCCTCCTTGAAATGCTTCTCCTGGAAAAAGAGCTCTTCAAGAATCACTTTGGGCTGCAAACAGTAGCAGGGGGGATACAGTCATGGTCTGCAAGTAGAAGTCTGTGTAGAAATGCTCAGCAGATCCAAACCAATGTGCCAGGGATGGGACATCTGTGTTTACAAGTAATACAAGATCACAGAAATGTTGAAAAATGTTTGTAAGATCACCTTCCCAGGATAACAATCAAAAATCTGAAACCAGTGCCTTTCAATCTTGCAGTTCTGTTTTCATACACTCATAGAATAATGGAAGGGAAACTAAGACGTGCTTTAACATGCAACATTATGCTGTAATCACTTACATTATGGTGAAACAAACCCTTGTTGGCACAGGGTTAACTGGTCTGGGGAAAATATATAATTTTAATACAGATAAGGTGAATGAGATCTTATAAGCAGGCCCAACTGTTACATGGCTTGGGAATAAGTACAGGGGTGTCTTCCTGGGTATCACAACTATTCGAGGAAGTCAATTAAGGATACAGCAAGAGCCAAAACGTTGCTGTTAACAATGCAAAGGATGAAACTGAATCATGAGGGAGAGATTGGAAAGAAACCAAAAGTATGCCAAATAAGACAAGTGCTGGCAGTTCAAAGAAATGAGAGCACATAAGATTTGGTGGAAGAGGAGAAAATGGAGAACAGAACTTCAAGAGATGTCAGAAACAGAAAATGATGAGCCAATAAAGGAACCACTGTTGAATAAATCAGTTATGATAACAGAAAATACAGCTGGAGGGAATTAAATGGCAAGAAAGACAATGAACATAAAACAAAGTAGAACATTTTGAAAAAGAAACAAAGAATGCTTTTTTAATTTAAGTTCATAACAATAATTAATTCAGGACTGAGAGTGTATAATTGGATTGGTGAATGGCCTAACATGCAAGTAAAATATTAACGTGCATTTTTTAAAAAGTTTTCCATCCTGAAACACAAGATTACTGTCAGAGAACTCTCATAACATTAGGGGGGATTTTAATATAATTATTGACAACAACTTAGATAGATTACAACACAATCTAAAGACCAGTAAAATGGCAGATCTTTAACAGCAAAAACAATTTATACATATATGGAGGCAATCTCATCACACAACCAAAGATTTCACGTATTATTCAGCAAGGCATCAGGTATACACACGCATTTACTGTATCTTAATTTCACCTTCATTGCAGAATAGGGTAATAGCCACAGATATTGGGCCATCATACTATTCAGATCACTCTTAGATAAGCTGTGTGGGCACAAAAAAACAGAATTTCAAAGTAAAAAATCAAACTTAATCCTTATTAGTAAATGCTGCCCTGAAGGAAGAATTGGAGAAAAACAAAGAATTATTTTAGAGAAAAGAGACAATGTTCCCTCTAAGCTGCAGAGCCTTGTGAGCAAAAATTCTACTTTGTGAGCTACTGGCATTAAAGCTCTTTGTGATATATATTGAAATATTTCAGCTACATCAGAATATATCACTTTTGAACAACACTACAAGAAGCTTTATATCTTCACAAAACCATACCATCTTTAGTGCAATCTTTCTTCTCTAATCATAAATTTACAAGCATATTACAAAAAGACCTTTATTAGTCTTGCCAATCACAGAACAGGAAATAATAGAAATTATAAAAGCTTTTAAAATAAACAAAAACCCTATATGGGTTTTCCTCAGAGTTTTACAAACTATTTTCTTCAATTCTGGAAGGCTCTCTGGCTGCAGCTTACAACTATGTTATGGAAACAGGTGCTCAACCACACACATGGCAACAAGCTACAATTACAGTTATACCAAAACAGGGGAAAAGATCTAACATTTCCAGCCTCATATAGGCTGGTTTCTTTGCTAAATCAATACCTAAAAATATTCACATCTATACTAGCTCATTGAATAACAGAATTTTGTTATACTTTCATTGAGATCAAGCGGGGTTTATACCAAATAGAGATCTAGCTGATAATACTTTTTAAATATTGCATATTCTAAATTATTGTAATAAATGTAAAATACAATCTGTGTTACTTTTCTTATAAGTGGTGTTTTAAACAATTTATTGGTAGCATATGGTTACAAAGCTTATCTATTTCTTAATTTTTTCTTTTTTTTTCACATTAACCCATATGACATTTCCATCCCCCCTCCCTCCAATGTTGACTTCCCCGAGGTTATAAGTTCAAATCCATACTAAAGGCACTTCTGATTGCTCAAAGTTCCGTATATATATTCTTACAACTAAAAAAATGTCCAATATTTCTTTACTTTCCAAGTTTTCTCCATATATCCTTTAAATTTTCTCCACTCCCTTTTGAATATCTCTAAATCATAGTCTCTTAGTGTTCTGGTTAATTTGTCCATTTCACACCACGATAAAACTTTCATGGTCCATTCCCATTTCTCTGGTATTTTTTCTTGCTTCCAAAGCTGCGCGTACAAAGTCCTAGCAGCTGATAACAGGTACCAAATTAAAGTCCTGTCTTCTTTTGGGTATTTTTCTAATTGTAATCCAAGTAAAAACGTCTCTGCAATTTTCTTAAAATCATAGCCCAAAATTTTGGTGATTTCTTGTTGTATCATCTTCCAGAATTCTTTCGCTCTTTCACATGTCCACCACATATGGAAGAAAGAACCTTCATGTTTTTTACATTTCCAACATCTATCCGACATTTTCTTACTTATCTTAGCCAATTTTTTCGGAGTCATATACCACCTATACATCATTTTAAAACAGTTCTCCTTAATGCTTTGACAAGTTGATATCTTCATTGAGTTCTTCCAGAGGTGCTCCCATGTTTCCATTTGTATTTCTCTATTCACATTAATTGCCCATTTGACCATTTGAGACTTTACTACTTCTTCTTCTGTAGACCATTTCAATAATAACTTATATACTTTTGATATCAATTTTTCATTGTCACCTAACAGGACTCTTTCCAGTTCTGTTTGTTCTCGTCTAATCCCCTCTGATTTTATGTCATTTTCCATCAAACTTTTAATTTGTTGCATTTGAAACCAATCATAATTGTTATTTAGCTCTTCTGAGGTTTTTAATTCAATTTTGTCTCCTTGAATCTTAAGCAGTTGGTTATATGACATTTCTCTTTTTTCTTCAGAATCAGCTGTTATTTTTATTACTTCTGCTGGCACTATCCATAATGGTTTTCTCTCGTCCCCGTATTTCTTGTATTTTATCCAAGTATTTAGTAATGTATTTCTGACATAGTGGTGAGAGAAAAAACCATCCATTTTATTCTTCCCATAGTACATGTATGCATGCCAGCCGAATCTATTTCCGTGAGCTCACTTTTCTTATAAGTGGAAAAAGCCTTTCACTCTATAGAATTCACTTACCTTAGATCTGTATTGCAAACAATGGGTTTTAGGTCATGATTTATGAAAACCATAGATTCTTTATATGCATCACCAAAGGCTAGATTAAAAATAAATATTTTCTATTCTGAATCATCTACATTAGGAAGAGGAACACATCAAGGGTTCCCTTTCGCTTTTTGCACTAGCCACAGAGTCTCTTGCCTCTTTAATCAGGAATAACACTTTAATCTCTGGTGCTACAGTAAAAAATAGGGAACTCAAAATTTCATTTTTAGAGATGACAAGCTACTGTATATAACAAATCCAATTAAATCTCTTATAGAGATACAACAAACTTTGGACTACTTTAGCTAATTATTTGGACTTAAACCATACTAAATCCAAACTGCTCTCTCTTTTCTTATCAGAATCTGAAGCCAAAGAAGCATAAGATAATACCCCTGTTGGGTCACATTGACATTGACCTACCTGGGAGACAAAATTCTATTGAACCTGTCAAATCTACTTAAAATGAATCATAATAATATGCACAAAGAGCTAATGATAACTTTAAATAAATGGAACAAATTAAACTTGTCTTGGTTAGAGCAGTCTAACCTCACAAAGTCTTTTATTCTACCAATTTTTTTTTTTAATTCAAAAGGATTCCAATTTGAATACTTAATTCAGATCTTAAAATGATGGCATAAAACACTGATTAACTTCCTTGGAGCAGGGGGAAAATCCAGAACAAGTTTTACAATACTACATGAATAACAACAACAAAGGAGGTTTCAACTTTCCTGATCTTTTAATGTTTTACCGGGCAATACATTTATCACACATAGTAAAAATATTGCAAACCCCAGATCCCACAGCCTGAATTAAAATATGTAATGCAATAAATTTTTCCAAAACGTTTAGATGAAATAATATGGAATGGTCCAAGAAAATACCCCAGGAGATATTACAAAATGATTTTATATACCCATCTATCTGAATATGGAATACTAAACACCACCATCTAGTGCCTCAACTACCAAGATATTCAACATTTATTAATCAAAATTAGTCTCCACAAGGCCAAAACTCTGCTATATTTAAAAACTGGTCTAAACATCAAATGTTTCAAATAATTGTCTCTTTAAGACATGGTATACTTCAGAAATGAAAAGTATACATTAGGTTAGTCAGTTCTTTGGGGGGGGGGTTACTTTCTGCTTAATCATATGTTTGGCATGCTTAAAATCATGCGAAACCCTGTGAAGAAAAGCCCCCTACTTTTCGTACATATGGACATCATGATCACCAGTATGGTTGCCAGGGTGCCTGGAGTTTTGACTCTCACACATCTGCTCTAAGAAGTGGACTTTGCCCACGGTTTCTAAGGCTTATGTGGATACTATAAGCCTCAGCTTTGCAGCAGCATTCTACATCTCTGAAGGGTGTTAGCCAGAACTACAGACATGCTCCAGCTGCTCCTTGTGTGCCCAGTCTTGGCCACTGCAGTGGAAGAAGCCAGACCACCATGTTTCCAGCCTGCTTCCATGAACCAAAGGCTTAACACCACCAGATTCCATCTTGCTTTCCTGATCCAAGCATACCCTGCCAGGCTGGACTCATTCCTTCTTAGTGGGAAAGTCACACGTACACACCCTGAGCCTGCAAGCAACCCATTTGCCCCATGAATGGATTAATAGCTCAACTGTTAGTCCTGATTGTCTGGAAATACCCTAGACAATGGATCCTGCCAGGAAGAAGATAAGGAAGAGGAAAACCATCTCCTGTCTCAACCAAGTCTTTTGTCTAACCCGGGTGATACCTAGGCCAGTATTTGATTCCCTATTGTCACCTTCCCAGATAATCCCATTTAACCTTAAGTATCCAGCCATTCCCATTTCTCACCCCAGTCTAATACCTTGGAGCCGCCCCAGGCAGCATTGCAGCTTGGAAATTTCCAGGTTCACCGGACTAAGGTGAAGTTCATTGGCCCAAACTGGCATCCAATTAGGTGTCAGCAAGGGACTCACCATTGGCTCTGAGAATGTCCAGCCCTCATGGTCACCACAGAGCCTCCCCCTGCTCCTCCCCAAGACCTCCCAGCCCCTAAGGGTCTGAGGGAGCCTATTTAACCTCTGACCCAACTCCACTCATGTGTGCATCTAACAGTATCCCAGTTCCGCTGTCTAGATCCATCCCCAATTCTGGCCACAGTTTTGGGTCCATTTCCCCTGTCCTCTTAAGTCGCCATTGGAACCTTCCTGGAAGACTACGATGGTAAATATCGCCCTGTCTGTTTATCCATATATGTTCCCCTATCGATCTATCTATATTTCCTAGACCTGTGTGAATGTGTGATTGTTTTGTGTTTTGTCTTGTGTGAAAGAACTATTATTCCAAATAAATTACAATTGATTTTATTAAATTAGAGTCCTTTTATTGAGCATTTACTATCTGGATGGTTGAGCCTGGTATACATTTGGTAAAAAGATTCCTATTAAGCCGGGTGTCCACCTAACTAATTCCCCAACCTCGTTTTGAGGGCATTTGGCTTAACAACCCCCTAACAGAATTTGAAAATACACTACAAGAGGGGTGGTCAAACTGGCTTGGGAGCCACATGTGGCTCTTGAAGCCCCTTCTGCCCCACTGGTCAGTGGCTTGGAGAATGCATTTAAAGTTAGTTGCTTTCTTTCCACCTCCCCTCCCCCTCCCTCTACCATCTATTTTCCTTCCTTCCCTCCCGCAAACATCTGGAATTCATGTCTTATGGCTCTCAAACATCTAAAGTTTATTCTGTGTGGCTCTTATGTTAAACAAGTTTGGCCACCTGGAAAATCAAAACCACTAATGGAAATCAAAACCACTAATGTCTTCAACAATAGCTGTCAGACTTCAATCATTTACAGTCATGATAAGATGGTACCTAATATCACTAAAAGTCTCTCATATATCGTCAAAATAATACTCCAAAATTTTGGAAAACTTGTAGACAAACTGGAACATATGCCTACTGTTGGTGGTTGTGTGAAGTAATACAACAATTTTGGAAAGAAATCTTGCCACATTAAAAAAACAACAAGATGTGAAGTCCCTTTTCATCCTGAAACATTCCTCTTAAATTACTGGCCACCAAGTTCAAGTAGTAGCTAGAACAGCAATAGCTTCCAGGTAGAAGAATCAAAAGACTCCATCCTTGTCGTTATGGTTCAGTAAACCGTAAGTTCAATATATTATGGGAGAATATTACAGACCACGTTAATAAAGCAATGCAATTTCCTAAAAATTCAATTTGATGAAAAATGGTATCTAGTACTAGACTATTTGGCAAATCAAAAATTAATATCAGACGAATGGTCTCAATTGCAGGAATAGTTATAATTTGTTGGATGTATAGTCATTGTAAGAGTTATATTAGAGTTTAAGATACAGAATATTTATCATTACTATGTATACATTCTTTCTTTATACATGAAAACACATTGATGTGAATGAATAGTTACTGATCATTGTATAGGTACATTTCTTTGTAATAACCGTAGTTTATCACTCTACTGGATATGGTTTTTGTGAGCGTAATTGTTATTTCAATAAAGAAAGTTTGAAAACCTAAAAAAAAAAGAACTCTGTTGTCTATTTCAAAATATAGTTTACTATAGAGTTTATAAGTGTATGGGTGTATGTGAGAGAGCCAGTCCGTGCCTACTTGGGAGGGCGACCACTTTAAATTTCTCCCCAGTCACCTTCCCTCAGTCCCTTAGTCACACTCACAGAAATCCTGTCAGACTCCCAAAATAATAGGCACCAGATGGCTTTAAAATTCAAAAACTACAAAAATATTTATTAGATAACAAAAGACAAGGGAGAGGGATAAAATAATATTGATTAAAACCAATCAATAATAAAGAAACAGTTGGCAGGCAGAATTATCAAATATCACTTCACAGTGATATTGGCAGAATTATCAAATATCACTTCACAGAGATTGGGCAGGCTTAGGTAAAATATAACAATAACTTTGGCAGAAGATCTTTAACATAACAAACAGGCAGGCTTCAGAATCCTACTAGATTCTACTTCAGGCAGGCTGTGCCTTCTGGGTGCTTAGAATGCTATACAGCTCAGTTGTTTAGCCCTGGCTTTGGCTACTTAAAATTATAAAAACAACAAACTGACAATCACTGCTTCCACACACACACAGAACTCCTGACTGGTGTCAGTATATTCTCTCTCACAGACCCTCTCACACTAGCTCCCAGACCCTCTCACACTAGCTCCCACCTCGTGCATTTCAGCCCTAACTAGTTTCCTGGTCTGAGTCTTGGGTAACCCTGCTGACCACCAGAATCCAGTTCCTCCTTTAGTGCGTCTTTTGTACAAGGAGACTGCCTGATGTGCTGGCAAATCTCCCTCAGAGTTTCCTCTACACAGAAGGTGCCTGGTGTTTGGCCCCCTTCTGCCTTCAAACTCTCTCCTTGAGACAGAGACTACCCACAGCTCTGTCTCCCACAAGAAGCTCAGCCTCACTGGCTGTTCTCAGCCTCCTTGTCCAGTTGCCTTTACAACTGACCGGCCTAAGCCCACAGTCTTCCCTTCAGACTCCTTCTCTGAAGACCTAACACAAAGACTCCGCAGTTAAGACTCAAATCCTGAGGTGTTTTACTGCTAAGCGAACCTCATGTTACTTTTTCATTGCTAGGGCAACATTCCAGCCAATAGCTGCAAGCCTGTTCCCCAGCTTCATACATATAGATGTGAACATCACAAGCAGCCCTAGATTTCCATAAAGTACCAGACAAAGGAAAAAAATCTGGATCACCTGTGGAATTACATAGGTAAGAGGGGCATTAGCATCATGGAATTCCAATATAACGGTTATTGATTTCTGTTTAACAAAGTAATGCTTTCATGTTAAGACAACTATAGTAACTACATGCTTAACATTCGATTTTAGAGCTTTATGCTTAGTCATGTCCAAAGATCTAGTCAAAGATCTGTCTGTGCTCTTGGAGCAAAACTGCCACCTGTGCACCAGTTGCAGGAGTACTTTATAACCATAAAAATTTATGCCTGCAGAAGACATATGCTCATTCTACAGCTGTTGCCAGCATAGTCAAGGCCTTCGTTCACACAAAGCTATACTAAAGCCAACTGGAGAGAACAAGACCCAGTCTGAAGTCTTAGTTATTTTACAGTACAACTGGCTCCCCTTGTAATGTGCTTCTGAACTTCAGCTGAAAGCTGATTGAAACTGAAGTTGCCAAGGACAGGAAGACTAAGAGCATGAACCAAGAAAAAATAATAGACAAATGTGAAGTCAGGATGAAAACAAAAAGTAGACCAATTAAGTATGTTCTCTCACAAAGAAATATATAAAAAATAGATGCAAAAGGGCAAGTATGGACTAGTATAGCATCTGAACTCCATGGTTCTTCCAACCACAAAATGTAGTACATCGTTTACATTTGTCAATAAACTACAAAACAAAAGAAATTATTACTTGTCAGAAGTGCAATATGCCAGAAAAAAATAAATGGTGATGAATGACTTGACAGGTAAAATAAACCAACATTTGAAACTTCTTTTGTAAGGTGATTACCAATGGGACAAAAAAATCCCAACTTCAAATATAGGCTAATGGGGTCTGAAAAGTGAAAAGATCTTGAGGGTCACAGTTGATAGCTCAATGAAGGTGTAAACCCAGTGTGCTGCAGCAGTGAGAAAGACTAAGTCTGTTAAGGATTATTAAGAAAGGGAATGAAAATAGAACAGCTGATATTATAATACTCCTGAATATATCTAAGGTGCAGCTTCATCTGGAATACTGTATACAGTTCTGGTCACTGTATCTCAAAAAGAACATTGCAGAGCTGGAAAAAGTACAGGAAAGGGCGGCACCTTCCCTATGTGGAAAGGCTGAAGAGTCCAGGACTTTTCAGTTTAGAAAAGAGGAAAATCGGGGGTAGAGGAGGAGATATTAAAGATTTATAAAATTATGGATGTGGTAGACAGAGATGACAAAGAGAATTTTTTCTCCCTCTCCCAAAATACTAAGAACATAACAGATGCCATGTTGGATCAAACCAATGGACCAACCAGTCCAACACTCTGTGTTACACAGTGGCAAAAACCTAGGTGCCATTAGGAGGTCCACCATCCAGGCCAGAACTCCAGAAACCCTACCACTGTTGCCCCCCAAGCACCAAGAATACGGGGCATCACTGCCCCAAACACAATGCTCCATCTATATCTTGTGGCTAACGGCCATAGACCTCTGCTCCATATGTTTATCCAATCCACTCTTGAAGCTCTCTATGCTTGTAGCCGCCACTTCCTGTGGCAGTGAATTCCACATGGTAGTTACTCTTTGAGTGAAGAAGTACTTCGTTTTATCTGTTCTAAGCCTACTGCTCATTAATTTCATTATCCGTGAGTTCTTGCACTGTGAGAAAAGGAGAAAGTACTTCTTTCTCTTACCTTCCTATCCCATGCATAATTTTGTAAACTTATATGACCACTTGATCGTTGTTGATCCAAGCTAACCTCTTCAAACGTTCTTCATGGGGAATATTTATTTTAGTTGCCCTTTTCTGCATCTTTTCCAATGCTATAATATCCTTTTGAGATATGAACAGAACAGAACACAGATTTATTCAAGGTAGGAGCTTTCGCATGAAAGCACACTTCTCCAGATACAAAGAAATGTACTGCTTCAGACCAACATGGCTACCCTACTCACCTGGACAGAACTGTACACAGTATTCCAAATGGGGCCCCAACATAGATTTATACAGAGGAATTATGATACTGGCTGAGTTGTTTTCAATCCCCTTCCTAAGAATCCCCAGTGTAGCATTTTACTTTTTTATTGCAGCTGCACACTGAGTCAACATCTTTGGCTCCAATGTATATTACTTTGCGCTTGCCCACACTGAACTTCATTTGCCATGTTGACACCCACTCACCAAGCTTCAATAGATCCCTCTGGAGTGCCTCACAATCCACCCAGTTCTCATTGTCCTGAACAACTTAAAACTCAAGGACATCCAATGAAGTTATTGGGCAGTAGATTCAGGGCAGACAGAAGGAAATACTTTTTTTTTACACAGAAAGTAATTAAAATGTGGAATGCACTGCCAGCAGATGCAGTGATGGCCAAAGAAATAGACAGCTTTAAAAGAGAATTAGATCCATGTTAGATATGTCTATCAGTGACTACTGGCCATGGGGGCTGAGGCAAACCCTCCTTGCTCAGAGGCAGTTAACCTCTGAATCCTGGTGCCACTGCCAGGAGGCAACATCAGAGGAAGGTCTCAGCCTCTGTGCCCTGTTCTTGGCCATCCAGGGGATCTAACAAAGCTCCTCTTACATTCTTATGAAACCTCGCAAAATATCCCAAATGAAATATAAGAATACCAAGTTCTAACAGGTCAACATACACAAACAATTTAGAAAACCACTGCATTACTAACAAATTGAACCATCAGTGCACTGTTTCAATTTACTTCCCCAGTACTACACCATTCTTTTTGGTAAAAGAGCTGGATCTGACAAAGTACACATAAAGCAAAAATGTTTATTTAGCCAAGATCATTCTCCAGGTATTCAAATCCTACTAGCAAATGCTCAAATGCAATATAAAAGGCAATACTTAGCACACATGTGAATCAGATCCTTTTCACTAGTCCCTGTGAAGATTTAAATGATCTAAAGCACCAAGAATCCCACAAAGAATTTTAATTTTCCATTACTCTGGAATGTCCATTAGGGATGCACAAAAAAAAATTCGGAATTGCACGGATTCGGAAATATACGGGGGGGGGGATTCGGAATCCCATATATTTCTGAATTCCGTAGTCAGAATAGCCACATATACGGTAGATGCGCGGCTATTTCCGAATATACGGCCCCATTATTCCCTATGGGGCATTGAAATCAATGGCAAATAGGGTGTATTTGAAGCCACCTGGAGAGGAGGGCGTTTGAGGGAGAGCCCCCAAATTTGCAGGGGACCTGCAGGGGACTCTCCCCTACAAACCCCCCAAGTCCCAAAAAGATTGGGCCAGGGGATCCCATTCCAGGGGCACCCAAAGAGGGTGCCCCTATTCCACCATTATACCCTATGGGCCATTGAAATCAATGGCAACATAGGGCATAATTAGAGGCTACTGGGGGGCAGGGGGTTTGAGGGAGAGCCCCAAAAACTGCAGGGAACCCACAGGGGACTCTCCCCTACAAAACCCCCAAGTCCCAAAAAGATTGGGCCAGGGGTCCCTGTCTTTGGGCTCCCCAAAAGGCCCAATGCTGGGGAAAGCCCAATTAGCCACTTCCTCCACTATAATTGCTGTGGGAAAAATGGCTCTGGCCAGAGGGGGGTTTGTGGGAGAGGCCCCAAAACTGCAGGGCAGCTTCAGGGGACTCCCCAGCATGAAACCCCTCTGGCCCAAAAAGACTGCACCCATCTGTGGGCACCCCAAAAGGAACACTGCTCCCAATGGTGAGAAAAAACCAATTAGAGCCACTTCCTCACTGTAATTGTCGTGGGAAAAGTGGCTCTGGGGAGCAGGAGGTTTTGAGGAGAGCCCCCCAAACTGCTGTGCAGCTTCAGGGCACTGTCCCACACAAAACCCACAAGGCCAAAAAAAAATTGGACCAGGGGGTCCAATTCCTGGGGCACCCAAAGCCAAACCTAACTTCACACCAGAGAATCTCTATAGGACCCAAATGCACTACATCCCTCTATCTACTCTATGAACCCTGCAGTGCAGGCCTGGAACCAATATAAACCCAGTTGCCAACATCACCGCTACACAAAACACAATCTGCTCAAGGTCTGCAGCAAACCCAGATGCCAGCTCTCCAGCCCTGCCCCAAACAACACGGGGAGAACTGGCCAAACACAACAAGCCTGCTGGTTCTGGGTCTCTCACCCAGGTGCCAGCTTCCCTGCCACAGAACACACATCTACAGATGCCAGCTCTCCAGCCCTGCCCCAAACAACATGGGGAGAGCTAGCCAAGCACAACAAGCAGCAACAAATCAAACACAGAATCCTTTTAAAACAGTAAAAAACTTAACTTTTAACAATACAGGAACTTTACCAACCCCTCCCCCCCCAAAAAAAACCCTTCACCCTAACCCCGAGAAATCCAAGCCACCCAAATCAGGAAAAGTAAAAGCACACTGCATTTTTAAAAGTCCTCTCACTAATGTAAGATATGGGCAAATTGGCAAAATCCCCCCCACCCCAGCAGAACCCCCTAACCCCAAATAAGCTAGTACCCACCACCCAAATCTGGACAAGTAAAGGGACTCTGAGTCTTAAAAAGTCCTTTTACCAACTAAAATAAAAACAAGAACCCCAAGACTGTCTTACCTTTTAGATGTGTTCTCTTACACCAAGCAAGTCTGGTAAGGCTGAGGCCAAGGGCCAGCACAGAACAATCTCTCTCACACAGAGACAAAAGAACAACATTGTTGCTGATGGCTGGAGGATCAGCTACACAAAAGCCCTTCAAAGCATGCATTTGTAATGCATTTTGCAAATACATGCTTTGGATTGGCTGCTGGGGCTCCTCTTCCCCCTCCCTCCCTCCCTGATCCCAGGGAGGCTATGGGAGAGGCAGGAAAATGCTACCAAAGGCAGGAAAGGAGGCTAGCAGCTCCCCTGAGGCTGCAGAAGCCACTTTCCTGCCTTTTGCATTGACATCTGTATACTTCCGAATATTTATACAGAAGTATACGGGGAGCTATACTCGGCTCCCGCATAATGGGCCCCAATTGGAATCAGGGGTGATTCCGTGGTTGATTCGGTTCGGCTGAACCAAATGCACACCTCTAATGTCCACGTTTGATGAACAAAGCCCACATAGCACTCAGAAGCAGTGCATCATGAATTGCAGTTCCCTAAAACTTGTGCAGAAAGTTAGCATGACGAGCCATCAAAGTGCCTGGGTGAGGAAGGTCTACTTTAAATATCTACTTGGCTACAGAGTTCCCTGTGTAGCCTTTGGCAAGTTACCATGTTTCTTTGTTCAGATGACATTCCCCTAGGAATTTCATCAGAAAGTGATGAGGAGGAAGTAATTCATTTCTTACCTACACCCACACCATGGAGCAGAAGGCATCAATTCAACACAACAATTCCCCACAAAGAAAAGTGCTGGCAGAAAGGGTAGGCAGCAACCACTTTAGGTCTCCCCACAAGTAAATCCCAGGGCAGGGGGTAGGGAGAATTTTAGCCTACCTGCCTTCCAAAGTTGCCATGACATTAACTCATATTCTAGGATTCTTGGGGAAAAGATGTAAAGGTAGTCCTCTGTGCAAGCACCAACTCATTACAGACCCATGCAGTGATGTCACATCACATTTTCTTGGCAGACGTTTTGTATGGGCTGGTTTGCCATTGCCTTCCCCAGTCATCTACACTTTATCCCCAGCAAGCTGGGCACTCATTTTACCAACCTCGGAAGGATGAAAGGCTGAGTCAACCTTGAGCCAGCTACCTGAAGATTGAACTCAGGTCATCAGAGCTTGGACTGAAGTACTGCAGCTTACCACTCTGCACCACGGGGCTCCTTTCTTGGAAGATGAGTAGGAGAGAAATCTAACTAAAGTTTTATACATAACTACTGCACAGTACTGATCACAGGTTCACAGATACTCTAAAAACTAATTACTGCTTGGGTCTTCAGTTCCTGCTCACAACCTCAAAATCTCCTTTGAAGTTTAAATGTTGCTGCTAGACTCAACTACAGATGTTACATCATTCTGCCGGGATGGGGGCAAGTTTTCATTCCTTCCCACCAACTATAATACCATGATCAGTATTATAGGAGTTACTAGACCCAGCATTTCTTCTGGAGGAGCAAAGTAATGCAGCTACAAAAAACATTTTCTTCCAACTCAGTCTAAGTCACAAGTTGGACCCCCTAACTTGAAAGATGTGATCTGGCCACCTGGACCCACACTATGACAACATGAAAGTTAGATTACTGTAATGCACTCTACATAGGTCTTCTCAGAGCAGGGGTGGAAACAAGTCAAAGGGTCAAAATTACTGATTTTACAGACCAAAATCTCCAAAATTCTGGCCAAAAACTGACAAAATACTTACAAAAACTGAACAATTTAATTTCAGCCTATTGATTTTAAAAAAGTTTTAAAAGACTAGAACTTCATTAAAATTGGTCTGGCCTCCAACATCCCCATAGCCAGCTCACATCTTTTTATTGAAAAAAATATTTTATGAAGATAGGACGTTTTCATTATTATACAAAATTTAATGCAAAAAAATCCCTTTTAAAAATAATCACAAAATGCATATAATAAAACAGCAAAACAGACTAAAATCATATATAAAATAATCATTATGAGAACAAGACAAACTTACTGTATAATAAGACTTGTCTCTGGTTTTACTTTATCTTTGGTTTTCAGCTGAAATAAGTAGTTTTTAGTGAACTCTTTCTCAACAATTTTCTGCACTGCATCTGTAAGCAATTTTTTTTTCTTCTTCTTCCATTACTTTCACTACTTAGGGTTGCCAAACCCCCTTGTTGGGATCGAGGTTCCTGCTGATTTTGGGGGCTTCAATTCACTGCCAGCCAGTTGGCCAGCAGGGGAAGCCTCACCCCCAAACAGCCCACTTCCACATCAATGTCATCAGCATGATGACATTACCCAATAACGATATCATCATGCTGGGCATATTGCATATCAGTACTCAGGCATTTTGGCTGAAACTCTATGGTTACTGTGGTGAACCAGGCCTGTGTCAGCCAGCGGGCCCCAGCTCTGCCTACCCCGCTGAGATTCTGACATGAAGCAACTGTTCCACTCCACTGCCTTGGAGTATTTAGCGGAAGGACGGTGACTCAGTGGTAGAGCATCTGCTTGGGAAGCAGAAGGTCCCAGGTTCAATCCCCAGCATCTCCAAAAAAAGGGTCCAGGCAAATAGGTGTGAAAAACCTCAGCTTGAGCCCCTGGAGAGCCGCTGCCAGTCTGAGAAGACAATACTGACTTTGATGGACCAAGTGTCTGATTCAGTATAAGGCAGCTTCATATGTTCATATGTTCATTGCTGCCACCACTGTCCCCGTCTTGGACTCTGGTTAAGCAGGACAGCCTCCTAACCTCCCTCCGACGCCACCAGGAACCAACCCTGGGGCTTCCCATGGATCCTTGGGGCTCCCCTAGAGAGTTGGCAACTGGCCATTTTACCACTTTCTCCTCCATAGGAATCCACTGGCCCACTCCTAGCATTTCTGAACAGTTGAGGGAACTATGTGGTACAGAGGGACTTCACTCCTTCAACAATCAAAGGATTTATTTAAAACTCACTACTATATGCAGGCATACCAGAAATTAACAGAAGAAATAAAATAACGTGAACAAAAATGCTTAATCTCTCTCCCTTCTCTAAACTCATGTCCTATCTAGATGAAATAAGGTACCTGCCCTGCATACCATTACTCTGAGGTAAGCTGGTCAAATATATCCCCCAAAATGGCCACCATCTCTGGCCCAGGAGCAGGGCTACACCTGCCTCTGTCTGTGGTAAGCTCCAACCAACAACCGACTGGCTTCCCACCCAAAAACTCAATAATATAAACAGCAGTTCCCACCCAGGAACTGCCTCTCCTTCCTGCAGCATTCTGGGGCAGATCTTCTCTAACTTTGATGGATATCCTGTCCTCTCTA
The DNA here is from genome assembly GCF_032191835.1 of Heteronotia binoei. Lineage (NCBI taxonomy): Eukaryota > Metazoa > Chordata > Lepidosauria > Squamata > Gekkonidae > Heteronotia > Heteronotia binoei. The sequence continues at coordinate 168,714,246 of NC_083223.1, read as the reverse complement.
GGGAGTTGCCTTCAAATTACTGGTTGAATATAGGAGAGAAGCGGGGAATGAGGAGGAGATTAGCCAAGGTCTACCTAAAGTTTGATAATCTCCTTCCATCCAACCCACAGACAGTTAAATCCACACACACAAAATGGCATATCTCCAGTTACCATGGAGTTTTTAGCCAAAATGTTAGAGTGTTGACATGCTACATGCCTGGCATGTGAAGCCCAGTAAGACCTGGCAACCCTATCTCTACTCCTACTAGCATGAGCTGTGCCATATTGAATCCCACCATATCCTTTTTCTCAGCAACCTCCTGTACGTTTGTTGCATCACTTAGTAACATTAGAGCAATCATCCTCTTCTCATTCTGTTCTTGTCTCAGCTTTTTCAGTTTTGCTTCCTTCTCTTATATACTATCCTTTTAACTATTTTCTTAAACCTTTCTAACTTATCTGCCTTTTCCCTTCCTTTCTTTCGTTTTTCTTTTTGCTTCTCCTCTTTAATAGCATGCTGTTCATCACATTATTGCTTGTAATGAACATGCCATCTGTAAAAGCTCCTGTGTGATATTAAAACGGTATACCTTGTTTTCATATACACAATATGAGGTTTCTTTGACCATTAGGTGAGCATTCAAAGTTCTCCTGACATGCTGGCCCTTTCAAATGATCAAAACGCATCCAGATTTTGAAAACACAAAAAAATCTGTCCTCACTGGAAGTAATGTTTTTCCCAAAATGCAATAACAAAAATAAAGAACCACAAATTATGTTCACAAAAGCAATACTGACTTTACTGACCAATTTTTTAAAAAACTGACAAATGACCAAGATGAAAAAAATGACTTTTACTATTTTAATGACCATATTCCACCCCTGTGAAGTCAATTCCAATATTCCACTTGGTACAGAATGCCACTGTTGGTTATTATTGGGAGCCAGGTAGATGTATAGTGCTCCCATTCTGCAGTCACTCCACTGGCTGCCCATCAGTTACCAAATTCAATTCAAGGTACTGGCTATCCCATACAATGACCTTCATTTTCTTGGACCCTCATATGTGCAACAACTTCACACGGCTAAGGAGGCCTTCTGCAGGCACTACCCTGCAAATAACAAAATCAACAACTTTCCATACATGTGTGTTCTCTGAGGTGGCCCCACTCTGTGGAATGGCATGCTTGAGGTCAGGAATTCTCCCACACTTCTAGCATTTCACAAACTGTGAAACAGAAATGTTCAGGAGGGCTGTCTTAATGCAGGTAAAACAGCTGCACTGTAACAAAATTATTCAGAAAGATCTTTTGGAAAGAGAAAGGGGCTGTAGACTATACTAATGCATACCATCTATTGCTGTAAGTATGATATCTAAACCAATGTATCTAAACCAAACTAGTTGTTCTTTCAATTTGTTAATTATACTGTTTTGACATAGATTCTGACTTGGTACTATTTTGCATGCTTAGTGACTGCCCACCAGCTATACATAACTCTACTCACTGTACTTTGCTGGTCTTAAAGGTGCTACTGGACTCCTATACTCCTACTAAGTAATTTTTATGCTCCAACTTGTTCTATGCTCCTACTAAGTAATTTTTGCAATGTGTCATGTTAAGTGTTTATGTTTTGTTCCAGGTTAGTGTCACAGCTTCATTTCAGATTTCTGCAATCCAGATCCTGTCCCATCCTGTTGGTTGCATTTGACTTACACAAACTATCTTGAGTCTCAGTGAGAAAGGAAGATTACGAATAACAATATTATATGTGTCTGTACAGTATATTTTAAAAGGCATAGCATATTTTAAATAAATAGCTCAATAAAATACATAAATGAATGTAATATTCTGAGCTCTCAGTTGTACTGTACCTTTTGATAAACTACAGAACACACTAGGTCTTTGACAATGGAGAGGGAGAGATCTTGAGCCTCAATGGTGACAGTCTCTCGAGTAAGACCAATCTGCAGCAAGAAGGAGACCCCATGCACTGAACCCCTGGAGTTAGTGAGACTCTGTGCGCTGAAGCTGCCATTGGACAGCCGACCTGAAAGTCCCGATTGTGGACTTGAAGATAATGAAGGGGTGGGTGCAGCAGCATGGGATGCAGATGGGGAAAACTTCTGTAAGGATGGAGGAGAAGATTCGTTCGATGACATCTGACTTGATTTAAATTTGTCAAGAAGTGCTTAATAGTAAAGAAAAAAAGGCTTTTTTCTTTGCCCTGCAATGTTACAAGAGTATTTTCACACTTCCCTTTTATGGTTCAAGAAAAAAAAATCCTCTTGTCTAAGTTATCTTCATTTTCCCTTTCATTCTGTGCATGATGATAATATTACTTTGGTCAGAAGTTATTTTAATGAAAGGTCCTTTCTGCAGAGCTTCAAATCAGCTGATCAAAAATACTTTGCCTTTAGCACCAAATCCAGATGTTGGGAGAGGCTTACATCATTATGAAATTGTTCTCTTCGGAAACAGACACTGCTTTTTCACACAGGCTCTTCATTCCAGTGCTTTTGAGAACACTTAGGTTTAGTTTGGGGACGGGGGGGAGAATCCTTCCCATTAAAATTACTGCGCTCAATGATTCAGCACCATACACAGACTTATAACTTGCGTTGATATCCCTGTCAGTTTGTTTTTTAAACGTGAATGCTGTCCTGTGCCACAAGTATTGTCTTGGAGGAATTTATTCTTTTTTTAGAAGTTCTTGGTTTAATTCACAGAGATGAGAAAATAAGATTACTATCAATGGTCTCCAAGTTCTCATTTTTAGATGATGATCATCTGACGAAAGGAAGAAACATTTCTACAAATACAGCTTCAACAAACATGAGCAGTGGATTCACAAGTGTAGTCTGCAGCATTTTGAAGTGCTATGTATTGCCTAGTGGAAGAAAAAAAGCTAGTTATTCCACATATACTTGGAATGTTACATAATGCCATAATCATACACGTTAAAAACAGAAATACTAGATTCACAAATACTTGTAACACAATCCATATGTTGACAGGTTATTAGATTTAGATATATTACCCATGCCATATATCCTACCAAGAACATGATGCTTTTTCTTTGAACCCATAACCAGGCTACCTCCATTGAAGTATGGCTCACAGTAACAGTAGCATTTAAAAAATTATATCAGAAACACTCATCATATTCCTGTTTTAGAAAGTGAAATGACACTTTAAAATCATATTTAATGTGCAGGACAATAATACAAAGTAATAATTTATTTGAAATACATAACAGAGCAGGTTAAGTAAGCAGATGTGTAAGAGTCACACTGAAACAACCCAGTTTACTACTAAATATATCTCCAAAGTAGGCAAGTACTAACAGTTTTGATTGCCCTTTGTAAAAATTTATCCTTCCACAATACATTCACCTAGAAAAATCAAACTGACAATATCACCAATAATCATTTTTAGCAAGGAATATATTTTATAATACTGTCCCCTAACTATTTTTTCTAAGAGCACATATGCATACGAGCACTATGCTTCCAGTCTCAATATTCTGTACTAACAGGAAGTGCAGAAAACCCCAGAAAAAGAGGTAGCATTTAGTTCCTCCACCCACACGCCTCAGCACAATTGCTACCACATACACATGAATTTCCCTTTTGTGCAGGACAAATAGGAAAAATATCTGGATAGACCTTACATGGCACCCCTGTATGTGTGTGCAAACTAAACTGTACTGACAATAGAAGTCTGTCTTTGTTTAGAGTTCTATAATCAGTTTTAAAAGTCCTCATTGCTCAGCTTCTTCTACCACACCACCCTAACCATCCACTGCTGAAATTCTAACAAACCAGTAATATGGCTCCAATCACAATAACTACTTACTGTTAATTCATAAAAATGACCGCTTTACACTACTCTAGTGTTCATATGCCATTAAAATGCAGAACTGCCACATGGCTTTCACTCCACTTAAGAACTGTATTTGTCATTTCACAATTATTTTAATTTTCAGTACTTAACTGACAATTTTTATTATGCTCAAAAATAGTAAAAAAAAAAGTTTGGTTGCCTAAAACATTTCAGCCCCTGTGCTGAATGCTATTTCTGCAAGCCAAATGCAAATAATTAGCAGCAATATTTTTAATAACTGAAAATGCAAAGAGTTTGAGACTTAGTTTAAAGAAAGAAGCAAATCTGCATTTCACGATATGGCCAACAAGCTGACATGGTGGAAGCCTTGTCTGATGCCTACATTTCAGAAAGTACACACTGATTCCAGTCTTATGAGATGAGATACATACTGCAACATGGCTTGAGAAGAGCCAGAAATATTCAACAGCAAATTGTGGAGACAGCAAGAATGCCTTCCTCCATCCATAATGCAATAACAAATCATTTAATATTTCACTTACAGTTCTGCATAACTTTTCTCTTCCTAATATATTTTTGCTATACCCATTCACAGGGGGAAAAAATGCTTGTAGAACACAAAAGGGGAAGCAAGCAAATATTACTCCACAAGATATCTAGAACAGTATGCTCCCAAGAACAGTACTGGTGTTCCAAACAGGCATAAAACAGGCCAAAACTGCAGATATGTCAAGTTCTGGTTCATCAGGTAGTTACTATCTATTCATTATGCTAAAACAAGAATCCCTTTTATGAATCAATTGGCAAAGTTATATACCGTAACTTTTAACATGAATGGAACCCCACACCCCAGCTGTGGCACAAAATCGGTTTTCATTATAATTTTGAAAAATAAAAAAGAGGGTTTTTTCAGAGAATTCTTTGTTATTGAGAATTTATTCTCAAGAAGTTTGTGTATAATTAAATAATGTTTAATAGGGAATAATCACTGTGTACAACATTATAAGAACACCCTATACTTGTACAGAACAAATGTAAGGTTTTGGAAAATAAACTGGATTTTATTTATTGCAATGAGTGTTGTTCTTTTGCACGCCTCCCCCCCCAAAAAGATGGCAAATTTAGATTCTGACCAAGCCTTTCATGTACTAATGTTAAATTACTACTTTTCATGGCCTCTAAAATATGGTGTATCCCTCAATAAAAATATAACTACAGAAAATAGCTGCTAGAGAATGTGCATTTGTGTTGATGCCAGGAAAATACAAATGATCCCCAAAGGTAAGAGACCATGATAAAAGCTCAAATACCAATGAAATATGTACTGCCTACACAACTATTATTTAGAAATACAGTATCTTAAACACTGTAGGGAATGTAAATGTAGCAGTATCTACACAATGGTCTCATAACTCTGAACACTTAAGTAAAATGGAAAGGGTAATTTGATCCTAACAAGAAGAGAGTAAAATTATTTTATTAGAAACATTCTGAACTGATTGAAAAGCAGTGTGTCAGAAGGCAAGGAGAAGACTGTAGTAATCTAAGTGAGAGAGGACCAAAGCATAGATAGCTTTTTCCAATAACCATAAAGGAGTGTGAGAAGCATTTCATTAGATTGTTAGCTGGAGCCATGCTTATATAGCTGCCATTTCTTCTCACAGGCAAGGCTGCAGAGTGTTGCCAGTTGAGATCTGAATGAACAAAGAAAGGTGATACAGATTGCAACAGAACTATTTATTCCAAAACATCCCCTCAGTTTCAACACTGGTTCTTCCATGTCAGAAGTTTGCTGATTTTTGCCTAATAAATTAGGAAAAGGAACTCCAAGCAGAACAGCCAAACCAAAGAAAGTGAATCTAAGCTTAAAGATGAAAAGAAAGAATCTGGCCAAGAAAAGCTTCTGGAAATCAGGTCAAAAATCCATGCCTCTGTCTTCCCAATACTAACACTTGCTTACACAATGAACATTTCAGCAAAGTTCTAAAAGTTTGTCGAAATTCTATTTTCAAAGCTTGTAAATGCTCAAGAAAGAACCTCTCTGATCAAAATTAACATTCAGTACAGAAACGGCTCCATTCCACTTTCTAAACTGCAAAAATATTCAAACTGACTCACAGAGTAAAGTGACTCACAGACTACAGTCTCTTTACATCCATCCCTAGCACAAGGCCTGCCGCTCAGGGAGGGATAACTTGCAAGCATCTTTTTTCCTAACAATTTCTAAGAACTTATTCAAAATAAATCACTGAAAATTAAGCAGCTAGAGTATACAGAAGAAATGATCAAGCATTTATGTCTTCGGTACTATTAGAATTTTTTATTGGTTTCACTACCTTGCCTGTAAAATACTATCCCCTGAACCTGCAGTTTTGTGAAGGCTCATAGAAGAACCCCAAATAGAGTCTTTCAAAGTTTATTTCCCCATTAGTTTCCTAAAGCATAGCCCAAAGCTGTGTCCAGACAACGTCTTACCCACATATTGCTGGATTTATGCTACAGCACAACACTGGCAATAGAGGAAAGATTCCTTCCAACATAGAAACTATGTACTATACAGCTCATTATCCTATATATTTTTACTGGTGTGACTCACTGAGTTCAGTAGGACTTACTACTCATTAAGCCTGTCTAGCACTGCATCCTTAATTTTTGGAGCAATCTGAAATTCAGTGAGGAAAGATACTGAATCCTGTCTAACACACAGGAGGCCTAACCAGCATAAATGCCAACTCAGTTGATAGTCAGGGCCAGCCCTAGACTGTCTGGCACTCCAGGCAAGGCTAACTTCTGGCGCACACACCCTTTGCACTGATAATGTCACTGAGTTACATGGGAGCGACCAATTCACTGCTCTAAGCAACTGCCTAGTTTGCCTAGTGGCAAGGCTGATCCTGTTGACAATAAAACACTGAATATGTTTGGGCTTCAAGAAGGGCCGGAGACTATCTGGTATCCTAGGCAAGGCAAACCCTAATTTGGCACCCCACAGAAGGCCAGTGCCCTAGGCAATTGCCTAGTTTATCTAGTGGCAGGGCCAGCCCTGGCTTCAAGCCAAACATCATGGAGATCTTTTGCATCACTGACTGGCTAATCCAGTGGTACTCACTCTGCAGACCGCCGAAAGCCACAGGCGCAACTGCCATCAAACCAAAGACACACACGACTACTGCATGCCATGTGCACCAACCCATCTAACAAACATCAATTATAATGATTAAACATATGCCTATAACCTTTTTAATTACCAGAATACCGCTGAGCAAGCTAGCTGTGAGGAAAGGGGAGTAAAACTGCTATCATCGCACTGTGGCCAGCTTGCATTTTTCCTGGCTGGAAGTCATGGCAGAGGTTATAGTCTCTGTGGCCAGTTGCTCTCCTCCCAAACCCTTTCAGATGTTAGGATGAGAGCACAGAGGCTGTGGAGAAGGGTAGGGGACTGCTGGAGACTACAGTCTCTTTACATCCATCCCTAGCACAAAGCCTGCAGCTCAGGGAAGAATACATCTTACCAAGAGCCAGTTTGGTGTAGTGGTTTGGTGTAGTGGTGTGCGGACTTAGGAGAATCAGGTTTCATTCTCCCCTCCTCCACTTGCAGCTGCTGGAATGGCCTTGGGTCAGTCATAGCTTTCGCAAGAGTTGTCCTTGAAAGGACAGCTTTTGTGAGAGCTCTCTCAGCCCCACCTATCTCACAGGCTGTCTGTTACGGGGGAAGAAGGAGATTGTAAGCCGCTCTGAGACTGATTCAGAGAGAAGAGCAGGGTATAAATCTACAGTCTTCTTCTATTTTTGTAGGGAAAACCCACAACAGGAACTCATTTGCATACCAGACAACACCCCTGATGTCACCATTGTTTCACCCAGGGCTCTTGTAGAAAAAGCCCAGCAGGAACCTATTTGCATATTAGGCCTCAACCCCTGGCACTAAGCCAGCCTGAACTGCGTTCCTGCTCAAAAAAAGCCCTGCATCTTACCCATCTTCCAATCTCTGTGGTGGTGAGAACTACCTGCTAGCCCACAAGACCTAGCAGACAATGGCCTTGCTGACCTTCCTGGAATTTGAAGCAAGTGCCATGTAGGGGACAATGCCCCCAAAAGCCGCAAGTAGCATGACAAAAAATCTCATGTGTCTCTTGAGCCACCAAGTATAAGTGACCTAATCCTTTTAGCTAGAAACTGAACCCAGAGCCTTCAGTATCCAAAACAAAAACTCTGCCACTGATTCTTCTAATTTTGGCTACAGCACCGTTTGCAGCAATCAGCATGGGGAACAGCATAATCCTCAAGTGTTTTGTGGGCATCAGGTACAATGAAAAGCCTTCTATATGAATTAAGTCACTTCATTCTTCATTTACCTCTCAACTATTCCCTGTTTATACATTACCCACAGACAGCCACATGCCTAAACACCATCACTTCAGCACTATCCTCCATTCAGTATAATTTACATTGAAGGTTAAGGGTGCAACTCACACTCCACTGCAAAGAAATTTCCTCTAAAGTTAACAATAAACACTTGTCTACTGCTTTGTTAAGAGCATACGAAAGCTTACATTTTGAATAAAACTTAGTTGGTCTTAAAGGTGCACTTGTCTACTGCTTTGTTCAATAAACAACTTTATTATAAGTTTAAGCAGAATACGAATCACATCAAAGCACAAAACACTACACTCAAGGATGAACTGATTTGGGCCTTTTATTATTATTTACTTGTAATCCAACGGGTTGCCAGGCTGAGAACTTGTTAAGGCGGCTTTACCAGCCAAAACCTTCGCAGCACTTTGAAAACGTTGCAGGTCTTCGGGCGAAAGCTAGTCCCATCCCTGTCTTCTCGCACTGGAGTAAGGGTGGGTGGTCAGAAAGAGGTGGAGAAGGCGATTTGGCTCTTTCCCTTCCTTATGAATCTGGCCGAGGACGGAATTTGTTTCAGAAGGGAAAGGGGTTCGTCGGCCCCCAAAAGGTATATCAACCTTCACCTAGACACAACTTCTCACATTGTTGGGGGTGGGGGGCGAGATGATGCGGCCGGAGCGAACAGCCAGCCGTCGAGATTTGGGCGCTCTCGGCCTCCCCTTTCGATCACATCTAGATGGGGGGCCGCTGCTCTCATGGCGCGAGAAGAGAGATGCACTGAGAAGCCGCTTCTGCCTCCAGATTCGGCGCCCCCTCCCCGCTCCCGAACCCCAGAAAGGGCGGCGTTGCGGGACTAAAGGAACTTTCCAAGCTGTCCCGCTCTGCTTTCCCCACTCCCCCCTTTCTCTCGCTCCTGCTTTACCTCCGCGTCACAATGCCGAACCACTCACTTGCGCTTCTACCAGGACTAGTGGCTTCACACGCATCTCATTATCGCCGCTCCCACTTAGAGCACACACGGAGCGCCTTAGCCACCCGAGACGGGACAGAAGGGTCGAGGGGCATGCTGGGAAGTGAAGTTTTCCTTCCCCCGCTGTCCCCCGGAGACGAACAACGAGAAGAACTACAACAACCACGGTGCTGCAGCGGTAGTGAGCCAGCGGGTTTGAGGCGGCGCAGGCGTAATCCTCTGGCAGTTTCCGTTATTTCTAGTGCCTGTGGCGGTTGATGTTCTAAACCGCTAGTGCGAGGGAGCGGGGGAGTCGCTGTAGGAGCAAGAAAAAGGAGGAGTGGGCGGGGAAACGCAATGGAGCTGGAGGTGGCAACGGGGGTTTACGAAACACCACGGGGGGGGGGGGGACTAGTAGGACGAAATAGCATTACCCCAGCAATGCGCTTGAAAGTGCGAGACACAATGTCCCGTGTAGTATTCGTCGCCCGATGTTTCTAGTCTGGCAAAGCCCGGTCGCTGGCAAATCATGTTATTTTGACACGATGTGTGTGCAGTTTCCGGGGAGGGGAGGCAATGTGGAAGCTAAAAAGTGGACCTCCCATTAGTTAATGTCTCAAATTCCTACAGCATTTGATCATCATCTTCCCGTCCCGTTTTATGATATACCAAACGAGCCGGAGGAATTAACTCTCCATAACGCTGTTGGTCTTCATGTTCTTCATGTTCTGCATAAAAATATGGAGCAGAGGTCCATCAGTGGCTATTAGCCACAGTGTGTATGTGTGTGTGTGTGTGTATATGTGGCCGCTGTGTGACACAGAATGTTGGACTGGATGGGCCATTGGCCTGATCTAACATGGCTTCTCTTATGTTCTTATGTTCTTATGCAGACGGGGGAAGAGGTTTGTATAAGTTTATAGACAACCACTTTAAAACAAATATCTTATTTAGCCACCATATCTTTGAAAAACCTCTATTAAAACTCAGTCTCTCAATACGCTCCATTGTGATAATGCTGAGTACTCCCACCTAGAGTGAGGAGAAATGGGAAATATTGCTAGGTAGCCGTTGCAAGATTTCTGAACTCACCATGTCGCTGTGACATTGGTCAGTCAAGACCCTCTCTTCAGTATAGATTCTTAATTCATGGCCATATGTGGGAGGCAGTGAGGTAATAATCAGCCCTGAATGGTAGGGCATACTTCTTAATGACCCATCAAATGGCCTAAGCTATCAACACCCACTTGCTTTAAGCGGTGGAAACGAAGTCCAAGTGAGGTTAATAAAAGGGAACAGAGGCTGTGGCAAATCAAATGCAAGACTGTGATCAGTTTGGTGTAGTGGTTAAGTGCGTGGACTCTTATCTGGGAGAACCAGGTTTGATTCCCCACTCCTCCACTTGCACCTGCTGGAATGGCCTTGGGTTAGCCATAGCTATCACAGAGGTTGTCCTTGAAAGGGCAGCTGCTGTGAGAGCCCTCTCAGCCCCACCCATCTCACAGGGTGTCTGTTGTGATGGGAGAAGATAAAGGAGATTGTAAACCGCTCTGAGTCTCTGATTAAGAGAGAAAGGCAGGATATAAATCTGCAGTTCTTCTAATTTGTCTATCAGTTGTAGATTCATTGTGGCCAAGTGTAAAGTAATGCACATTGGGGTCAAAAATCCCAGCTATAAATACAAATTGATGGGGTGTGAACTGGCAGAGACTGACCAAGAGAGAGATTTTGGAATTGTGGTAGATAACTCACTGAAAATGTCAAGACAGTGTGCAATTGCAATAAAAAAAAGGCCAACGCCATGCTGGGAATTATTAGGAAAGGAACTGAAAACAAATCAGCCAGTATCATAATGCCCCTGTATAAATCGATGGTGCGTTCTCATTTGGAATACTGTGTACAATTCTGGTTACTGTGCCTCAGAAAGGATATTATAGCATTGGAAAAAGTGCAGAAAAGGGCAACTAGAATGATTAAAGGTTTGGAACACTTTCGCTATGAAGAAAGGTTAAAACACTTGGGGCTCTTTAGCTTGGAGAAACGTCGATTGCGGGGTGACGTGATAGGTGGGGGTTTTTTTGCTTGATGTTTTTGGCCACTGTGTGACACAGAGTGTTGGACTGGTTGGGCCATTGGCCTGATCCAACCTGGCTTCTCTTATGTTCTTATAGTACTCCCTCTTTCTCTCCATCCATTTAGCACTGCAGTCTAGAAACAGTCCAGTTTTATATCAACATCTTCCATTGTTTGGTTTTGAAGAATTCTTAATTTGTTATGTTACAGGTTTTCAGTAAGCACATGGTAGATATCAAAAGCTAGTTTAATACTAAACTATTCCACCTTTCACCTGGATCAAATTGAGTATTTTGTGTGAAACGTCCAGCTGTGGTTTCAAATGTGAAATGTCAGAACACTGATTTCAAATTGTAGTCCGGGCCCAAAACTGGGTTCTGTGAACTCTTATGGTTTTAACACAAAGCCACAAGGTAGGAAGAGGGTAAGTGGCACTGGTGGGGTGAGTGGCATATTTGGTTCTGTAAAATGGCCCTGAAATGCACCATGTTCAACAGTGGTCTGTATTTATAAATGCTAAATGATAGGTAGCGGTAGGAACAACACTATACCCCACTCTGTCTCTTTGGCATCAAATGGCAGGAAACCCAGTGTCTACTGGTGCTGTGGTGGCCCTTATAAAGAGCTACATGCCAATCAGTTGACTAGTAACAGCTGATCCTTTAAAAGATAACCCATATGATAATCAACTCTTTCATGGCTCAGCCCTAGGGGCAAAAAAAGGAAGTTGCAGGTAAGCAATTCCTAGGAGGCTGTTATTTTTCAGTCATGGGTTAGGTCATGCCCCTCAAGGGCTTCTGAGTAGAGGGAGACCGCTAGGCATACCCCAGGCCTAACCTCTAGCTCCTAGCCTAGAAAGAATTACAACTTGGGACAAGAGGTGGTAAAATACGGTAGTGTCCTCCTGCCGCTCTCTGAAAATAAGAGAAGGTGCTTCTAGTAAATTGGACCCCTGGTGCAGAATGGCTATGACCTGGAACCTGATGCTAAGCATTAAAAAATAAAACAGTGATTCAATAATTGATGTCAGATTCCTGCATTATATTTTGGGCAAGTGAGCCCTCAAATGTACAGTAAGTTAAGAAGGTTACCTCTAAAGACACCAGGGCCAAGGGCCACATCCCACTGGGGAGGGACTACTTCCTCATATTAGAGATGAGACACTGCAGTCGTGACGCTTGTACTTTAATGGGTTGGTTGGTACTATCACTCTGTGGCCTTGCTAGCTTAAGACTCCTCTACTTGTTTATACCTCATTGCTAGGGCTGCTTTCCCTGCCTGTATCCATTTCTCCCTAGTCCTTGAGTCTCACTATCACATCCTTCCTGCAAGGTTAAGCCAGGGGACAACCCATCTATCAGGGTCAGCCATACAAAGCCCCTCATGGGTGCTCTTGAGGCCAGGAATGCCAACTTCTGAGACTTCAGGCAACACGGTACTTTTCTGTCTACAGTCCTTCGTCAGCTACCCATTCTGCTTTCACCTGGGGCCTTTTATCCCTCTTTACCTGGCCACTCCTTGTTCCTAGTTTCCTGCTCTTGAACAAGCCCCTCTTGAAAAAGGTGGGCCTTCCTTCTGACTTCTCCTCCCTTGCTGTTGTCATCCCATCTGACTTTCTTCTCAGCTCTTCTGCCAGTCAGCTGCTGCCCTCCTTCATCCCTTTTCCTCCTCAGGAAGGGAGCCCAAGACAGTGAGGGTGCTCTTTGTAAAAGTTTGAGAGCCACTACTATGTAACATTCTATCCAAATATTTATCATGCCACTGAGTATTTGTAAACAAAGGAAAGGTGGCATTGCCAACAATTTATTTTGATTCTCTTCTAAATGGCAAACTGCAGAGCAGGTAAATACTTTTATATAAGTGAAATGCAAACCATGCTAATCTGTCATACTAGATGATACACTCTGCCACAACTAATGATACATTATGAAACTCCATGCTCATGTTAAAGAAAGAAGCTATTGTTTAATGATGAAAAGAAGACTGAGAAAGGAGGGCATGGGATCTGCCTTACATATTTAAATACCTTTTCCTGCAATTTGTGTGCACATATTTCACTTTATATGCTGTCAGGCATCCTCAGGGGGTGGTTGTGTGTGTGTGTGCTTTTGGGGGGGGGGGGGGCGTGAAAAGAAGAAATGCACCTTTAAATAGTAGATTAGTCAGCCTACAGCTATAGACCTGGATACAAATAGTTGCTGATGCTCAAGGGCTTGAAGAAGCCCTGTGGATTTTTTGTTGTTGTTTCTCTTGAATAGCTAGCCCCCAGTGTTCTCTCTAAACTGCATAATGTGAGCTGGCTCACACATTTTTGTCTTGGCTTAGGAAGAGCAAACTAATTTATGCAGTAGCCAAATCACTCACTGACAACTTTAATGGCAGTAGCTCAGAAAGAATTTTGGTTTACAAGACTCCACAGCTTAGAGGAAGTATTGCTAGCCCCCAACTCGTACCACAGACTGCTTTTGCAATGGCTGTTTGGGAAAAATATATGAAGTATCAGTGGAATCAAAGAAGTAGTTTGATAGCTTCTGGATCTTGGCCATATCTGGAGCCATACTAAAATAAAATCACACATTTTCTGAGGCCATTTTGGTTTTGGTTAACAGGGAATGAACAATATTAAAAATGGGCTTTTCATTTAAAGATATTATTTTATTATTATGTGTTGTCTTAATACCGTCAATGTCTCTAAAAGTCACCTTTATTGGGCTTTTGATAATACACAAATGTTAATTTAGTCAAGTAAAAGGCTAATAATTGGATAATTAGTAAAAGGCTAATATAATAATTTAATATAATATGAACTTAAAGGCTAATATAATAATTTAATTGGTTGAGAACCTTTATGCAGCCACATTCCCATGGCCATATCCTACTAAGAATTTAAATTGAATGGCAAACAAATTACTGACTGCTTTTGAAATATTATCTTAATAATTAGCCCAGAAGAATCAGTATGCTACTGTTCTCATCACAGTAAACATGGGTATCCAAAAGATTCTATGAAGAAAACGTGTGGGTTTTTTATATTCAAAAATGGCTAGAAGGCAACAGTCGCTGTCTTTTCTAATTTTTCCTTTGTATGGTGACAGTTATACAGCAACTGTGCAACCAGCTTATTTGCTTAGGACTGAGCATCTGTTGAAATCAATGTTTATTTTAAATGAAATTTGTAGAGGTGTATTGCTTTGTACATTGAAAAGTTAGTACTGCCTGGGATTATTTTACTGATGAAAATTTAATAAGTGCTCTTTTTCCTGCCGAAGTACTTTTCCTAGATAGTTCAGAGCAATCTTTTTTTTTTACCCAGAAAGAAGCTCCCACACACTAACATTTTGAACATCATTATGAATGCTTGTATAAACAGTTTTGAAGATGGAGCTGAATTCAGTATTTAAGTAAAGCAAGCTCCTTGTTTATAGGGAATGTTTTCTATCCCATCTGAAATGTATATCACTTTATGAACAATAGCAGATGGATACTGGGTATTACCACTACCATATTTGGACAGCAATTAAGCTTCTTTGCAAAGCTTAGCTATGTAGCATCCAATAGTTTCTACCTTAATTTGTTGCCCTAAACCATAGTAGCTGCTTTTTCATAGATTAGAATTGAGGTTGGATTAGGCAAAATCATTATTAATTGGTTGTAAAATAAAACTAGCAGCAGTTTTAACAGCTTTTGTTTAGACCTTTTCTGATTCTACATTTCAAGTGCAGATGAAATATTTTGCTTGTACTAGTACATCTCATTGCAGTTTCTTATTCAGTCATCTATAAATAGTAGCACATTAAATAGTGTGAATGCAGACCTCATGTATGTGATTATGTGGCACAATATTACTCACATCCTAAGCATTAGGACACTGATTATCAAGACTGACTGTGTAAGTAACCTAATTTACATTTCAATCATTTAAAAATATGATTCATCAAAGTGCAGAACAATCAGAAAAATGGAACAAGATTATACACCATGAGAAATACAGCTGACTAGCATAAATAATTAGCAGTTATTTGAGTCACCACTTCTATAATATAAAGAATACTGCATCCATTCCCCAAAAGACCAACCTAGAAATGAATTTGTCTAGTGAAAGTTAACTTAATATACTTCAAAAGTGGTTCTGTTATTGGAAAAAAATACATTTTACCCTACAAGACGGAAAGCACTCCAAAAAGAAGTGTAAATATTCAGTCATAGGGTTCAGAGAAGCACAAAAGGCAGACCACAATTTGTTACCCACAAAATGGTACATAACCCATCAACTATGCAGATTGGCAAATTCCAAATTGTGCTATCCATGCATAGAGTGGAGGCATGTTTGGTTAATTGACAATATAAGTGGCTTGGAAAATTGCATTTTCTATAATTCTGGTGATACATAATAAATATTCCCTGTGAAGTTCATGCTATTTGACTTCATATTCTTTGGGTTCACAGTTTATGGATTAATTATGGTCATATTTTAGAGGGGGACACAATCTTAGGAGACATAAGGATGATTCTGGCAACTTTAAAATGTTGGAGAGCTTTTCTCCGTGCTAAGTGCTATATGTAGTGATCCAATGTGAACTGATGTGTGGGGAACGCCTCCTCAAAGAAGGTGTAATCAGAAACAGTATTATATGCTGGCATTGCTGTAGAGGCTGTTGTCATACCCACCGCTGAAGAATTCATTTCTCCAAGACTGAAGCTTTCAGATATGCTACCTGGAAATGATAAAGATATCTAATGGAGATCTGAAGTTATTACAGGCATGGAATCATTTGGAGCACTTGCACTTTAATCTACCTGTGGAAACGGGTGAATAGTTTTTAAAGCGTTTGAAGTCGGAAATTGACACACATACTGAGAATTTTGAATTTTTCTTACTGAGAGCTTTGAACTTTTGTATGATTGTATGGTGTTTTGTTATATATAATGTTTTTGGAAATTCAGTCATAAATGGTGTTACTGTCAAGCATGTGGTTTCAATGACGAGAAGTTTGGTACAAAACTACATTTATTGATAGACCGATACTTTCTGTGTAACAGATTCTTGAGAGTGATGCTAAAGATACATTGATACAATACTTTTAAGGCATACTTCAAAGGGATTCCAAAAGGTGGGGGCAAGGGATATGCTCTCACACATAAACTATCATAAATGTCTACATTCTCATAGCGTTATCAGGACTCCGTCCTTGCTTTCCCCAGATGTGCCACACTCCCTAACGAATGTATGGGAAGGTGCTGCTAACTCTTTTTCAAGTTAGTTGAGAAGGGGGAGGGGGAAAGAATAACAGAGTTCATAGACCTTGGTCCTCCATGATATTTCACAGGCCAGCTTTATGGAGGACCCTAAAACAATCAATCACCAGTGGAATTCTACCATGCTTGACAGTTACTGATATATGAATGCTGATTTTGAAATAGTTGTTCATTATTATTCCACAGGTTTTTTGGGGGGTGTTTGAAAGTGCTTTCTTCTGTGGTACTCTAGGATTATCTAACTTTAAAATGTCAGCTTCTTTATTTTTAAAAAATATGTTTCTATCTCTCATTGCAATATAATATCTAAATACTCATAGTGCTAGGGAAAAGACCACCCAATTATAAAATGTTTTTTGGAGAATGATTCATGATTTTAATCAGGAGTACCAGAAATATTAGGATGATTTGTTTCCTCTGCTGGTAAATAGCATAACTTCATTGAATTGAAATGCACTTCATCCAAAGCTTAACCGCTTTGGTGATACCAATAGTTGAAGCAAACCTTTCTAACCATGCCTGAAAATGTACAGTAACGCAACACTGTGTAGTAACATTGCCCTGCGGCTTGGCAAGAAGTTCAGTAACTTGATGAGGATGGAGCATTGCACAAGCTATCAATTCTCTAAAATGCTACAACCATAGAGATGTCTAAAATCATTGCTTTAAACATAATATTGGCTAAGTTAGAACAGATTTTTTAAAAGGTCAATTTCCAAGACAGTTTTGGTAAATTACTTTCTTGCTAAGGCACCTTAAACTCCCTGCAGTGAATAATGCAGTCCCCGAAATGGCTCTCAGTCTACTTCTCCTCCATCAAAATGGCTTCCCTTCATCAGATTCCACTGCAGCAAAAATCCTAATATACTTGGCCTAACCCTCCCAGTGCCAGTGTAACTCTCCCCACTCAGGAGGCTGCCAGTCCTCTGCCTTTACTTAAATTCAGTTATGACGCCATCTGTCCAAGTAAAAATGAAATATTCTCATGACACATTTAAAGTGTAATTAATCTGAGATAATACTTTGGAAATGTGACTTTGTTGCAGTGTTCTATAGTAATACAGTCATTGCTTGGAAAGCTGGAGCCAGCATAAGGGAATGCTCATCTCCATTTCTTCACATTTCTTTTTCTGTAGAACTCTGTTTCTGTTAAAAGTCATTCCAGCCTTGCCAGGAAGCAGGCCATTCTTTGTAGCATCCATAAGCCCAAGTGTTCACTTGTCTGATCTAACCAGCGGGTTCTCTTCGCACAGACAGCCTGGCAATTTTCAATGCTGCAACATCACCGCTTCAGTGGAACTGAATACAGAAATTGACTTTGTTATTTCCAATAAGAAAAATACCCCTCCTCATTTTAAATGTTGACTACAGTAACTTTCTCCCCAAACTTCTCTGTGAGTCATGACCTCGCCAAACAAGGACCTTTCTACATAAGGCTGATGATGCTGTTTCCTCTTAATGCTTTATTAATACTAGTCATATCCATCCCCACATAATGTACTGACAGGAAACTAGCATAGTCCAGAGGCGGACAGACACTGAGTGTACTATTTGTGCATGTGTCTGTGTTGGTTTTCTTTCTTCCTTAATTGTAGGAGACCTGTGTAATGTACCAGTCGCGGAGATGAGCGTAGGGCAACGTAGTTTATTACATGGTACAAAACAAGATGGAAGAGAGCGAACACGCGGGCCGGGCCCCGCATATATACAGCACCGGAACTATTCTTCCTGCTGGCCAGTCCAATGTAGGCCAGCCATATTTCCCGCCACTAGCTGTGATTGGCGGGTGGCAGCGCCCCGCGCGGAGGCACCTGGATGTTCACAGTTGCCTCCGCTGCTTGGCGGACTAACGCTATTTTGCTGTTGCGTTATTATGAAATGGTTGCGTTCTGCAAACGCCATACATTACAACCTGCACTGGCAAGGGTGAGAACATGGGCAAGGGAGGGGACACTATGTGTTTCTGTGAAGAGACAAAGTGCTTTTAACACTTTAAGAGCATTCAAAATGGTTTATGTAGGATGGATTTGAGACATCAGAGTAGTATCATTAACTCTAGCCATTATATGCATATGATAATTAGGGTTTCATTACCATTGCAAAACAAAACAAAAGTCCGGTGGCACCTGAAAGACTAACAGCATTTATTCCAGTATGAGCTTGGAAAATCACCATGGTAGGTACACTTGTGGGGGGAAGAATTGTATTTTACTAGCAACTTGGGTTAGATGTTGGTGTGTTGGTAAATAGCAATTCCTTCACAAAAGGAGACCTTGCTGGGGTATCTGGTTGATTCAACACTGTTCTAACAGTCCCAGAGATAAACCACAGCATCTAGAAAAGCAATGTCTCTTTGAGAAGGCACCATCATAGTGTATCTGTTGGACATGTTCAAGAGGGTTCAGCAATTTAGAACTGACTGTGACATTTGAAACAATGAGAACATCTCAGAGAGGTCTGAGAGAGAGAGCAGAGCAGAGGAGCTCTAAGATAAGATGAGACAGCTGAGTTGTGGTAGCTGGGGAACTGCTGTTTGTTTGGTTGAGTGGGCTGAAGCTGAAGGTGATTGAAAGTGATTGGTGCTGATTGCTTAGGAGTCGCTGTGCTCCCCAACCTCTTTGCATTATAAGCTGCGCCTTGCCAAAGGAACCCAGATCCCTAATTTCCTTGTTCTCCCAATAAGGTAAGTTGACCCTCTAGAAGGGGAGCCACTTAAACAAACAGGATTTAAAGAGGACTATTAAAAAAAAAAAAAAAAGCTATCATGAAGGTAGAATTCCAGCAGGGGGTGGGGGCTTTCCAGTGTTTTGCACTGAGTGTCACATGTAAGACTATCTGTCCACAGGACAGAAGTCTTGAGTGTGTGCTCGATGCAAGGAGCTCCTGGTCCTCAGGGAACGAGTTCATACCCTTGAGGCCGAGGTGACTGCCCTGGAGAAGCAGAGACGGTCAGTTAGGCACTCGGGGAAGACTCTCAGGGGCGTATTAGATGAGCCCTGCTCTGAACGTGGCAGAGGGAACAGGGCACCGAGCTGAGGATAAGGGGAATGCGCCCTCAGAAGGGACCTCTTCTTCAGTTGGTGAGCAGGAATCCTTTCGCACCAAGGAACCATCCCTGAGTGGGGAGAAAGGGAGGGTCTTGGTAGTCGGTGATTCGATCCTTAGGCAAGTAGACAGCTGGGTGGCAAAACCGTATGGTGACTTGCCTGTCTGGTGCGAAGGTAGCGGACATTACGCGTGTAGTAGATAGGCTGATAGACAGTGCTGGGGAGGAACCAGTGGTCGTGGTGCATGTTGGCACCAACGATGTGGGGAAATGCAGTCGGGAGGTCCTGGAGGAAAAATTTAGGCTGCTAGGTGGGAGACTTAAGGCCAGGACCTCCAAGGTAGTCTTCTCAGAAGTGCTACCTGTTCCACGTGCAGGACAAGAGAGACAGGCACAAATGAGAAGTCTCAATGTGTGGATGAGACGATGGTGTAAGGAGGAAGGGTTTAAATTTGTTAGGCACTGGGATGCTTCCTGGAACAAGCGGGAGCTGTACAAAAGAGACGGTCTCCATTTGTCCCAAGATGGAACCAGGTTGCTGGTGCTTAAAATCAAAAAGGTGGCAGAGCAGTTTTTAAACTAAATCTTGGGGGAAAGCCGACAGGAGATGAAATGTCTCTGGTTCGGGAAGACTCATCTCAAAGAGATGACGTGTTAGCCGATACTTTTCTACCAGGTAATGGACCAGAGTTGTCCACTGAGATGGTGACAAACAGAATGGACTTCCTGCCAGAGTCTCGAGGCAGCAGGAGGAAGGTGGCGGGCCTAGCTTGCCTGGGAAATTATAGATGTTTGTACACAAATGCTAGAAGTGTCCAAAGTAAAATTGGTGAGTCGGAATGTTTAGTGTTGGGAGAAAACATAGACATTGTGGGAATTTCAGAAACTTGGTGGAATGAGGAGAATCAGTGGGACACGGTGATGCCTGGATATAAGCTGTATCGGAAGGATGGGAAGGGTTGGAGGTGGGGTGGCTCTGTATGTCAGAGAGGGCATACAGTCCAGTAAGACTGAGGTCAGAGAATTAGATTCCCTTCTAGAAATGCTTTGGGTTGAAACAGAGGGCCCAAAAGGGAATTTAACTATGGGAATTCGTTATCGTCCACCAAATCAAAAGATAGAGGACGATTATAATATAATGGAAGGCTTAAAGATAGCGGCTAAACGTAAAAACTGTGTCGTAATAGGTGATTTTAACTACCTGCAGATTGATTGGGTCAATGTGTGTTCTGGTCGAGAGAAAGACATTGAGTTTCTTGATGCTCTCAATGACTGTGCTATTGAGCAGATGGTCTCAGAACCTACCAGGGGTGGGGCAATCCTGGATTTGGTCCTAAGTAATGCCCAAGACTTGGTGAGAGATGTAAAAGTGATCGCACCGCTTGGGAGCAGTGACCAGAACGTTATTGATTTCACCATTTGTATAAATAGAGAGTTGCCCCAAAAGACCGGCACAACCACGTTTAACTTTAAAAGGGGTAAATTCTCTGAGATGAGGAGGCATGTGAAGAGGAAACTGAAAGGAAAGGTAAATATGGTCAAAACCCTTGGGGAAGCTTGGAGGCTGTTTAAAACTACAGTCCTAGAAGCTCAGAAAAAATATATACCACAAGTTAAGAAAGGCACAAACAGGTATAAGAAAGGCCTGCATGGTAAACAAACAAAGTAATGGAAGCTGTAAAAGGTAAGAAGGACTCCTTTAAGCGGTGAAAAACCAGTCCAAGTGAGATTAATAAAAGGGAACACAGGCTGTGGCAAATCAAATGCAAGTCGGTGATCAGGCAGGCAAAAAGGGACTATGAGGAGCACATTGCAAAAAACATAAAGACCAACAATAAAAATTTCTTCAAATATATTAGAAGCAAGAAACCAGCCAGGGAGGCAGTGGGGCCCTTGGATGATCAAGGGGTAAAAGGATTACTGAAGGAGGATAGGGAAATGGCTGAGAAGCTGAATGCATTTTTTGCCTCCGTCTTCACTGTGGAAAATGAGAAGTGTTTGCCCGCTCCAGAACCATTAATTTTGGAAGGGGTGTTGAAAGACCTGAGTCAGATTGAGGTGACAAGAGAGGATGTCCTACAACTGATAGATGAATTAAAAACTAATAAGTCATCAGGTCCGGATGGCATACATCCAAGAGTTCTGAAAGAACTCAAAGTTGAACTTGTGGATCTTCTAACAAAAATCTGTAATCTTTCATTGATATCTGCCTCCGTTCCTGAGGACTGGAAGGTAGCAAATGTCACCCCCATCTTTAAAAAGGGTTCCAGAGGAGATCCTGGAAATTACAGGCCAGTCAGTCTGACTGCAATATCGGGAAAGTTGGTAGAAACCATTATCAAGGACAGAATGAGTAGGCACATTGATGAACACGGGTTATTGAGGAAGACTCAGCATGGGTTCTGTAAGGGAAGATCTTGCCTCACTAACCTGTTACATTTCTTTGAGGGGGTGAACAAACGTGGACAAAGGAGACCCAATAGATGTTGTTTACCTTGACTTCCAGAAAGCTTTTGATAAAGTTCCTCATCAAAGGCTCCTTAGAAAGCTCGAGTGTCGTGGAGTAAAAGAACAGGTCCTCTTGTGGATCAAAAACTGGCTGATTAATAGGAAGCAGAGAGTGAGTATAAATGAGCAGTCTTCGCAGTGGAGGACGGTAAGTAGTGGGGTGCCGCAGGGCTCAGTACTGGGTCCCATGCTCTTTAACTTGCTCATAAATGATTTGGATTTGGGAGTGAGCAGTGAAGTGGCCAAGTTTGCAGATGACACTAAATTGTTCGGGGTGGTGAGAACCAGAGAGGATTGTGAGGCACTACAAAGGGATCTGTTGAGGCTGGGTTAGTGGGCGTCAACGTGGCAGATGCAGTTCAATGTGGCCAAGTGCAAAGTAATGCACATTGGGGCCAAGAATCCCAGCTACAAATACAAGTTGATGGGGGGTGAAGTGGCAGAGACAGACCAAGAGAGAGATCTTGGGGTTGTGGTAGATAACTCACTGAAAATGTCAAGACAGTGTGCGATTACAATAAAAAAGGCCAACGCCATGCTGGGAATTATTAGGAAGAGCATTGAAAACAAATCAGCCAGTATCATAATGCCCCTGTATAAATCGATGGTGCGGTCTCATTTTGAATACTGTGTACAATTCTGGTCACCGCACCTCAAAAAGGATATTACAGCATTAGGAAAAGTCCAGAAAAGGGCAACTAGAATGATTAAAGGGTTGGAACACTTTCCCTATGAAGAAAGGTTGAAACGCTTGGGGCTCTTTAGCTTGGAGAAATGTCGCCTGCGGGGCGACATGGGATGGAGAAAGTAGAGAAAGAAGTACTCTTCTCCCTTTGTCACAATACAAGAACTCGTGGGCATTCGATGAAATTCCTGAGCAGTCAGGTTAAAACGGATAAAAGGAAGTACTTCTTCACCCAAAGGGTGATTAACATGTGGAATTTACTGCCACGGGAGGTGGTGGCGGCTACAAGCTTAGCCAGCTTCAAGAGGGGATTGGATAAAAATATGGAGCAGAGGTCCATCAGTGGCTATTAGCCACAGTGTGTGTGTTTGTATATATATATAAAAAAATTTTGGCCACTGTGTGACAGAGTGTTGGACTGGATGGGCCATTGGCCTGATCCAACATGGCTTCTCTTATGTTCTTAACATTTGCTTGACATCTGGAACCTCTTAATACACAAATGTTTAAAAACTAAAAATCTATAAGCCCCAGAGAGCACTGAGGTCAGTAGGCAAAAACAGACTGAATATCCCTGGGCCAAAAGAAGTTAAACTTCAAAGCACCCGCACTTGGGCCTTTTCAGCCGCTGCCCCACAACTCTGGAACCAGCTCCCAGAGGAGGTGCGGGCCCTGCGGAGCTTAGACCAGTTCCGCAGGGCCTGCAAGACCGCCCTCTTCAAACAGGCGTTTACCAATGACTGAGCTAATGTTTACTGCTAAATTAATAATGTTTACCGCCAATGTTAGTTTTAGGAATGTTTTGATTATTGATTGACTGGTTTTAATGTGAACTTAATGTTTTATTATTGTACTGTTTCACTTTTAAATGTTGTTAGCTGCCCTGAGCCTGCCCCGGAGGGGGAGGGCGGGATATAAATAAATTTTTTTACATTACATTACATAAAACTGAAAGCCCTGGGTAACTGGTCAATTCAAGCTTCATTAAAGTTGATCATATATTTTGAGAAAACATATATATTTTTAATTCCTATCGTTTAAACCTGTCTTGAATTTCATAGAGGAGGGTGGACTGCAAACATAAATTAATTCTAATCTTCACCTGTGATATGGTTCTTTTCAGTTATATCTGGTGATAAAAAAATTACGTTTTCCTGACCGCAGATCCAAATACTGGGCCACACTGGTTCCCATGAACATAGCACAGAACTAGATCAAGATGGGTAGCTGTGTTGGTCTGTCCATAGCAGTAGAAAAGAGCAAACGTCCAGGGTATGAGATTTCATCACTGCTTACTTCTTCAGATACCTGAAGAAAGTAGCAATGACTCATGAAAGCCCATACCCTGCCACAAATTTTAGTAGTCTTTAAGACTCTACTGGACTCTTGCTCTTTTCTAATAGTACAGAACTGTGCACTTTCCAACCTCTTGGTAAGTGTCCTGATTAGTTATGTGAGGATCCATGGCTCTGAAGCAGAAGATGGTGTTTTGCATATGCACACACCCCAGTGTCTGATATGACTAGTTTCAAATAGTCTCAAGGAGCAGATCTGGGACAGATCTTTGCCTGAGACTTAGGTTATTTTTAATTCAAAGTATATACTAATCTAGATAAACCAATTATCTGACTCAGTGTGGAACCATTTCATATAGAAAGGGGTCTGTAATGCTTAAGCCTATTGATCTGTTTTGAATAAATAATAATAATAATAATAATAATAATAATAATAATAATAATAATAATAATAATAATAATAATAATAATAATAAATTTTATTTATATCCCGCCCTCCCCGCCTAGGCAGGCTCAGGGCGGCTAACAACAGTTCAATAAAATTATACAATATAAGGTAAATTAAAACAACAATTAAATTATACAGTAGTTTAAAAACAACAATCTAAAACCAGTTCCAGTTGAATAAGCTATGCCAACTAGTATTTCCTGTTTTGTTGACATAGTATTTTATATAGAATATACATTGGGTCTCACCTGTTACATGCATGGACTCCACTGAACGTGGCCCTTTTCAGACATCATATTAAACACATTTATGATCTGCATATAAAGTATACATGGTTTTTTTTAAGTTTCAATATTTTTATTAAAGTAAGAAGGATCATACAACTATAAGGTGAGTATAGTTTTAGTAAAGAGCAGTATATAGCCGAAACATACCAAACTTATCATTGGTGTACCACAGCTAACGCTGAGATATGATCCAGGTCAGTCTGTAAAATGTAACAATACAAAAAATAGCATAACAACAACAACAAAGGGAAAAAGGAAATGGTATGCTCATAACGAACTGGTTATAGTGGATCTTGGAATATCCAAGAGGAAAGGATACATCAAAAGGAGACTTATAACAACAAGAGATCTTTGTACATCAAACTTTTGGTAAGAGTTGATATAAAACGGATCACTATCTAGTTTTTCCAAAATAGGTAGCCATATTGCAACATAATTGGTGTAAGCTTGGAGGGGATCGTTTTGATCCAAGGCTGCCTGAATTTTGTCCATTGCAATATGTTCCCAAATCTTAAGAAACCAGGAGTCAAGTGACAGGCTCCGCGGCCAACCTCTCTCTCTGGCGTCCAACCACCGCCATCGCCCTGGCACTCCACCCATGGCTCAGCTCATCCCACACTCCAGCCTGCAGTCGTACCAGCCCTCTGCTTCGGCGCCAGGCCCAACTCACCGGAATCGTAAGCGCCATTTCTTATGTATTTTCGGGAGGCTAGTAATCTGCAAAGTTCTTGAAATTCGTGCCGCACCTCCCCCCAACAGCATATTATCAAGCCCACCTTTGAATACTGCTAACGCAGGGCTGGGCTAGTCGTAGGCTTTTTCATTTCAGGAGCCCTAGCACTGGGGCTCCTGTCTCATCGCCAGCTTGTTATGTCTTATGAGCAAGTATGTGAACTTGGCTAGTAGTTATTGTAAGACTTATCCTCCATTAATCTGTCTAATCCCATTTTAATGCTGTTTATTCCTACGGCCATCACTACATCCTTTGGCAGCAAATGCCACATTTTAATCACTCTTTGTAAAGTAGTATTTCCTTTTGTCTGTCCTGAACCTACTGCCCATCAGCTTCATTGGATGCCCTCAAGTTTTAGTATTTTGAGAGATGGAGAAAAATTTCTCTTTGTCAACTCTCTCCACCCCATGCATAATTCTGTCAACCTCTGTCATGTCCCTCCTTAGTTGTCTTTTTTCTAAAATCAAAAAGTCCCAGATTCCTCAGTCTTTCCTCATAGGGAAGGGGCTCCAACCTTCCTAATCATCTTGATTGCCCTCCTCTGTTTTTTCCAGCTTTGTTGCATTTGCCTTTGGTAATGTTGCATTTGCCTGTGGTAAAATAAATTATCATTTCCTGATAAGACATTGGAGTGGTTTGAGGTTTCCTGTGGATCTCTTGAAAAAGAAAGATTCTCTTTGTCTGGTTTCAGTTCATTGGAAGAAAGGAGAAGTTCATAAATTATGGCTTTCTACCCATACCATACCATACCAAACCTTTAATGGCATAATAGATTCAGATAAAAATACACAGAATATAAAAATTTAAACATTGGAGATAAAATCAAAATAAAACCGAGCTTACAGATACATTCAAACATGGTCAGAATTAAATTTAAGGATGTCAGCCAGAAATTTTGCCACAGCCTCACTAACCACCCCCTCAGTATCACTCAATAAATAATAACAGGGTGGCAGAATAGACAAATCTGGAGAAAAAGAAAGCTTGCCAAATAAATCTTTACGGAGGTTATGGTAAAAAGAACAATCAAGCAATATATGCTGGATTGAGTCAGGGGTATTCGCTCCACAGGAGCAAAGTCTGTCGGCTAAAGGGACTCGCTGATATCTCCCTTGTAAAACTTTGGAGGGAAACGCGTTTAGTCTGGCCAACATAAATGCCCTGCGATGACTTGGAGTGGTTAGGTCTGATAGATAATTGGGCATTTTGCCACAAAAAGCATAAAGACCTAAGGAAGCTGGAGAGCAAGTATAAGGGAGAGTTGGCCATAATTTCGTTTCCTCCAATTCCCACAGTCTCAGTTTAATACATCTGAAGATATATGACTCTTCAGAGGCAGAAAAATCATCTACCTCTAACCCCAATTGATTGAGTTTAGACAGAAGCAGTGCTGTCCAGGACGAAATATATGGGTCTCTTTTCATACAATCAAGGAGGCTGTTGGGATCTGTTCTAAAATGAATTTTGAGCCAGAATTTAAACACTGCAATCCAGGCTTTTGTCTCCACCAAAGACTGACCCACTTCAGAGCAGAGAGCAAAGTAGGACACACATTTTGGCAAACCAAGAATTTGTCTAAAGAATGAGGCTTGAATGCCCTCCACTTTCCTGGTAAAAGCTGAGATCCATATAGGGATACCATAGAGGATTTGGGCAAGCGTTTTGGCTTTGAATACTTTAATAGCTGCTGGAACTAATTGGTTGCCCCTTGCAAAGAAAAACTGTTTAATTTGAGCAGCTGAACACTTAGCCAAGTTGATGGTGTTGTTACGATGTGAAACCCAGCTTAACTTGTGGTTAAAAGTGATCCCCAAGTATTTAAAAATTTTTGTTTGCTCGATTGTTGAATTGCCAATATGTCCATTGCCTTGCTATGAGCCAGATTTTCAGATTCAGATACAGCACAATCTGTCCAAAGCTAAACTATGTCCTATTGATTTTCAGTGGAAGGCTCTTATGATGTAGTTTAAATCTCCCACTGAAATCATTAGAATGGAAAGATATTTAACTTTGCCAGGATCCTACCCTCTAGGTATTGAAATCTTATTTATTGTCGACCTTGGGTATGATACTTATTCAGAACTTTTCCTGAAAGCCGTGTAGATGCCTTCTTTGTAATATGACATATGCTGTGTGTATAATGATGTCTCTTTCTTCATATTGACCTTCAGCTGCCAATAAGAATTATTTTGTAATTAAGATAGGTTTAACTATTTAAATTTTAAAATGGAAGATAAACAGTAATTACATAAAGTGCTTTTAGAAAAAGTTGTTTTTTTCAGTATCCATCAGATGGCACTGTAGCATTACCTTACCAACAATGGAGCAAAACAGTTTTCCCCATGCATATAATCTTTATTCAAAATTGGAACATTTCCCTTACAGTAGAAATTTATTTCATTTTCATGTATCTACTAACAAGAAAGGTTACTGTTCCCAACATATCTTGCAGCAAATCACAAGCCTTTCTTGAAAGGCCTCATTCTGTTCTTAGGAGTAAAGAATGACCCTTTAGATGTCACATACCACCTCTCCATTAAGGTTGCTAACTCTGGCCTAGAATATTCCTGGAGATTTGGGGGTTTTGGGGAGGGAGTTCAGTGGGAATGTAATGCTAAAGAGTCTGCCCACAAAAGCCTCTGTTTCTTCCAGGTTAACTGATCCTGTAGTTTGGAGGTCAGTTGTTATTCCAAGGGAATGCCAGGCTCCACCTGCAGATTAGCAACCATAGGCCCAGCTCAGTTTGCCTAAATTTTGGCCCTAACACAGAGTTTGCCCTTAAGGCTTAGTACTAGATATATGTTTGAGATTAAGAGCATGTATATGTGCGTGTAAAGTGCTGTAAAGTTGCAGCCACCATATGGCAAACTTGTAGGAGTTTCAAGGCAAGGGATATTCAGAGGTGGGTTACCATTGCCTTGCTCTGCATACTGACCTTGGCATTCCTTGTTGGTCTTCTATCTAAATACTAACTACATCCAATCCTGCTCAGTTTCCAAGATCTGATGACATTGGGTTAGGCTGAACCAAGAGCCAGAGCCGGATTAACAATTAGGCCAAGTAGGCCCTGGCCTATGGGCCCCCATAACTTTTCCTCCAGTTTTCCCCCCTGCTTGCAGCCCTCCCAGCTTGTATGAGCAGCCAGAAACTGAGCTGCTCTTTGCCCAACTTGCCTGGTTTGGCTACTGCTGGCATTGTTGCTAAATTTACCTCTCTCTGCCTCTCCCCTGCAGCTTAGTAAATGGGTTTTTTAAGAAGGTGCCTGCAGGCTGCAGCAGGGGCCAAGAGTGGTGGGGCGGGCACTGAGACTCTGAGATAATTTGTGAGGGGGCCCCCAAGATGTCAACTGCCTAGGGGTTTCCACAAGGTTTAATCTGGTACTGCCAAGAACATGTATGTAAGTATACAGAAATTTGGATGTGGAGTATGGAATACTATAACTTCCAATTATACCAGGCAGTTTAAACTGAGAAAGAGTCGGTGGAATGAATAATCTATCTCAAGCTATGACTTTCTTAGGACAGTATTGGTACAGCATCTTACATTCACATGGTACATACACCATCTCTCTCTTTCCCTAAAGTTTAAAATATTTCTATTCCAACTTTCTCCTTGTGAAGGAGTCTTCAACACCATATCCCACGCCACCTCTATAAGTTCAGGCAGGGAGACAATTGCACAGTTGGGTGGAAAGTATTTGAACAAGATATCATGAAAGTTTAGTAGTAAGATTGCCATTCTAAGGCCTCCTCCTCCTCCTCCTCCAGCTATTGGAGATACAAATTTAAAACTCAGAATAAGCAGTTTAACGAATGGCGAAAATTCGGCTGGCCAAAATATGATCAACATGATCAATAATGCATAGTCAATTTGAGCTTCTGTCAGGAAAAGAAGTAGCTAAAAAACAACAATATGCCAGCATGTAGAAATAAAGAGTTTTTTTAAATACTCAAAGAAGGAAGGGAAAATATTAAGAAATTTAATATCTTTTGAAAAATTAATGTTGGATACAGAAAAACTCTCACGTCTGCTCATCTCTTGCCTTGAAAACCCCAGAAGGTAGAACTTCATGGGATCATCATGGGTTGGCTGTGACCTGACAGCCAGTCCCCAGATGGGGGTGGAGGGATCCCCCACTTTTGTGAACTCTGGCCCACCACTGGACAGCGAGGGAAACCCCTTCCCCAAACAGACATCCCTGTGTTATGTCAGTGATGCACTGAAATAACTTCCAGAAGTTATGTAATTGCGGCGGCAGCATCAGGAATAATGCTCTGGTTTTTGGGCAAAACTCTATGGTTTGTAGCCATTTTTACCATAGAGTTTTGCCTAAAAAGTATTGCCCTTACATCAACAATGTGATGATGTCACTTCATCAGCACATCACTGACATCCCAGCCAACCCCTGGAATGCCTCCCAAATTCCCCTGCTGGTAGGAGGAAGGCACCTGGCAACCCTATTTTACCTTGACCTTAGAGAAAAGAAGCTGCTATCTAGTTATTTACTATCTCTGATTAGAAAGCAAGTGAAACTATTCATGGGGAAATGGTTGAAAGATGTAGAGCATGAAGTCACTGTATTTATATAGAATCTTCTGTTTTAAAAAAAAGAGTCTATCTTTTATATTACCATCCATGAAAACATTATGAAAATGGCCAATCTATGGAATTTATTTTGCAGTAAACTAGTAAAAATTTATTAAAACTGGATGAAGATTGTTGCCATTGTGGGACCAAGAATGCTACTTTTTACTATGTACTGACTGGCAAATGGCAATACAAGTAATTTGATATAAAACAAAAGGGGGGGTTGCACATCAGAAAAATATGTTTCTTATCAATATAGTGAGGGTTCCAAGTGGAATAGTAAGGATTAACAATATAGTAAGGATTCTAGTTGTTGGCTGTGAATCCTGACCAGTCTGCAGTTCTTCCTGGTTGCTGGCTTCTGCTGGCTCAGAGCTGGCTATACGTGGCTTCGGAGCCCTCGGTGAGCCATGGCTGACCCATGACAGATCTTCTAATCCACTGTTAACACTGGTATTAATCCAAATTTTAAAATTCCCCTCAATGAGGGAAAATCATTTCAAGAGGCTGTTTTCAATGTGCATAGTTCTTTGATAATTATCTCTCTTGATTAAACAGCACCTTGGTGTGAAGTATCAATCAAGGAAGTTACATGATTTATTGTGGGATTAAAATTAGGAAAAGCTTCTCACTCTGATCTGATTCCCAATGAGATAGTCAAGGCTGGTACACAATGGTGGGTCACAGTCTTTGCCATAATTTTCACTCAGATGAATTCCAGTGGGCAAATGCCTGATCCATGGAGACATTCAATTATTGTCCCAATATTTTAAAAGGGGTCTAGACTGGACCCATCCTGCTATTGACCAGTTAGCCTCCTTTCTTCTGCTGCTTATCTACTTATGACACTTTTAGATTGGATGGAATTAGAAGCCACATTGGGGCTTCAACAGACAGACTTTAGCCGGGGTTCTTCAACATATGACCATTGTCTAATTCTCTACCATTTGGCTGAGAAATATTAATCTTTAAAGGGGGGCTGATAATATGCAAGCTTTATTGACTTAAAGGGGGGCTTTGATTCTATAAATCATCTTGGATTGTGGAATAAACTTAATCAAACTACTATGGACAAAAGGCTCCTAGGACTTATCCAGCAACTGTATTCAGGCTCAGCTGCCCAGGTATGCCATGGGTATGAAGGGCACTTAATATATTTAACTTGGAAAAGAGGATATGACAGGGATGTTTGCTGGTTCCTTCTTTATTCAATTTATATCTAAATGATTTTGCAGCAGTCTTTGATGACTGCTGTCACCCACTGAAACTGGCTAAGACTTGTCTCCCTGTCCTGCTTCATGCAGATGATGCCATCAGTGGCTATTAGCCACAGTGTGTGTGAGTGTGTGTGTATATATATAATTTTTTTTGCCACTGTGTGACACAGAGTGTTGGACTGGATGAGCCATTGGCCTGATCCAACGTGGCTTCTCTTATGTTCTTATTATTTTGTCTTGAACCAAGGTTGGTCTGCAAAGGGTCTTGCAATCTTTCTCCAGTTACTGTTCCCAAGAAAGCTTGGTGATTAAATTATCTGAAAACTAAGATCTTAGTTTTTACCAGGACCTAGAAATGGAATCTGTTTCCATGGTCAATCAATGGGTCCAATACCGAGTGCCTTCTCCTATTTAGGGATCCTATTCTAGGCAGATTGATCTTGGATCTCCCAACTTAGAACAGCATTTAACAAAGCAAAACTATGTGTAAATGCTATAAATAGGGTTTTCCATAATGGGTGGGGGGGAGAGTATATTCCCAGAGCTGTGCAAACCTAACTTGAAAGTGGTCTCTTTTAATTCTTTATGGCTCAGCTATTTAGATCAAAGCTATCTCTGATAATATTGGTCAACCTCTGGTCCAGTTTTTAAGAAAAAAAACTGAATGCCTCCTGTTGTGTATCAAATATTGTATGGCAGGCAGAATTTGCACAAATAACTCTGGAAACAGGAGCATGGCTCTATGCCTTCAA
This sequence comes from Heteronotia binoei, assembly GCF_032191835.1. Classification (NCBI taxonomy): domain Eukaryota; kingdom Metazoa; phylum Chordata; class Lepidosauria; order Squamata; family Gekkonidae; genus Heteronotia; species Heteronotia binoei. The sequence goes on along the minus strand of NC_083223.1, from coordinate 168,682,231 downwards.
ACTGAGACTAAACTTGTTGTGTTCTGAAGATGGCTTGCTAGCCTCTCTGAAATGGGATACCTGCAAATTGATTTGGATGAAAGCTCTGGATGAGAAATCAATCATGGTAGGAATGTCAGCTAATCATATATCTGATATGAACAAATCCAAAACATTTTCTGTGATAAAAAAGCATGTTCTAGATACTGATTACAGTAGTTTTTTCTTAAGAGCCTGCCGAGTTTGCTCACCCCTGTATGTTGGTATTTCCTGCCCCCCCCCCAAATCTTTACCACCCCATATGTACTATTCTACTATTCCACAATACTGCAGAGCTTTCTTATTTACACAGTTGAATATTATACCCTCAGTGGTTCTACAGGAGGGATTTTTGAATAGGCCTTATTCCGATAGAATTTGCCTTTGTGACCTCAATAGGATTGACACATCTTTTCATGTTTTCTTGAATGCAGTTTTTTTGAGAATCTAAGGATCATAATATTAAGCCTCAAATTGATCAATCATTCCTTTACACCTTGAAAACTCTGTCTCCTTTGCTTAGTGATAAGGATCCTAATATCACTCTGGCAATAGCAAAATTTGTTTCAGTGCTTTTTGCCCTTGAGTCCAAAAAAAGGAGGAACAAGAATCTTCTGCCACTCAAGATTTGTTAATCAACAAGCTCCTAAGGCAGGGGTGGCCAACAGTAGCTCTCCAGATGTTTTTTGCCTACAACTCCCATCAGTCCCAGCCATTGGCCATGCTGGCTGAGGCTGATGGGAGTTGTAGGCAAAAAACATCTGGAGAGCTACCGTTGGGCACCCCTGTTCTAAGGGAATAAAGCAAAGCAAAGGAAGATCAGTAGGTAATATGGAAGGCCTCTGCTGGAGACCCTTGGAAAGATGCATCCAGCTAGAGTAGCTAGTACTGACCTTGACAGACCATAGTCTGATTCAATATAAAGCAGCTTCATGTGTATAAATGGAGATTTGTTTTAATGCAATGGAAAGACATATTGGGCTTCCCAGGGCACAGAACAAACTGTGAGGGCCTGAAATAAACAGCAATGTTTCTTGGATTTGATTTATTGTCAAATCGATTTATTGGAATCGATGATGTTATGAAACTGCTTCTGTTCTACCCCTAGCCATAATAAATCAATAATGTCCCAATGACATCAAGTAATAATGGATGGGCTTTGCAGTTTATGGTCTCCAACAAGACAAAATGTCAGCGCTCTGCTTTCTGTTACTTTCCCTGTAACCCAAATGTAAGATATACTGGTATGTAAGTTCCTTGGATTGCCAGCCCACTTCTCTTAATGGTGAGAAATTCCAGGGATTGCACAATAAGTAAGATAGATTCAGGTGGGCAGCTGTGTTGGTTTGGAGTAGCAGAACAAAGTTTAAGTCCAGTGGCACCTTTAAGACTGACAAAGGGAGGGCGGGCGTCGCTGATTCATGGCGGACACGTTTTAAATTAGCTCCGATCTTTTTCCCTCCATACCTACGTTAAAGACACTATGAATAGCTTCAGTCATCCCGAAAAATGAGGAGAGGTGCAAGAAAGAATTTCGGATCAGCTAAGAAGGCAGCTAAATCGGTAGAAAGTTTTTTTTCCTCTACTTATAACAAAAAATCCCCGAGTGATAACGGCCCTTCACAGAGTGATAAAATGGCACCTGTTACTAACACCCCCCGTTCTGATTCCAATGAGGAGAATGACAGAGCTCCTATTACAAAAAAAGACCTATCTGCTTTTAAGGACGAGCGTTGTATGTTCTTCACGAACTCGATGACCAACTTATTGCAACCAGTTAATGTCACACTTGATTCCCTTGCGATAGACTTGAAAGAAACCTCTAAAGTGGCTGAAAATGCCACAGAGATTATATATGCAGTGCAAGATGAAATAAAGGCCCTTCAAAGCTTTGAGATAAGGGCGACAGAGAGAATTATGGTGTTAGAAAATTGTTGGCATGAGCGAAATCTGAAAGTAAGGGGGGTCGAGGAGGGCGCGGAATATAATGAAACAATAACAAAACTAATGAATGAATGGCTTGAAAAGACTGTAGATCTTCAGGGTTTTTCACCTAATGCCATTAGTAAAGCATAGAATAGGGTCAAAAGCCCTTATTGGGAGAAACAAACCCAGAGATATCCTCTTGCAATTTGACTCAATGGAGCTTCGGGATGCAGTTCTGCGGGAAGCGCGAAAATATGACTTTAAATTTAAAGGGAAAAAAGTTTTATTCCTTACTGATTTATCACCTGAGACACTAAAGAAGAGGCGTCTACTTAAAGTTGTATCTTCAAAACTCTTTGAAAAGAGAATTAGATTTCAGTGGAGTCCAGTGTCAGACATCATGGTCTTCAAAAATGGCACGCTTTTCCAGGCTTCAGACGGTATCTCAGGCAAAGTGCTACTGACAGCTCTCAATGTGCCGATTACCCAGGAAGAAGAAGAAATGCTGATGTCTAACACTCAACAGGAAAATTAGCCTAGTTAAAATGTTTTCATGACGTTGTGCTAAACAAGGATCTTTAGATTGTAACAAATACTTTATTAATCTGCTTTCATTCCATTATAGAGACCTGCTACAAATAAGGATTCGGGATGGATAAGAGAAGTTCCTCTATTGCCACTGAATCTACAGGGGTGTTTATGCTGATGTGAACTTCATAAGATTTTCTTTGGTTTTAGGGTTTAAATTGAACCTGACTGATGTCAATTTTTTCCTATGATCTAAGTCAGTATACTATAAACTATTGCCTAAAATGAACTATGTATATACATCTAAGATAAGCAACTTTAGATCCAATCATTAATTATAAGTACTTAGTCTAGTTTAGTGCCTAGAACAAAATTGATTATGGTTCTAGAGTTTATTAAATTGTATTCTCGTTTAAATTAGCAAAGTTAAGTCAAATATGTTAGAAAAGTTCTTAAAGAACAGATTTGTATGTTATGAAACACAAAATGCAGTAAAGATGTTTAGTTCAGTAGTTTTATAGAGATGGGGGGATAGTAGTTTTTTAGAGATAGGGGAGAGGAGAGTGAGAAGAAGGGGAGTGGGGAAATAGATGGAGGAGAGGTAGAGGAGGGGTAGGAGGGGAAGGGGAGAAGGAGGGGGAAGAAAGGGAGGGGGAAAGAAAAAAACCCAAAAAAAATAGAGGGGAGGAAATAAAATAGAATTAATAATATTGATATATGTATATACATATATGTGTGTATATATATTATTATTAATTCAAAGTTAATTTATGATAGTAGGTGTTTGTTTTGTAGGTAATACTTTGTGGAATAATTTAATGAGCCTGCTCTTAATGATAATTGTTGCAAGGAAAACAATATTAATTTTTGTATTTATCAGATTGATATTGAATCATTATAGTTTAGGATTTAGATTGTGATGTTTAGATATATTTCTAACCTATAATTAGGCAGAGTTTAATTTTGTATACAATGTTGTACTGCATATTAAGGTAAAAAAAATGTTTATAAATTTACAGAAGGCTTCTTGTTAATGAATGAGTATTAGACCTATTATTGTTAAAGATAATATGTATTAATTGTGAGACAAGTGTTATTTGGTAGATATCTTTTGAATTTCTAATGCTAAATTCTGTTTATAGATTCTTATTGACTAATCACCTGAAGGTTATACCATTTGTAAGGGCATATTGATATAAAACCTAAATATTGATTTTGTTTGAGAAATAGATTCAGTTTTGACAATCAAATATTTTTCCTAATTAGGTCTTGTTTCTAGTTTAGGATCTTTAAGTTTAAAGAAAAGGGGGGGGGGAAACAATAACAGTAATGATAATATGGGAAAGGTTTGACATTAAATAAAGATGGAATATAATTCAGATCAAAGAAAGAATTTAATACAACAATCTTTATACTGCTAAGAGTTATTCATAGTAAAATACAACTTGAAGATGGAGGGAAGAGTGGTTATTGTAACTGAGCTAAATTTAATAAAACAGCCCTCACATTAATTCTTGTATTTGTAATAGTTTGTTAGTTAGTTATAGTTCCTTAAGGAAAGTATTTTAATTAATCTCTCCTAAGCCTCTTATTCTTTTGAGGAGTGGAACTGTGTCCCACTAGTTGAGGATTGTTATATAGTTAGTAGTTTACGAAGAAGTTATCTTGTTAGTTAAGTTTTATTTGTAAGCTATCCTGCTAAGTTGCACACAAATAATTAGGCATAAAATTAGTATTAAAAATGTCTAATCTTATTAAAATAATTTCGTGGAATTGCAGAGGGTTAGGGAATCCCATAAAGGTTAGAAGAATCTCTAACCAAATGTACAAGAACAAAATAAACATTCTATGTTTGCAAGAAACACATCTTAAAAAAACATATCATCCTCTTCTAAAAACAAAGTGGTTTTCTCAGAATTTCCAAGCCCCAGGCACTTCCAAGGCGAGGGGTATGGCCATTCTAATTTCAAAATGTACTCCTTTCCAATGTCAAAAATCTCTAGTTGATCCACAAGTTAGATTTCTTTTCATCCATGGAGATTTGGAAGGTATCCCAATAACAATAGCGACATTATACGCCCCAAATAATAATCAAGTAGAATTCATAGAAAGCATCCTGATAAAACTAAATTAATTTAAGCAAGGTGAAATTGTGTTAGGGGGAGATTTCAACATTATAGTAGATCCTAATATAGATAAGACGTATAAACATAAGACCTTAATGATAAATAAAAACCATGTGTCAAAATTACAATCTTTATTTTCTAAATTTGGCCTCCAAGATGTCTGGAGACTGCGAAACCCTGGGGTAAGACAATACACTTTTTTTTCAGCGGTGCACGATATATAGTCACATATTGATTATCTGCTCATGTCTAATAATATAGTACAACAAACAATCGAGGCTGATATAGGTTCTCAATCTATTTCTGACCATTATACTGTTTCAGCCACTATAGAACTAAATAACTTAGAAGACAATAGTCATATATGGTCGGTAAATACTTTATTGCTACAAGAACAGAGTTTTTGTGACATGATTGCAAACAGATAGATGAATATTTTCTCCACAATGCCTCTTGTGGTGTAAATCAGGATATTGTTTGGGATGCATTTAAAGCGGTTACTAGGGGCAACCTCCTATCTCTGTCAGCACACTACAAGAAAGAAAAACAACAAGCGATAAGGGAATTGCAAAACAATATTAAAACTCTAGAACTAAGGCACATGAGATTTGGCGGTAAAAAAACACTACAAAAATTAAATTTTGAACGTAAAAAATTAGATATTCTTGAAACTACCCAAATACAGAAGCAACTTCTTTAGTTAAAGCAGAAGTATGTAACTAAATCTCCTAAATATTTAAAATTGTTAAAACATAGGGTTATGCAAAAAAAAAAAATCATCATTAATCCATGCCATTAGATCACCACAGGGTTTTATTCATTTAAAAACTAAAGAATTATTACACAATTTTAGAACATTTAAAAAATTTATATACATCAAGTAATCCACAAAAAGCTAACGTTGAAGCATTTCTTACAAAAAAACGAATTCAAAAATAAAATTTCAGATGAACATCTAAAGCTATTAGAAGAGCCGATTAGTAGTACTGAACTGCAAGAAATCATTAAGAACATGAAAAACAACAAAGCTCCAGAAAACGATCGTTTGGTAATAGAATTCAATAAAAAAATTTTCCCCAATTTATTAAATCCTCTACTGGAAACATGCAATTCAGTCTTAGTGAAAGGCTCAATTCCTAAATCATGGAAAGAAGCCAGAGTTATAATCCTTCCAAAACCAGACAAAGATAAATTGAATGTAGGATCATATAGACCAATTTCTATTTTAAATCATGATTTTAAAATATTTTTGTCAATTTTAGTGGCTAGATTAAATAAGATTATACCAAATTATATACATAAAGATCAAGCAGGATTTATACCAGAAAAATCAATTACGGATAATATAAGAAAGTCTCTCAATATTATAAATTACTGTAGAAATAAAAAAATAGAGGCAATCATTCTCTCTTTAGACGCTGAAAAAGCCTTTGATAAGGTAGAAATTCCTTTTCTTAAGGCAATAATCACATGGGATTTGGTCCAAATTTTATGAGATCAATAGAAGCAATTTATAAAGAACCTAAAGCCCATCTCTCAATAAATAACTGTAATTCCCAAACTTGGACATTGACAAGAGGAACCAGACAAGGGTGTCCACTATCACCAATTTTATTTGCGTTATCACTTGAACCACTAGCACAGGCTATACGATCTGATTCTCAAATTACTGGTGTAACAATTGGCCCTTCAAAAGTGTCCTATAAATTGAGTTTATTTGCAGATGATGCTATAATATACTTCACAAATCCTATGGCATCCCTGTCTAAATTAATGGTCTTAGTTAAAGAGTTTGGAAAGGTGGCAGGCTTCACTATAAACTTTAGTAAATCTGAAATTTACCCTATTTGGTTGCCACCAAAATCGGAAGCTGAGTTAAAAAATAAATTTCCTTTTAAATGGGTAAAAACAGCTTTTAGGCATCTAGGGATAATGATCTCTCTAAATTTACAGAATTTGTTTAAGGCAAACTTTGAGCCTCTGATAAATTCATTAATGGCCAATTTTAAAGACTGGGGGAAGTTATCACTAAATTTATTAGAAAATTTTTTAAAAAATTAAAGTTTTTATTTTGCTGAAGTTTATATTTTTATTTCAAAACCTTCCTGTGCAAATCAAATCAGAGACCTTTAATAAATGGAAATCTTTAATTTTAAATTATATCTGGGCAGGAAAGAAACATAGAATAGCTTACTCTGTGCTAACTAAACCTTTAAATCACAGAGGCCTGGCTCTGCCAGACCTGGAAAAATACTATTTGGCTGCTCAGTTAAAATATATTATTCTATATTCTTCACCTGTAAGAGAAAAAAGACTGGATACAAATAAAGCAAATGTATATTGAGCCGGATTTACTTCATGAAACAATTTGGATTTTTCCTAAATCTCATAATCCTAATATTTGTTTCAATCCTTTCTTAACACTTACCTTGAATGTGTGGGATAAGTACAAAACTAAGTTAGCTCCTTCTCCTATAACTGTCTTTTTAGTTCAGGATTCGTTTCCTGCTGCTAAAGATAAGGCTAACTTTCAAAACTGGAGACAGCAAGGAGTTTTTAGACTTAAGCACTTAATTATTAATAACCTAATGAGAACAAACAAAAATCTAGAAAGAAAATATCAATTAGTTGCAAACTGGTTGCAATACAGCCAAGTCTATCACCTATTGCTTAATCCTAATATCATAGCTCAAATCTATAGACCGTTAAATGCCTTTGAAGAAATACTATCAGAATCAAAACCTAAAATTAAAGGAAAAACAGCTATTATCTATAAAACACTTAACCAGGATAATTTAAACATAGAAAATGCCCAACAAAAAGCCTAGAGTAAGGATTGTGCCAAACAAATAATGTCAGAAAATTAGTCTTATATTTGGTCATAAAAACTGTATCATACTCCTTTATTGAACCTAAGACTACAAAATTTTAAATTATTTTCAAGATGGTACTTGACACCAGTACAATTATTTTATGCAAAGAGATCAAACAATGCAAATTGCTGGAGAGGTTGTAACAACTTAGCTTCTTTCATCCATTGCTGGTGGAGTTATCCTTTAATTCAGAATTTTTGGAAACTTATTATATGTACAATTGAACAAATTATAAACAACAAAATTCCATTCTCTCCTGAATCGATTCTGTTAAATCTTTGGAAAAAGGAAAAAGGGCCAAAATATAAAACAGAAATCACATCTTTGCTCTTATTGGTTGCAAAAACTTTAATTGCAAAACTGTGGAAATAAAATTCTATGCCAACTAAAAGACAATAGTTCTTAAAAATATGGGATATTATGACCATGGATAAAATTGCAAATAATTGGCAACAATCAGAAACCAAAGAAGCTGAAAACAAAAATAATTTTGTAGAAAAATGGTTCCCTTTCTTCGATTATACTCAAAAATACCAAAGTGACTTATCCAAATTACCAGAAAAATATGTGAATTTTGTATATTATTAAGATTCTTTTTATGATGTAAACATAGCATGATAGCGATAATTATATTTAATGTTTTGGTTGTTTATGTTGGATGTATTATATATATTTTATAATAAAAATTTTAAATGGTAAAAAAAAGAAAAGAAATAAGGATGGAAGAAAGTCCTTGCTTTCTGATGTTATAATATGCATGTGCTTGAGAAGCCATTATGAATGTATTTAATATAGTTGCTAACAATGCTTTGGGTCACTTGGATCCTGAGGACTGGGGGAGCCTCTTCTGCAGTAGAATAAATGGCTGTTTCTTTCTGGGGGGAAAAGGACCAACAAAGTTTTATTCAAGGTATAAGCTTTCATGTGCAAGCACACTTCTTAAGATACAGTGAAGAAATGTGCTTGCACACAAAAGCTTATACCTTGATAAAGTCCCCCACGGCCTCAGTTGTGCATGCAGCGTGATAACATCACCCAGAAGTGACATTATCACACCAGCAATGCCGCACACCAGCCGCTTTAGGCATTTATGGAGAAACACTATGGTTTCCCCAGACGCTCTAGCATTTTGGGAGGGGAAAACTCTATGGTACCTATTGTACTCCCAAATTGCTAGAGCACCTGGGAAAACCATAGAGTTTTCCCGGAAATGTCTAGAGCGGTTGGCGCATGTCATCGCCAGCACAATGACATCACGTCTGGGTGACATCATCACACCAGCAATGTCAGGGGAGGTTCCCCCCATCGGCCCAATGTGGGCCGGTGGGTTGGGAACCTCCAGGGTAGGAGAACCCCTGCCAGCCCAGGGGCTTGGCAGCCCTAAATAAAACTTTGTTGGTCTTAAAGGTGCCACTGGGTTCAAACTTTGTTCTACTACAAGGAAGAGTTTTCTTTAAAGAGGGACTATTAGACTTTTAGTATTTTTGAATTACCAACTTTATTTACAAATATACAGATACAGTTGAGAGAAATGCAGTCTTTCAGCAAGTAAAGCATACCAATGGCAGGGAACCTGGTCTATGTAGCACATAGAATACCAAACTGTGACAAAAATACTAATCCTCTAGAAGCAATACAACATTTATAAGGTAGAATAAGCAATAACACATAATGCATACACATAAGAATATTAAATAATGCAAGTCCTTCAGCAAGTAGCATAGCTAATAATCCTTAGGGAGCTTTGACTCTTGAAAGCTTATACATTGAAACTCTTCTTGGCCTCTAAAGTGCTCCTGGACTCAAATCTAACTAATCCTACAGAAGCTTCACATAGAGTAGTTTGCAATTCCTAGTATTCCCCCCACCCTGCTGCTTCCCCAATTTCAGTTTACTGCAGTAGAAACTCTCTTTTCTGTCTCATACTTCATACATTTAAACTGCAAATGCAGTTTGCTAAGCATTGTGTCTGATGTAATCCAGCAGGTAAACTACCATTTAAAAGAATTATCTGACATTATGAAACCCTTTTGTCATGTCCTGATGTTAACATGATCAAGCTGTCCAAATTCAAAACAGGATGTTGAATTCATTGCAAGAAGGACTACTGTTACTTTCTTTATAGTTGCTATAATTTTCCCATTTAAAGTGGAATTATCTGCTGGAAGGGAAACATCCAGTTCACATGCATGTTAATAGAGTGTACAACTAGGACATAATGAGATTATATGGAGCTTGTTTACAGGAATTCTAGATGTGCAGCAATTTTTTTTAAGGCACTTCCTCATAAAACCATTTAGTTCATAGGTTTGGTTTTAATTTTGAGTTTTGTTTTGTTTTTGCATCTTACCAACTGAGATAAGACTATTTCTCAAATTATGTCTCTCTTGGTCACACTGTCTCCCATATCCATTAGAGGGGCATGCATGTATTATGTACATTTATCAGCAGGTTCAGTATATTTCTTTATATCCTCCTAAGAATAAGCTCACAGTAAACCTGCCAACAGATTTCTATCACTAGCCACAAAGGGACAAGCCAGGCTATTGGGGAGGGGAGAGAGAACAAAGTTTTTATGATATGATGGAACTTTCCCTCTACATCTGCCTTCCATGGGTAGTGAGTGATTCTATCATTCAGGGCCGACATGAGGGAGTAGGCAAGGTAGGCGGCCGCCTAGGATGCCACCTTACCGCAGGGGCGGGCACTCCTCCCCAGCCCTGCTGGCACCGATCCTGATACTCAGCATGGTATTTTCTTCACTCCAATTGCTCGGAGAGAAGAAAAAAGGATGCAGCCCCTGCCCAGCTCCCTCTGAAGCAGGAGAGGGCTGGGCAAGGGGCGAGCTGAGCAAGAACACTCAGCCCACCCCTTGCCCAGCCCTCTCCCACTTCAGAGGGAGCCAGCTGGTCAGCAGCCACCCATGTCCTTCTTCCTTCCACTGCTCAGCGTGTTCCCTCTCCCTAGGAGAGGCTGAGCAGGGGGCAGGCTAAGCATTCTTTCTTGGCTCTGAGTGATCAGAGCCAAGAAAGAACACTTGTGCAAAGTGCGCCGTCACAATTGTGCCTCACATGCTTTGTGTCTCACGCGGTTTACATGTGTGATTAGAGTCCCGGGCAGGGGGTTCTGCCTGGGGCAGCAGAACCCGTAGCACTGGGGCTGCTATCACTGGGAATATAGAGAGTGGAGTCTGTGACAGGCATTTTGACCACATGGTGACTTGCAAACATCACACATCGTCTAGATAGGTTGAAAGATAGTGCTGGGGAGGAATTAGCGGTCATGGTGCACACAGTGTCTGAGCCAAGATGGGGAGCTGGAGTGCTTGGTGTTCAATTAAGATATAGTAGGTATCTCAGAAAATGGTGGAATGGGGAATATCTATATGATACAATTGGACATCGGATTTATATTCCGCCCTCCACTCAGAGTGGCTCACAATCTCCTTTATCTTCCTCCCCCACAACAAACACCCTGTGAGGTGGGTGGGGCTGAGAGGACTCTTACAGCAGCTTCTGTTTTAAGGACAACCTCTGCCAGAATTATGGCTGATCCAAGGCAATTCCAGCAGGTGCAGGTGGAGGAGTGGGGAATCAAAACCAGTTCTCCCAGATAAGAGTCTGTGCACTTAACCACTACACCAAACTGGCTCCCAGTTGTTCCTGGGTACAAGCTCTAGAGGCAGTCTAGGGGGTAGGTGTAAATGGGTTGTTGATGTTGTGTTGAACATATGAAGTTGCCTTATACTGAATCAGACCTTGATCCATCAAAGTTAGTATTGTCCACTCAGACTGGCAGTGTTGTACATCAAAGCGGATGTAGAATCTAATAAGTTAGCAATCATCAGTTCTCCCAGATAAGAGTCGGTGCACTTAACCACTACACCAAACTGGCTCCCAATTGTTCCTGGGTACAAGTTCTAGAGGCAGTCTGGGGGGTAGGTGTAATTGGGTTGTTGATGTTGTGTTGTACATCAAAGAAGATGTAGAATCTAATAAGTTAGCAATCATCAGGGGCATTAACTTCCCAACAGAAGCAGTATGGTCGGAAATACTGAACCCCAAGGGTTACTTAAAAGTGAGGCTGTATCGGCCACCTGATTTAAATCTTTTTTTTTAATTTTCAAAAGCTTTTTATTGAGCTTAATAAATGCATTTACAAAGCAATCAATGACTGTATCTCCAATAATTCTTTGCAAATAAGCAAAAACAGCAGAGAGAAAATATACATGAAATACAAACAAAACACAAAAATACATAATTGGCAGCTAAATTAAAGAATAACTACTTTGTCGATATCTTAATTACATCAAATTGATAATGTCATAGTATCTACCAGGTATACATGTACGCATTTGATCTACAGGACCAAAAGAAAATTTAAGAAATGGAAGCCACTTGTTCATCAGAGTTTCGTTACCCTCTGAATCGTTTGTATTGCGTAAACTATCTGCTATCTTGTCCATAGTACAGACCTCCCAGATTTTGGCATACCAGGCTTTAATCAGAGGAATATTGGGAGATTTCCAAAACTGTGCCAACACCATTTTAGCAGCAGTTAGTAAAAAGGATATCAGGGATTTATTGAGAGAAGTAATAGGAATACCTTTCCAACAGTCAAGCAAGATGAGTTCTGATCTTAAGGGTAAACTATAGCCCGTGATATCCTGGATTTTTGCCACTATTACCACCCCAAACGACTGCACCACCAGGCATGACCACCAGCAGTGTATAAATGTGCTCTCCTTTCCACAATTTTTCCAACATTTGGAGGATTGATTTGTCACAGTATGACTTAATCTCTGAGGTGTTAAATACCACCAAAACAAAAATTTTGAGTATATTTAACAATTTTGAAACGAATGAAGGAGAAGACCAGATTTGTTGCCAAACATCCTCCTGAAAATTAATTGAGCTATTCCTTTGCCAAATTTCTTGATAGGATAACAAATCAACGGCATCAATGTCAAGCAAACCCTTATAAATAAATGAAATCAGTCCCTTCCACTTTAAAGAAGGAGAATATAGCAAATTTTCAAAGAAAGTAAGAGGTCAATTGAAATTATATTTCATTGAAAGTGAAGTCACCAAGTTGTTAGTTTGCAAATATTCAAACCACGGGATTTTAGTCCCACCAATTTTTCCCTCCAAAGATTTTTTGTCAAGCATTTTTCCTTTGGACAAAATGTCCACAAACCTGTATAGGTTGTATTGTTTCCAAATTGGAAAAGACTTGTAAAAAAAATCCGGTTGAAACAAAGAAACATCTAAAAAATGAGATAGTGGAGACATTGGAAGTGCTAAAGAGAGGTGACGTTTGTCCCAAATCTGAAAAATAGCTTTAAGAAAAAGGTTGGAGGAGATATTTGGAGGTCTGTTCTTCGGAGATTCCCATAGTGTAGAGTGAAATGATTTGTTATTTAAATAGGTATCTTCTAGGGCCTTCCAATCTGAATTTGAGTCAGCATCAAAGTATCTGATAAGGCCACCTAAAATGGCAGCTTCATAAAATGTATGCATAACCGGAAGAGCCAAACCACTTGAGGATTTAGAACGAATGAGAGTTGCATACCCTATCCTAGATAAACCCTTGTTCCAAATATAACTTAAGAACGAACGACGCCAACCCACAAATGTCCTCAGGAATAGGATAGGGATGGCTCGAAATAAGTATTTGTAGCTAGGATTCTTGTCCCCAATGTGCATTACTTTGCACTTGGCCACATTGAACCTCATCTGCCATGTTGACACCCACTCACCCAGCCTCAATAGATCCCTTTGGAGTGCCTCACAATCCTCTCTGGTTCTCACCACCCTGAACAATTTAGTGTCATCTGCAAATTTAGCCACTTCACACAGGGGTTACATATACAGTTTAGTAGATCAACTATCTCACATTTGAGTTCCTTAAGCAGGGCAGATTCTACATATGTAGACAACCATGACCTGGTAGACATTTCCCAGCATACATTACTTGGACTTTCAAAAGGCTTTTGACAAGATATAATAAATAAATATAATAAAATAAATAAAAATACCTTACCAAAGACTTCTGAGTAAACTTAGCAGTCTTGGAATAAGAGGATAGGTTCTCTTATGGATTAAAAACTGGTTAAATGACAGGAAGCAAAGAGCAGGAATCAATTAACAGTTCTTATAATGGAGGGAGCAGTGGGGTCCCACAAGGATCAGTATTGGGGCTGGTACTACTTAATTTATTCATAAATTATCTGGAATTAGAGGTGAGTAGTGTAGTGGCCAAGCTTGCAGATGACCCCAAATTTTTCAAGATGGTGAAATCCAGTGCTGACTGTGAAGAGCTTCAAGAAGCTCCACAAACTTGGTGAGTGGGCAACAATGTGGCAAATGAAATTCTGTATTGGTAAGTGTAAGGTTATGCACATTGGGACAAAAAAATCCCAGCTTCAGGTATAGGCTAATGAGGTCTGAACTTGCTGAGAATGAGGGGAAAAGATCTTGAGGTCATAGTGGATAGCTCAATGAAACCATCAACCCAGTGTGCTGCAGCAGTGAAAAAGGCAAACTGTACATTTGGAAATGGATTAGTAAGAAAGGGACTGAGAATAAAATGGCCAATATTGTAATGCCTCATAAAAATCTATGGTGAGGCCTCATTTGGAATACTCTGTACAGTTCTGGTCCCCATATCTCAAAAAGGACACTGCAGAGCTGGAAAAAGTATAGAGAGGGGCAATGAAGATGATTAGGGAGTTGGAGAACCTTCTGTATGAGCAAAGGCTGAAGAGTCTAGGACTACATGTAGAATGGCAAATGTGATTCCAGTTTTTAAAAAGGAAGCCAGGAAATTACAGGCCAGTCAGCCTAACATCTGTCCCAAGCAAATTAGTTGAAACTGTAAATATGACCCCTGACCTAAGAATGTCAGCGCAGGGTTCATCTAGGCTTCAACAATGAATGGACTCTTTTCTTTTTTGAAAATAAGTTTCATTTATTGAATACACAATGTTACTCATGCAGAAGGTCTTTGAGAGTGATAACGTATGGGGAATAAGCACTAGCATTTATGGGGGTACATCAAAGCCTGGGGGGCTTTAAATCATTCTCATAATAAAGTTACATTCTGCTTTCAGAGGTGTTTGATTCACACGCCTGTTATCTCCCTCTAACCGGGCCATATCCACTCCCCCTCCGGCCGATGTCCTTGCGGCGCCTGGGAAGCGGCGGCGGTGTCTTTTGCACTCCCAAGCCATTTATTGCTTTTGGCGCCCAATTCCCTCCCACCTTTCTCTTCCCCCTCAGGCATACCCAAAATTCTACTGGGGATCACTGAGGTTAGTCCTAAGCAAACAAATACTATAGGCAATATGGTTAGTATCAATAAGGTTATAGAACAAAAGCTGACAATGACATTCCTACTTTTTCTCTGTGGCAAATTGCCTTTGCTGCAGGTTTTGAAGTGTGCATTTCTCCTCACACCATGTAGGGATGCCAGGGTCCAGGTGGGACATGGAGATCCCCCAGAGTTATAGTTTATTTCCAGACTACAGAGATCAGTTCCCCAGGAGAAAACTAATGCTTTGGAGGGTGGACTCTATAACACTGGACTCCACTGAGGTACCTGTCCTCCCCAGGCTCCAGTCCCAAATCTCCAAGAGCTTCCCAGCACAGAGCTCTCAACTCTACACCATCACCCCTCACTTTCCCCAGGCTTTCCTCCAAAATTTCCTCCAGGAATTTCCCAACCCAGTCAGCCACCCTAATCCCCCAAAAAACATTTCAAAAGTTTCTGCCAACTGTTAGCACCTCAGAATGTAATTCTAATGTCATTCTAATCCTGAGCCTGCTTCGGCGGGGAGGGTGGGATATAAATCTGAGAAATAAATAAATAAAATACATTATCAATAGAAAGAATGTACTTTGATTATGTATTCCAAAGGAGCTTTAAAAAAAAACCTCACAAAGTGCACATTTCTTTCCATTTGCTAGTGAAAAACACAAACTCTCTAGCAGTGCTGCAACACTATCTGGAGGGAGACAAGAGGAAATGAGGGAGGGGAAAGACCATCATGCTGAGGCAGCTGCCCAAGGTTGACGGATTAGTCATATGCAGGCCTCCTGATGCTGCTGACACAGTGCCAAGGACAAAATTCTCTTCCCTGAGGAAATGTTGAGGGAAGCTGGATTGATCAGCTATGTGAATAAACATAGCTCTCCATTTTACGCAGGCAAGACAGACAGGAAATATGTGGAGAAGCAAGCTAAGCCTAATTAAGACTGAAGCAAAGGTAAAGGGCTGCTGAGTTAATCACACACTGCCACATCAGACGCTTCTCAGTGGGAAGGCTGCACACGCCTTCAGCTCTGCCTCTTTCCCTCCTCCATCAGCAGAGCTCCTGAAACTGCTTCTCATGTACACAGAGATCCTTTTCAGCAAGAGAACTGGGAGCCAGTTGCATCCACATCAGTAGAAGAAAGCCTACTGAAGAGGCATGCCTGGGGGAGACAGAAGTCGTATGGCTACAACATCCTTATGCCTGGCCTGGGCACTTTTAGTAACTCTAGCCTCTGTTCCTCAGATAGTAGCAAGCAGCAGAGCAGACTGGACTCAGGAAAAGGTGGGTCAGTTCAGCTGTATTTTTCTGAATGCATTGGGTGTTTTTTTTTTTCCTCATTTGGGCGGGGGAGGGTAAACATGAGAAGGGAATGATAGGGAGGAAGGAAATTGATGTGGGCAGAAGTTGTGAGCCTGGCAATCATGAGTTTGGGAGATTAAGGTTTTAAAATAGCCTTTCATGGACATTGCTTTTTCCGTATTACCAAAGCATTGATATGAATGCACATCAAGCAATGTGTGGGAGATCTATGAACTGTTCTATTCTTACATGTTTTATTATCTCTGTTGGTATGCTTCTATCATCCATTTTTCTATATGTGGGTTGCCCAGAGATGAATTCTTCTGTGCTGTGCCTCTGTTATATGTTTTATATCTCTGTTTGCTTTTCTGTTATGCCCTTATTATGTGTTTTCCAGAAGCGGATTGCAAATCTTCAAGATACAGAAAACAGTAAGGGTGATGAACAAATAAATGCTACCTACTCAGCCTGGTTATTCTGGCTCCCACCAGAGCACTCAGACACTATAAAAAGAAAATGCACTTTAGATTCAGGCTGATGATGCACCAAAATAACACAAAATTGAGCTACAAATGCAGATGTAATAGCCCAGCCCCAGCATGTGTGTACTCAGAAGCCCCACTGTATTCAGTAGAGTTTACTCCTAGGTAAGTATGGGAGTAAACATGGGTTGCATGGTTAGTTTGTAATTTATGATCCATGATGAAAGGACTATGTGGCAACACAGAGAATCAACAAATGGGCCACACATTGTATCAGCCACACAAATGTAGACCTCAGAGCACCTTAGACAGACACAAGTATTTAGTCCAGTAGCCATCCATGAAGAACAATAAGCAGCACTGCTAGACAGCATAATAAGTTGTTTGCACAGGCGACAGTATTTTCATTTAGCAACATATCTGGCATTACAACAGATAGGGTGTCTGTAGAAAGAGGAACTATATGTTGCAAGGACCTCCAAGGCAAGGTAGTGTAACTACAGAGGCTAGTGGGTTGAAACATCTACATAGATATTCTGTGCTATTCTGCTTCTATCCAGCATTGTTTGGATGGTTCTAGGAATCTGCATGGCTGTAAGGTATTTTGGATCATGACCTGTTCTTTATATTAATTTGTTCAAAATGTATATGCTTCCACTCTGGCCCAGATACATTCTCAGTGTATATTTATGACATTACATACAACCCAGTACTTTCTTCAGTATCCTGAGAATCTTTGAACATAAACTGAAAGTTTTCCTAATGATCAAGGAATAAAGGGGCTATAAATGAATTTTCCAACTATTAATGTTGGTTCACTGAGCATAATTTCTAGTTCACTGCCATGGTTCTCCATGGTTGCCCTCAAAGCATTTATCTACTCACAAAGTATAGGTTTTCCTATCATTTTGGATATTTTTATGCCGAATAGGTACAACCCAAATAATTTTGAATAAGTAGGGGGGAAATACAGTTTTAATACCACAAGACTTATTTGTAAATGGAATAGAGTACTGGAGTGGCACAGAATAATATCCAGTGGAGTTAGGGTAGTCAACCTCAAGGGATCTCCCACTATTTCAGCTAATCTCCAGATGACTAAGATAATTTCTCCTGGAGAAAATGGCTGCTTTGGAGGGTGGAATCTTTAGTATTATGCCCAGCTGAGGTCCCTCCCCTCCTCAAACTCTGGACTTCCCAGGCTCCAACCCCAAAATCTCAAGGTGGAATTCACTGCCACAGGAGGTGGTAAGAGCTACAAGCATAGCCAGCTTCAAGAGAGGGTTAGATAAAAATATGGAGCAGAGGTCCGTGACTATTAGCCACAGTGTGTGTGTGTGTGTGTGTGTGTGTGTGTGTGTGTGTGTATAAAAATTTTGGCCACTGTGTGACACAGAGTGCTGGAATGGATGGGCCATTGGCCTGATCCAACATGGCTTCTCTTATGTTCTTAAGGTAGTTCCAACCCAGATCTGACAGCACTAAGTGCAGCCCATATATGCTATTCCAAATATGTTAGGACAAGCACTGCTTGTCACCTTCCCAGTTCCATTTTTCATAGGTTTTCATTAACACTGTTTCTGAAATTTTGTTCATTCTGATGTCCATCATTATTATTTCTATCCTGTTCCATCAGGAAAGATGACCCTCAAAGGGCTAATTTAAACAAAGCAGTACTTGGAAGCTACTTGTTGCAAAAGATGATTTTATTTTGGCAAATAAATTTGAAAATCAAAGTTACCTCCTTTGTAACACCCCTGTCCCCTCAAGTTAAGCATGTTCTATGATTGCATTGATTATTTGTTTGTTAGCCATTTGAAACAAGCAGTATTTCATGTAGTTTTGTATCTGCACTGTGACAGCATTCAACATGTTGCTAAGCATACTAGATAGAAATGTTGCTGCCTGGTGACAATACAAGAATACACAAAGTATTTTGATCCATTTTAGAACACTGGATTGAAACAAACACACTTTGTTTTGGGAGTCAGATAGGCAAACTGGGCAGGGCTGGAATACTAGAGACACAAAGAATATCACTTTCCCCCCCTCCCCCATCCACTCAAACCTGGCTTGGGACAACTGAGAAAAGCCATTATTTTTATTTTTCTCAGCTAGATGGGTTGAGCAGCCTGTAGATGGAAAAGAGAGAATAAGGACAGCTGTAGGAAAGTTGCAAAT
Organism: Heteronotia binoei; assembly: GCF_032191835.1. NCBI lineage: Eukaryota > Metazoa > Chordata > Lepidosauria > Squamata > Gekkonidae > Heteronotia > Heteronotia binoei. The sequence continues at coordinate 168,663,483 of NC_083223.1, read as the reverse complement.
ACGCTCCACCAATCAAGATCTGTGGCGGAAAGTTTAACTGGCCAGGGTTGGACCTGGCCAGGCTGAGGGTTGTTCTGGGGTATGTATATAGAAGAAGAAGATATTGGATTTATATCCCGCCCTCCACTCCGAAGAGTCTCAGAGCAGCTCACAATCTCCTTTACCTTCCTCCCCCACAACAGACACCCTGTGAGGTGGGTGGGGCTGGAGAGGGCTCTCACAGCAGCTGCCCTTTCAAGGACAACCTCTGCCAGAGCTATGGCTGACCCAAGGCCATTCCAGCAGGTGCAAGTGGAGGAGTGGGGAATCAAACCTGGTTCTCCCAGATAAGAGTCCATACACTTAACCACTACACCAAACTGGCTCTCCCGGTCCGCATTTCCCTCTCTTGTACTTGCTAATAAAGCATGTTGCCTTCAACATGTCTCATCACTCAGTACATTACAGTGGCAACGAAGGTGGGATCCTAGCCAGGTAACTCCCCAAGTGGGATTTCGCTGACTTGGCCGGAGACGAGGAAGGCACGCAGTCTAGGGAGACTGAAGCGCCCACCGCCATGGTTAACCCTAGCGGGACGACGGGCCACCTTGCTGAGTTCGACCCCGCCAACCCCGATAGGTGGGAGACCTACACGGAGCGGGTCTACTGCTACCTACGAGCGAACATGATTACAGACGACAGCTGTAAGAGAGACGTGCTCCTGAGTGTCTGCAGGGAGGCCACATTCGAGATCGCAAAGGGTCTCTCGGCCCCCGCAAAGATCACAGAGAAAATGTACAAAGAGATAGACTCCTGACCGGGCACTTCTTGCCCCAGCCATCCATCATTGCCCACTGATTCCTCTTCCACAAGAGGGATCAAGGGGCGGGAGAGACGGCCGCCGTCTACCTGGCCGCCCTCTGCCAACTTGCGAGGAACTGCAGCTTCAACAAGCTGGATGAAGCCCTGAGGGATCGATTTGTCTGGGGCCTCCAAGACGAAAGACTGCAGCAAAAGCTCTTCGCAAAGGAGGAGCTCACCCTCCAACTCACCTTCAACGACGCCACCGCGTTCGAGAGAGCAACCAAAGCTTTCCACAACCCAGGAGCAGAAGCCATCCACCAGGAGGAGATGGTGCTGGGCAACCCAGAGAAGGAGGAGGCACACCAGCTCCGTCGCCAACCAGGAATGGGGCCAAGAGTGCCCACTCGGCCATGAGCGACCGAGAGACCAGCCAACACCAAGTGCGCCAGCTGTGGGGATCCACAGGAGTGACAGGACTGCCCCTATCGCAACGTGGACTGCAGGAACTGTGGAAGAGTGGGCCACATAGCGCGGGCTTTCTGGGCCAAGGCCACCTGCAGACGCCAGTCCACCAACCACGACTCGACCAATGCCTAGTCGATCACATTGACTAGCCTGCAGGTAATGAACTTGCCCCTCACCAGCCCCGATAAGGTCAGGGTGTCGGTCCTAATCAAGGGCGCTCCATGCCTAATGGAGCTGGACTTGGGCTCCTCCATCTCCATAATTTCGGAGGAGTCTCTAAGAAAACTTTGCCCACATGGCTGGCCCCGGCTGCGACCGGCTGATTTCATACTGCGGGACTTCCAAAAAAAAACCCTGTACAGATTTTGGTTTGGGCCACTGTAAGGGTAGAGTTTAAGAACTTTAAGGGCACACTGGACATACTCATGGTCAAACGCCAGCTCACCACATTACTAGGGCTGGCCTGGTTTCGACCGCTGGGTATTCAAATAGTGCGGGTGCAACAGATGTGAAAGCAAAATTTCGAGCACGTGTGCCGGGAATTCCTGGAAGTGTTTGATGGGTTCCTGAGGTGCTACAAGGGGCCTCCCATCACCTTACCCCTCAATCCCCACGTGAGACAGATAAAGCTGAAGTCCAGGCGAGTTCCATTCGCTCTTAAACCAAAAATAGAAGCGGAGCTGGACCATCTCACGGCCCAGGGAGTATTAGAACCAGAATCCTATGCTGCATGGGAAACACCCATAGTCACTCCTGTGAAGCCTAATGGGGAAGTGCGCATATGCACTGACTATAAGTGCACAATAAATAAGGCACTCCAGGACAATCCATACCCCGTTCCGGTGGTCAGCCACGTACTGGCAGCCCTAGCTGGCTCTAAGGTTTTTGGGAAACTGGACCTGGCCCAGGCGTACCAGCAACTCCCGGTGGATGCCGAGACAGCAGAGGCTTAGACCATTGTGACTCACAGGGGAGCTTTTCGGGTGCGGCGGTTGCAATTTGGGGTTAGCGTGGCTCCTGGGAACTTTCAGAGCATAATGGACTCTCTTCTTAAAGGGATCCCTGGAGTGCAACCATTTTTTGATAACATTTTGATCGCTGCCCTGGACGCTGAGGAGTTCAGCAGCCGTCTGCGAGAGGTACTCCACCACTTCCAGACTGCAGGATTTAAAGTGAAGCGGGAGAAGTGTTCCCTCGGGGTGTCGAAGGTAGAGCTCTTGGGGTTTGCTGTAGACGTCATGGGAATCCACCCTACAGCCAACAAGACCAGGGCAATAGTCCACGCCCCGGCCCCCACATGCAAGGCAGAGTTACAAAGTTTCTTGGGTTTATTAAATTTTTATCATTCATTTTTGCCTCACAAAGCGGCCATCGCAGAACCCCTTCATAGGCTCCTCAATAAAAACGCCCTGTGGGTCTGGGAAGAGAAGCAGGCCGCTGCTTTTCAGACAGTCAAGGACCTCCTAGTTTCCAATGATGTGCTCCACCATTTTGACGAATCCCTACCAATGATTCTAGCTTGAGATGCTTCCCCATACAGGGTGGGCGCCGTTCTGGGCACCAACTCCTGGATGGGAGGGAGGTTCCCATGGCTTATTATTAGAGGATCCTGACCCCCGCAGAATGCAGCTATGCCCAGATAGACAAGGAGGCCTTGGCAATAGTGGCGGGGGTGCATAAATTCAACCACTACCTGTACGGTAGGCATTCATGATTGCCACGGACCACAAGCCACTACTGGGCCTCCTCACCCCAGACCACCAGACATCTCAAATTCTGTCACAGTGCGTCCTGCGGTGGAACCAGTTCCTTAACTCGTACACATATGCCCTGGTCCACCGCCCGGGCAAGGCTATGCGACATGCTGACGCCCTCAGCTGCCTGCCGCTGCTCTCTATGGACCCGGTTCCCACCCCTGCCCACCATGTGATGCTTATAGAGACTTTACCAGAGAGGCCCCTCCACGCCGCTGAGGTAGCGAGAGCCACAGGTAGAGACCGCATCCTCGCACAAGTTTTAGACTGGGTGGGAAGGGGGTGGCCCGCGGGCAAACTGGATGCAGAATTCAGGGAATTTGCATTATGCAGAGAAGAACTGTCCATGCACAAAGGGGTGCATTCTCTGGGGTAGCAGGGTGGTGGTTCCCCTCCCCCCACATTGCGGAAGCAAGTGCTGGAAGCCCTACATGAAACACACCCGGGGATAGTGCGTATGAAGGCCCTGGCACATAGCTATGTATGGTGGCCGGGATGGACGAGGAGATAGAAGGGTGGGTTCGAAGGTGCCAACCCTGCCAAGAGTCCTCGCCTGATCCACCCAGTGCCCCTGTCCACCGCTGGGAGTCCAACAGGAGGCCATGGTCCCGGTTACACCTAGACTTTGCGGGGCCATACCAGGGCCAAATATTCTTTATTCTAGTCGATGCATACACCAGTTGGTTGGAAGTGATTCCTGTAGCTTCAACCTCAACCGTGGCGGCCGTCAGAGCCTTGCGAAGGGTCTTTTGCACTCATGGGATTCCCGAGACCCTTGTTATGGACAATAGTACCGCTTTCACCTCCTGGGAATTCCTGGAGTTCTTGAAGAGGTACCTCATCCAGCACATTTGGTCCGCCCCCTTCCATCCAGCCACCAACGGCCAAGCAGAGCGCATGGTGCACACCACTAAAGAGGCCCTGGGTCGCATTGTACAGGGAGATTGGGACCACCGCCTGGCAGCCTTCCTATTTGATAACAGAATCACCCCCAACCCCATCACCGGGTTAAGCCCTGCCGAGTTGCTAATGGAGAGGAAGTTGATCACTAGGCTAAACAGGTTGCATCCTGACCGGGCTACATACCTCCGCAGTTCCCCCGAAATCACGGAAGCTGCTAGAACTTTGCAAGTGGGCTGGAGTGGGTAGCCGCCCAGGTGCTGCGGGTCACCGGGCCCTGCTCCTACGAGGTCTCGTCGGAGGGGGGCCAGATCCTAAGGAGGCACATTGACCAGCTGCGCCATCGCACCTTGCCGGCAGAACTGACAGCTATCAGGGGAGCGGAGGAGAACTAACAGCAACACCCCCGGGAGCGACCCGCCTATGTGGCCACACCGACTATGCGGGCGGAAGAGCACCACAGTGGAGGGAGTGACCCCCCCCCAGAGAGGAGATTCCAGCACAGCAACAAGCAGTGGACAGCCCTCCTTCAGCGTCACCCCACTCCGAGGAACCAGCCACCCCGCCAGCCACAGTGGCCGCTCCAACGCCCCAAATAACCCTAAAGAGGTTGACCAGGGAACGCAGGGTGCCAGCCTACTTGAAAGATTTTGTGTCTTGAACTAAGGGGGGAGGAGTGTTGTGTTTTGCATTTCAGTCCTGAAGTTACAACACAGAGAACGCTACAGAGGTGACCAGTGGAAGTCCACTGGTCCCTGGCCGTAGCTTGCAAATACGCTGCACCAGTCATGATCTGTGGTGGGAAGTTTAACTGGCCAGGATTGGACCTGGCCAAGCTGAGGGTTGTTCTGGGGTATGTATATAATCGGGACCCGGCCCGCGTTTTCCTCTCTTGTGATGTACTCACCAATAAAGCATGTTGCCTTCAACACATCTCGTCACTCAGTACATTACAAGTTTGTAATTAGTTTTCAGTAATTTGTAATTAGTTTTCAGCTGCCCTGAGCCTGCTTCGGCGGGGAGGGCGGGATATAAATCTGAGAACTAAATAAATAAATGTTGAAATATTAGTATTGTAATGCTTTAAGTATTTGTTTTATAGTTATTAAGCTTTTGAACTACTTTTCGTTATTAATTTCACACCTTCTTGTTTTCTCTTTGCTCCTCACTGTGATACTCTAGGGGTTCTGACCCACCTGGAGGTTGGCAACCCTACCAGGGCCCCTTCCAAAGTTGCTTTGCCATGCACAGGAGAAGATCTGTTTTCCTCCGAGGACTGGAAGGGAGCTTGTATCGGGCAATTTTGAGTAAAAAAATGGCTGACAAGAAAGCACCTCCTTCCTATCTGTACCAACCGTGTGCTCTTTTTTTGTGCATATTAAAACAAATACTAGTATCTATAAATATTTTCACCATTTCACAGCTTCCTGATTTCCATGCTAAATATTCTTTTCTTTTCTTGTAAATCATTTTGTCAGAGAACGCTGCTGACTAATATGCATTTTGGATATTATTGCCAGTTAGAAAAGTCACATTATTTATTTATTTATTTATTTTTCTTCAAACCATCTCTGCTTAATATCTTTCCATCAAAGCCTCAGTGGTTCTAGGGCCACAATGAGTCAGTTGCAACTTGTTGGCATACAATTATTATTACAATTGTTAGAGAATAGGCCAAAAGAAAGTAAGTCTGTCTCCCCACCCCCCTCACGAGGGAAGAAGTGATACAGACTTGCTGGAGAAAATATAACTGCTTGAAGCCAACTTGCTATGTTTTGAGAAAGGTTTGGGTCCCAGGAATTGGCCTCATACTCAACATGAAGTGGGATAAAAGGCCTGGGAATGTCCTGAGAAAATTAATTTTGTGATTTTTAAAAATTACCTTCAGAGAGGCGTTGGAGGGCAAAACATAGATCCCCCCCCGGTGGAAAATGGTTTGGGGGGGGGGGGGTAGCCATGTTGGGTTCTTGTAGAAGAGTGAAAGAACAACAAGATTTGTGGGGTATAAGCTCTAGAGTTCCAAAGGGAGATTTGACTCTCAGGAATTATTCTCTTTAAATTATGTTGCTCTCTAAGGTGCTACTGAAAGTGAGTCTAGCTCTTCTACTGGTGGAAAGTCATTGGAAGTGTTTATTCACTGTGGGTTTGTGAACAAGGCTGGGAAGGAACAATTTTTTCTAACTGAGGCCTGGCAACTTGGCCAGCTGGATCAATTCCCCATTTGGGCAAAAGGGTGGGGATCCTACAGAGGACTCTTTATCATGATATGTACAAGGAATATAAAGATAACAAGGAACCAAAATAAGTGATCAAAAAGTATTAGAAGGAGCTTTTATGTCTGCCAACTTGTGGCAAATCCTTTAGGTGCAGCAAGTGCCATACACTGGATTGTGCTTCTTTGCCCTGAGCTTCCAGTTCACAGCTCCTGTTGCACAGAGGTGTAGATAAGAAGATAGAAGATATTGGATTTATATCCCGCCCTCCACTCCGAAGAGTCTCAGAGCGGCTCACAATCTCCTTTACCTTCCTCCCCCACAACAGACACCCTGTGAGGTGGGTGGGGCTGGAGAGGGCTCTCACAGCAGCTGCCCTTTCAAGGACAACCTCTGCCAGAGCTATGGCTGACCCAAGGCCATTCCAGCAGGTGCAAGTGGAGGAGTGGGGAATCAAACCCGGTTCTCCCAGATAAGAGTCCACACACTTAACCACTACACCAAACTGGCTCAGGTGTATAGGAACTACTTCCTTATAGTGTAATTTCATGTGGCTTTGGTATAAGTGAGAGCAACAGAATAGGCTGGTCAGTGCTCACCATCAGGCCTGGCGCTGGCCTTTCCAGCTCCCCAGGCTGAAAGCAGGCCCCCACAGGGGGTAGGAGGACCGCGCGGAGTCCTCCCACCCCCTGCTTCAAAGGGAGCCAACTGACTCCATTTGAAGTAGGGGGTGGAAGGGCCATGGGGAATGTCTTCGGCTGGGCGGCAGGGGCAGGCTGTGCGCGCTCCATGTGGCCCTCCTACCCCCAACTGGCTCCCTTTGAAACAGGGGGCAGGAGGGCCACGGGGAGTGTCTTCGGCTGGGCGGAGGTGGCGGCAGCCCCCGAAGAGCCGGCACCCTAGACAGCTGCTGAATGTTGCCTAGTGGACACACCGGCTCTGTTCACCATAGGGGCCTCCCTCATCCAGGCTTGGATGTCCTTCCTAGTGCAGTAGTGATTAACTTGGAAAGATCCACATGATCTGTGACACCCAGAAGTTTTGATATTTACAAGCATACTGCAGCCATGTCAATTCACATTAAAGGGTAGCTGCTGGGTGAGTGGCCCACATTGAGTTTGATTGAGTGCAGCACTGTAGCCTAATTTTGCACACTTGCTTGAAAAGAATATCCCAAGCACAATACACTCTATGTCCCTTTTATTTCTCTCTGTATTGTTAGATGTGAAGTGTCAAATCTAAATTTCTTATGGTTGCTCATAATCTTGCCTCTGATTTTTCCACAGTATTTCCACCATCCAACCATTTTAAACGCAACTATTATTCAAGAAGTCGCTGCAAACACAGATGTGGATCAAATGTGGCAGTATGACCTGCTCCCAATACTGATTGAGAGATATCCAGAATCACCAGGGAGCTGGGCTGTGCGTCAGGTGAGACTGGACAGTCCATCATGAAAATGTCGTCTATCAATGCAGAATTATCAGAGATAAACCTTCCCACAGACTAGGCTGGGTGTAACTATCATGCAGGGAACTTTCCTCCAACTTATGGAGCAGTTCCCCAACTTAAGCAGCTCTTCCTACAATGGAGGATGGCTTCATAGGCTGGAGGAGTAGGGTTGCTGGATCCAACTCAGGAAATATCTGGGGACTTTGGGGATGGAACCAGGAGACTTTGGCAGTGGAGCCAGGAGCAAGGTCATGACAAGCACAATTGAACCTCATCACATTTAAAGGGACTGTGTTCCTTTAAATACCTTCCCTCAATTGGAAATAATGGAGGATGAGGGCACCTTCTTTTGGGGATTTTTGAAACTTGGGAGGGAGGGGTTGAAGAGAGACACCAGATGCTATGCTGAAAATTTTGTGCCTCTACCTCAAAAAACAGGGGACCCCTCCCCAGAGCCCCAGATACCCACAAATTGATTCTCCATTATATTCTATGGGGACCAGTCTCCATAGGGTATAATGGAGTGCCCAGCAGGCATTCTCACACACCCCTGCTTTCCGATAACCCTGAAGTGGGGTTGAAATGAAGGGTTGTGCAAGAGTCATGGGGCCCTATTGGCTATTGTCTGTGGTGCCATTATTGATGATGATGATGATGATGATGATGATGATGATGATGATGATGATGATGATGATGATGATATTACTGTGTTTCTCCATTTTACCACTATTTTATAAATATTGTGTATTTCTACAAAAAAGCAAAGCAAAACAAAACTGTGTGTGGTCTTAAATGTCAGCGTATTTCTTGCAGGGACAGTTAATGTGCTTCTTCCTCCCCTCATTGTCCTACAGGTTTAGAAAACTTTATTTGAATCCCCCTCTTCAATAGCGTAACTAGGGTTGTCAAACTGCAGGAGGTGCCTGGAGAGCTCATGGAATTACAACTGGTTTCCATACTACAGAGATCAGTTCCCCTGAAGAAAATGGCTGCTTTGGAGAGTAAAGTCTATGGCATTATACCTCACTGAGGCTCCTCCCCTTGAGACAGCAACCTGTCTAGATGCTCATGAAACTCTGTAAAGCCCCACATATGCCAAGAGTTTTCTGTAAATAAACTACCACAACCAACACAGTAATCATATAATTAATTTGAAATATTGGCTGGAAGAAGAATTGTATTTTCCAGCTAAAAAAATATAGAACTCTCATGTTTGGAAAAAGGTTAAATCCGGGGGGGGGGGTGCTGTAGCAGGAACTCATTTGCCTATTAGGCCACATCCGCTGATATAGTCAACCCTCCTGGAGCTTATCTGAGTTCAATCCCCAACGGAAGCTGGGTTTTCAGGTAGCCGGCTCGAGGTTGACTCAGCCTTCCATCGTTCCAAGGTCGGTAAATTGAGTACCCAGCTTGCTGGGGGGAAAGTGTAGATGACTGAGGAAGGCAATGGCAAACCACCCTGTAAAAAATCTGCAGTGAAAACATTGTGAAAGCAACATCACTCCAGAGTTGGAAACGACAGGTGCTTGCACAAGGGACCTTTCCTTTCCTTCCTGGAGATTACAGTAGCTCCTGTACTAAGCAGGACCGGATCTACATGTTTTTTAAGGGGGGGGGAATTAAAAAATGACACCCCCTTATGGGCCATTCTATCTTATGGTCCCATAGAATACAATGGACTCCTTACCCAATTTGCCCCCCCCCCCCCGTCGGCGCCCGGGGCAAGCACCCCCCTCTGCCCCCCCTAGATCTGGCCCTGGTACTAAGAGCCCTGTAAGTGCTTGGAGGATTGGCTGCATCAGGGGTGTATGGCCTAATATGCAAATGAATTCCTGCTACAAAAAAAACCCCTGGTTAAATCCCTGCAGCACAAGAACACCTTGGCCTAGACTGCACACAAGCAACAGTGGGGTATTTATTATACTAAAACGTGATAGTCTGGAAGTGCTATAAAATAATGATGATTCTAGAATCTTCTAGCAAGGAGCCTGATGATCTGCCATTGATGAAGCAGAAAAAGGAAAGTTTATTTCAAAAAGATCGTCTCTCTCATACCTAATTATTTTGTTTCCTAGGAGAATTTCTGGCAGATAGCCTAAGCAAAGAGAAAGTTAGTGACATATCAAGCATAGAAATCATTGGACATGTATGGACAAGAATATATTCTGTTATGAGAGGACAATATCCAAAAGTAAAATTTCTTTGAAAACTTATTACACTCTTCCTGGTCCATTTCAGCTGGGAGACCCAAATGTCTGCTGCAGGGGAAATTGTCCCCAATCACCTGAGGATAGAGTCAGACTGTGCTTTCACATGGTGGCTGCTTGCAAGTGGATTTTGCTATTCCTACACAGTAAAAATCCAGTTGCAAAGCATGTTATTTAGTGTGTGTGAACACACCCAGAGTGTCTATAATCAATCTCTATACCACTCCCAAACAAGGGATCAATAACTTTAAGCTCTTGGTTCTCTTGATTTTATATTTGCTCACAGGGATGGAATTCTAGCAGGCTCCTTTGCGTATTAGGACACACCCTCTTGATGTAGCTATTCCTCCAAGAGCTTACAAAAAAGAGCCTTGTAAGTTCTTGGAGGATTGGCTACATCAGGAGGTGTGGCCTAATATGCAAAGGAGCTCCTGCTAGAATTTCAGCCCTGTTTGCTCCTTACATTTTGTTCCTGCTAGTATGCTCAGAGAGGTCATCCCAGATCTTTCCAGGCCTAGATGCTTATTAGCTTTAGATATGGTACTATATCGGACACCTTCTCTTGAACTTGAACATAATGAGATTTCATTGAAGCTCCTTTTGAGTAAATATACAGAGAGCCAAGGAGTCATACAATAGTCTTGTCTTCATTCCAAGTGATTTTCTCATATTTAATCATGCCTTGATCTTTGTGTGTTTCATTCTCACAGGCATCAAGTCTTATTTTGTTATTCACTTATTTAATTTCATGGAAGAACACAGTTTATATCTTTCTGAATGAGTAATTGTTTTTTAGTCATATTGCTTAATTTGTTCAGCATGTTTCTAATGGGCAGGTATCAACATGTTATACAAGATCCTGAATGTCTCACTAGACTTTGGTTCCAATAACATTAAATATGCCTCAGAGATCATTTCTGAAGCAGATGAGACATATTGCTAAGGAAACAGTCAAAGCTACACCGTCCATGATGGGCAATTAAATTCATTAAGTGACAGCTGGTGGGGTGCGGATTGCAGAACCTGGTTGCCTTAATTAGGATTCTCCTTTACATTTGCAACTGGCTTTACAGTCTGCAAATAGCTCCCCCTCTCTTACACTAAGAGCCCTGTGGTGAAGAGTGGTAAAGCTGCAGTACTGCAGTCCTAAGCTCTGCTCATGACCTGAGTTTGATTCCTGGTGGAAGCTGGGTTTTCAGGTAACCGGCTCGAGGTTCACTCAGCCTTCCATCCTTCCAAGGGTTGGTAAAATGAGTACTCAGCTTGCTGGGGGGGAAGTGTAGATGACTGGGGAAGGCAATGGGAAACCACCCCGTAAAAAGTCTGCTGTGAAAATGTTGTGAAAGCAGTGTCACCCCAGAGTCGGAAACGACTGGTGCTTGCACAGGGGACTGTTCCTTTTTCCTCTAACACTACAGCTACTTGCATGTTTTCTAAATGAAAACAATGGGAGCATGAGAAAACTGGCTGTATACTCCACACACATACCCTCTTGATCAGGGCTGGCTTCAGCACTTGAGTGCTATCTCCCCATTGCCTTTTGACTGTCCAGTTGCATGCATTCATTCCTCTCAGGGGCACCATTGGTCCTTATTCAACCTTTAAGTCAGAGGTGTCAAATTCATATGAGTGTCAGATCTGACACAAATGTCACTTTCGGGGGCTGGGTCATGCATGTCATAAAATGTAACATGAGGTACTGGAGATATAAGCTTTATAAAGATTATTCCAGATGTCAAATAGCAATAGTAGGTGAATGACAATAGCAGGCTTGATTGTGATATGCAGAAGGGTAGTAGGTGTGGAGATGCCAGTGTTGATAATTAGACATGAAACCTAGGTCTCAATTTCATCCAGGAGGATTCAGTCCAGGAGGATGTAAAGCATAAATGGACATAAGTTTTCTGACTTTAGAAACCACAACATTCACTGGCTGATCTAACAGCAGCAGTGCTCTTACAGAGGAATTTCAAAGAGAGATTAGAAAGAGAGACTGCTGAATTGAAACTGATAATGAAGCTCACAACAATGCATCCTCCTGGACTGAATTGAGAGCTAGTTTTTCTGCATCATTACCAACGTATGCTATTATCATTTGGCATCTGAAATCACTCCTCTCTCCAAGATATAAGGACCAATTCGAGTGTTCTAACTCTTAATCAAGGTCTTTTTGAAAGAAAATAAATCCAGATAGGAACAGAGAGACCCAATCTATTTTTTTAAAAAAACCCAGCAACTATAAATAACACTTCCAATATGGCTTTATATGGACACAGTGTTGGCAACTGCCTGGAGAAAAAAAGATCCTGTCCCTTTAATAGAGCCTTCATGGAATGTTATTTACCTCATGATATGAAAAGCTTCAGGTGCCCATTACCACACATTAAACCTCTGTTAAAGGGTCAGGGCATTTTTCTTAGTCCTGTCAGCAATTCCATAGACATGCACTATCACTTGAGAAGAGTCTTTCCTGCTAAGATCACTACCACAGTGACTGTCTTAATGGTGGCAGATTTAAAGGCATGTAAATTATTTCTTCCAAATTTGCCTCCCCTAAAACTGCCACCAGTAGGGGTCCCAACTCCCCCGCCCTGGCGGGGGCCCCCCGATATAGAAGCCTCCTCCCCCGCCCTCCCAAAATTCGGAACCGGGGGGGAAATGGCGCCATTTTGGTGCCACTCGCTCTTGGGGCATTTGGAGGCAGGGCGGCCTTTTGCAAATCGCAATGGCAAAAAAAAAAAAAGTGCCAGGGAGGCCTTGCGAAGAACAACCCACCCCCGCCTGGCGCCCCTTTTGGAACAGCCTTGAGCCTTTCCGCTTCCTTCCCTTCCCTTCCCCGCTCTGCGATTCCTCTCCCCACCTTTAGAAAGAACTACAACTCCCAGCATGCCTAGCATGGCAGCTTTCCAGGCTTGTAGTTCTCTGGGCCGCTCGCCTCCCATTGGCTTGTGGGGCTGAGCTCCGGACGGGGAGCTATGCTTCCCGCCATGCCCCGCAGCAGGACCCGGGCTTCTGTGAGTCGTCTTCGTTCCCACATGGGGAACAGCTGAGGGAGAAGCGGAAAATGGCTGCAGGCGGCGGGGCGGCTGATGCGGGGCGGGGGCGAAGGCGAGCGAGCTGGGAGGAGACAGCAGGTAAGAGAGACCCCCCCCCCCGTCCAGTAGGGAAGGGGCAGTGGGGCTGGATCTCGCCCCCCAGTTGCAAAAGGGGAGAGAGAGAGGGAGGCGTGGGAATGCCAGAGGGTGAACGGGGATTGTGCATGTTGCTGCGCTTCTCCCGTGCCCTTGAGGGCGACGCATGAAAAAAGCACGTAGGAAGAGTTCAGGGTCCCCAACGGCCCGCCCCAAGCCGGTACACCTGAGCGTGGAGGTGCTACTGCTGATTGGGTTGCCAATCCCCAGGTGTTTAATTATGCTTGTCACAGCCTTGATCTTGGCTCCACCCCTAATGTCTCCTGGCTCCACCCCCAAAGTCCCCAGATATTTCTTGAATTGGACTTGGCAACCCTAGCCACCAGTCTGAAACCAAGCATGCCCGTGACTCCATCGGGCCATCCTTTCACTGCTGACAAAAGGTACCCTTAATAAAAATAGTTTTGATAGTAGAGTTATAAGTGGGTAACATTTCAGAGGAGGCCATTTGGCCAAGCATTTCTCTTGTGTAGCTAGTTCCTGAAGAGTGACTGTGCATGGGCCTGCTTGAAAACAAGCACTGTTCCATCTCCAGTGACCTGTTGCTCTTTTGCCTTGTAGCATATCAAGCATCGTCTGCAAGGATTACAGGCAGGCTGGGTTGTTGAAGAAGACACTTTTCAGAGCTACACTCCTTATGGTTATCGCACGTTCTCAAATATCATCAGCACCCTCAACCCTTCTGCTAAACGGCATTTGGTGCTTGCTTGCCATTATGATTCCAAATACTTTCCACCACAGTGGGATGGCCAAGTGTTCGTTGGAGCTACTGACTCAGCAGTGCCCTGTGCCATGATACTGGAATTGGCACATTCCCTGGACAGACAGCTTCATTTTCTTGAGGTATTTTATACTCTCTCCGGTTGCTTCTACATTAATTATACATTAATCACAACATGGTGGTTGATTGTACTATTTCTTCCCTCATTCTACAGCAGGCTGTCTCAGATGGCACACTGGATTTGTCCCTGAAGTTAATTTTCTTTGACGGAGAAGAAGCATTCGTACGGTGGAGCCCTTCTGATTCTCTGTATGGCTCTCGGCACTTGGCCCGAAAAATGGCAGCTACACCACATCCACCAGGCGCCACAAATACAAATCAGATTCATGGCATTGTAAGTGTGAGTTATGTGTGAGTAATTGTTTCAGGCAACACTCCTAAAGAAACATTTAGCCGGCTTTCTGATAAGTACAACTGTCTGAAATTTCTTGAAAGAATGTCAGGAAAACACCAAGGAACAGGGTCAGAGAGAGGCACCAGCATATTTTGTGACTCTTAGATGTATGTAGCTCAAACAAGTATAGACATCGCTTCTGTCATCTCCTGCAAATCTAGGGCTCGGTCTGGGTGCATCCGGTCAAGGAGTGTTGACAGCTGCCAGCCCATTAGAAGCTCGGCCGGGCTGCGGCTGATGGCCATACAGCGAATGGCATGTTGGGCCAGTAGGCGCTCTGCAAGACAGGTCTCCCAGTCCCCTTGGATGATGCAGCGGAGTGATTCCTTAGTTGACAACCATCCTTTTGGCTTAACTATTGGTGGCCGGGTGGAAGGGGGCTGACCTAATGTGCCTAATCAAGTTTCGGGCATAAAAGTCTTGAAACTTACCTGATGTGAATGCCGTCCCATTGTTGGAGATGAGGGTGTCAGATAAGCCGTGTGTCATGAAGACCCTGCAGAGAGCCCCAATGGCGGCCTGGGAGGAGGTGGACACTACATGGATTAACTTGAGCCACTTCAAGTAGGAGTCCACAATGAGGAAGAAAGTCTGCCCCTGGAAGGGCCCCACAAAGTCCAGATGCAGGTGGGAACAGGGGTTGCATGAGGACTCCCACTGTTGCACTGGTGCTCAAGGTGGTGCTGGACAGGTCTCCTGGCATGGTTGGCATCGGGCGACCCAGGACTCAATAGCGTAATCCAGGCTACCAAATATAGCTGTGGACCAGAGCCTTCATGTGCATGATCCCCGGGTGGGTTTTGTGCAGCACGGTGAGGACTTGCTGCTGCAGTGCTGGGGTTACCACCACCCTACTCTCCCACAACAAACACCCCTTGTGTGCTGAGAGTTCATCCTGGCAAGATGCATATGCTGTAAAATCCAGGCCTACCCTGCTTGTGGGCCACCCCCTCCACACCCAGTTCAAAACTCGGGAGAGGGTCTTGTCCTGGGTGGAAGACCAAGTAATGTCCTTAGCATGAATGGGGCAGTCTGAGAGGGACTCAGCAGAATGTGGTGTGCTGGGGCTGGATTCAGGTCCTTGGATGCCAGTGACAGGCAGCTCAAGGCATCTGCGTGGCCCATTGCCTTCCCCGAGCAATATTGGAGGGCATATTGGTACCCTGCCAGGAAGATGGACCACCTCAAAACCCCTGGCAATAGTATTTGGGGCATTTGGTGGTCAGAGTAAAAAAGATCCAGCAAGGGTTTATGGTTGTGAGGATAGTGAAGGGCCAGCCATAAAGGTAGTCATGAAATTTCTTGACTCCCGCTACAGTGGCCAGACCCTCCTTGTCAATCTGCGCATAGTTGTGCTCTGATTTCTGTAGGGTCCTGGAATAATAAGCCACTAGGACCTCACAGCTGTCCGGCAGCCCGTATGCTAGGACCACCCCCACTCCATATGGAGATGCATCGCAGGCCAAAACAACAGGCAGCTGCTTGTCGAAATAGGCTAGCAAACTGTTGGAGATGATGAGGTTCTTTACCACCTGGAAGGCAGCGGCTTGCCGGCCCCAAACCCTCAGAGCCCTCTTGTCCAGTAGCCTGTAGAGAGGCTCTGCCACTGCCGCCTTGCGGGGAAGGAAGGTGTGGTAAAAGTTCAATAGGCCGAGGAAGGCCTAAAGCTGCGCTTTATTAGTGGGGGCCGGTGTGTTGCAGATGACCCTGACCTTCTCTTGTGAGGGGTGGGTTCTGCAGTGTCCACTGAGTAGCCTAGGAAGTCTATATTCAGGACCCCCAGGAGGCACTTTTTCTTTTTGACCTTCAAACCTGCTGAGTCAAAATGCTGGAGCATAGCGCAGAGGCGGAAGGCGAACTTCTTCTCCATGGCGGTGGCGATTAGCACATCATCAAAAAATGGCTGGATCCTGGGGCTACCTAAAGGAGAGTCCATTAAGTTCTGGAAAATCCCTGAGGCCATGCTGACCCCAAACTGGAGGCGCTTGACTTTAAAAGCACCTCCGTGTTTCATGATTGTTTGTACCTCAGCCGTAGCAGTGTCTACCAGAAGCTGTTGGTAGGCCTGGGCCAAGTCCAATTTGCCAAAGATTTTAGCCTCTGCCAATGATGCTAACACGTGGTTGACCACCTGCTGACTATTCCCGGTCCAAAAGAGGTAAGACTACAGAGTACCCGCACTCAGGCCTTCTCTGCTATGGCTCCACGCCTATGGAACCAGCTTCCGGAAAAAATGCGGGCCCTGCGGGACTTTGAACAGTTCCGCAGGGCCTGCAAGACCATCCTTTTCTGAATGGCCTTCACTGACTAAGAGAGAGACTGCTGAGTAAGCTCACCATCTGTATAATAGCACCAACATATTAATATTAATTTTATCGTTTTAGAATTTTAATAGAATTTTAATTAAACTGTTAAATTAGTATTGTTAAACATTGTACAATGTAAGTATTGATTTGTGTTGTTAGCCGCCCTGAGCCTGCCTTGGCGGGGAGGGCGGGATATAAATAAAATTGATGATGATGATTGATGATGAGCACTGGGCATGTGTGGTCCTGCAGTGCCCTGTTTATGGTACATTTGTAGTCCGTGCAGATGCAGACGTGGCCATCGGGCTTAACTGGGGTGATGATGGGCGTCTCCCAGCATGCATTGGCGACCGGCTCTAGGACCCCTTGCTCCACAAGGTGGTCTAACTTCTCTTCTGTCTTAGGTTTAAGGGCAAAAGGGACACGCTGGGCCTTCAGCTGTATGGGCTGCACATTGGGGCTTAGTTGCAATGCTACTGGAGGACCTGTATAGGTTCCTAGGGTTCCATCGAACACGAATGGAAACTCTCCACAAATTTGCTGACAGTCCATTTTTGCTGAAAGTCCATTTTTGCAGGGGTCTGGTGAATGCCTATCACCTTGATCCCCAAGGGATCGAACCAAGTCTGGCCTAACAAACTGCTCAGGTCTCCATCCACTATGAGCAGTTCCTGAGAACTGTCCGTAATTTACCCAAAAAACCCCGATCCCTAGTATGGCAACCTCCCATTTCTGGAAATCCTGAATAATGACTGGGTATGGGTGCAGCTGGGGTCCCCCCCCGGGCACAGTTGTCTGAGGGTCCAGGCCAAGATGATGGTATGGGAGGCCCCTGAGTCCAACTCCATTTTGCATGGAGCGCCTTCTATTAGAACTGTGGTTTTAATTTTCTCTGGGGAGGGCATAGACAGTAGGCATACCTGGCCGGTCGTTATTGTGAGGGCATGCAATTCTTCCATGACGGCAACCTTGTGGCGTCGGCCATTTTGTCACTTTGGTGGTCCCCCTGATGTCTGGCGGGTTGACTTGATGTCTGGTGGGTCGACTTGGGGCAGTCTGAGTAGAACTCCAGGATGTATCCGGGCACTCCAGGAGTGACAGCCATGGCAGGGCTGGGTGGCAGTGGCAGTTTCGCGGCAGTGCTGGAGCTCGGTGCACTGGACTATGCTAGTTGGTCCTGGGCTTCACTCATCCAGATCCCATCCTCATCGCCACTATAATATAGTGGGTTCAATGCAATGAAGAGGCGAGGTGGTAGTGATCATCAGCTCTTTATTAAGTACAGCATAGTATGGGGTGCAATAAAGGCTGCCTAACAGGGCCCACTATATACAGAGTTCCTGCACAAGCATGTTATTGGATCATTCAAACCAGCAGGGGGCCCAAGTCCCCAAGCTTAGCCCTTATGGCTCCAATGAGGCTTGCAGAAACACCCAATAAGTCTTCACTAAGGTCTGCACGCACAACAGCTATTATCATATCTTACATACACAAAGTGGTTTTTGGCTCAGAACCAGTTATCTGCCAAAAGTTCCAAGAAATATAAGCTTTGTTTTCCAACCACCCATGCTTCATAGATATGGAGAAATAACTAAGAACCATTGCACATCTTCTGAGAGTTCCTTGGGTTTACTATTGGTGGAGTCTATAGTATTACTGATAAGCTTGTATAACTGTAGATTTGTTGTTGTTCAGTCGCACAGTCGAGTCTGACTCTTTGTGACCCCAAGGACAAAGTCACGCCAGGCCCTCCTGTCTTCTACCATCCTCCGAAGTCTGCTCAAAATAACTGTGGATACCCTACATAATAGAAACATGTCAGATAGAATAGAAAACACTGAATTAAAACCAATCTTAAGAGGAGGACAGTTACAGGAACAGCTGGAGTATAATTACAGGGAAAGCCTTTAGGAGTAGGTTAACAGAGTACAGTCAAAGGCCTCTACACTTTGCTGAATGATTTCACCTAGAATGGAGGCAGCTTGCTTCTTTTCTAAACATAGACCATTAGATTTCTTAACATCTTATAACTTTTAATAAAGAATTCACTAAACCAATATTAAGTGTAGTGTATAGGAAGTTCTCAGTTTGGGGTGATAATCACCCAAAGAAACAGTCTTTGCTTAAGTTACCGCTAACCATGCTCTGTGAGTATCTAAAAAAGAAATTATCAGCAAATGTTGACAGTTATCTAAATGAGATTGTTAGATTTCACTGGTGTCTATCCAACATCAAATTTCTCTGGGACAGTCACAAGTTTTTGAATATTTACTGTACCATATCTACTAGTCTTTGAAAATAATATTTAAAGGGCTTATTCCTTTATTGCTTTTTATAGGATCTTTTTGTGCTGTTGGATTTAATTGGTGCTCGAAACCCAACTTTTCCAGTTTATTTTCTGAACACTGCTCGCTGGTTTAGGAGACTTGAAGCAATTGGTAAGGATAAACCATATACTATATGAAGAAATGTTTTTTTTTTCACCCATGGAAAATTACAAAACCAACAATGGCCAGTGCTACTCCTGTACATCCTTGCTTTGTGTGTGTGTGTGTTACATATAGCCAATGAACCATTTTAAACAGGTTTTCTTCAAGCACCAAATAAATAGATCCTCTTTTCAATGGCCAGTTTTATCCATGTATAGTGGCAATGTTCTCATGCTGTTGAGTTTCGGACTAAAAGATTCCTGAAAAATAGGAGGCAGCTTCAGTCTCTATGCCTTGTTGTTGAACACCCAAAAGAAGCTGTTGGCCACTGTTTGAGACAGGATGCTGGACTTAGATGCACCACTGGTCTGATTCAGTAGGACTATTCTTATGCTCTTAATATATCTAGTATTGTGGGATAATGCTTTTCATGGCCAGAAGCAGTGGAGTGAATCTGAATTGTATTCCTGAGTGTCAGAATTTCCTTCCATTAACTATTTAATTTAATTTGCGATTTATACTCCACCCTATCCCGCACATGGACTCAGGGTGGCTTACAACATTAAAACGTTACAATAGCAATAAAGAGGCATATCACAATTAAACATATCAAAACTATTCTGCTTCATTTAGGTAAGGGTTGTTTGTACATTTATATTAATCATATTCCTCTGGTGCATCTTAATTAATGATAGTTGGAATTCAGTTCATCCTATTTCTAACCAACTCTTTCTCTAAGCAGCATTTATCCAGAGGTGACAAAAACAGACTTATTTCAGCCTTTCATCTTTGGCATCAAAAATTATTAGTTTCTTCCAAATCGTTTGCACCATCATTCAAAATTTAGAGATGCTGCAAGACATAAACATGTAGCAAAAAGAGTGGATAGAATCCAATCAACATTAAGCATAGTTAATTCTAATTGATTTCAGTAGAATATTAACAACATTCTTAACTGTTTTCTATGGAAACTAGTAGGGAAAGTGCTTAATTCTACTGGGCTCCATTTCAGAAGTCCACTGCTAATGAACAGGGTGCTTTAACCATCAATTTAATGAAAGCATATTGAGTTCAGTGGTGCTTAGGAGTAAATAATTTCAGATTCCTCTGCCAGAAGTATCTTTGTTGAATCATATGGCAGCATTTTCAAGGAGGATCCATGTAATTTTACTGTATTTAATTTCAGCAACAAAGATTGCTCTCCCTAGACTTAAAAGCAAAATTTAGCCACAAGTATACAGGACTGGATAGTTAAAATCAAGGAGATCTGTGTTCATTTGAGACTTATTTACAAAGAGGAAGGTGCTTGACTCAACTTGATGCTCCATGGGGGTCTGTAATTAATTGATTGCCATTGTGATCTTTAACTGCTTTATGGTGTTCATTCTTTGACTATGTTATGAAATAATTTAAAAAATTTAAAAACATGGGACTAAAGTAGGGACAATTCACATGATATGAAGTCCTCATGGCCACCATGAAGATTTTGTATCCCATGTGAGTTGGGAATCTTGTGCCTCCCTAGCGTGTGGGGAGCCATATTTCAATCATGACAACATCATGTGTGGAGAAGGAACTTCTTTCTCCCCACAACACAAACTATTTCCCTAACCTGAAATTCTCCTAGGAAACTGTTATTTACTCTTTTTGGAATGGTGTGTTGCCATACCATGTAAGTTTCCCACTAGAACAAATAACAGCTCCCCAAGGCTGTTTCAGTTTGCAACAACACTGTGTGTGTAAGGGGGCCCTTATCCACACATACCATGTTAATAGGAATTCAACTTCCACATAACTGTGAGCGACAAAACTCCCAGTGCACATATGATACAAAGCCTCCATGGCAGCCATTAGGACTTTATCATGTGAACTGGCTCATAGAAAACATCTTTTATGATATGAAAACTCTTAAGGAGAACTCCTTCAGAGGGACTTTTCCACCTCCAGCATATAGTCTTTCTGTAGTGATTATATTGTCTTCATTGCTTAAACTTTGTTTTTACTGCAGAGCGAAACCTTCATGATTTGGGTTTGTTGAAGAAACACCCTTCTGAAAGGAAATATTTTCGTGGTGAATTACTAAGAGGACAAGTTGAAGATGACCACATTCCTTTTTTAAGAAGAGGTAAGAAAGAAAAACCACATTTAATGTTCTTTAGTGAGTATAGTAGGACCTGTACTGTTTCTAGCAATTAAGCAAATTAAAATATAATTAAGGAAATAGTCAAGAAAATTAGGGTTGTTACCATGTCTTACCTGGCTCCTGACAGGGGATATTCATCATGTGTGCTTTGCTCACACAGTGCAATGATGTCACCCAGAACTTCTGGGCCAGAAGTGATGTTATCGCTTTGGGCACATAAGGGCGGGGGGGGGGGGAAATGCTCTAGCACGTTGGAAAAAAACTCTATGATTATCAAACTCTAGAGCAGGGGTCCGCAGCCTGTTAGCAACTGGGCTGCGCAGCCTTGCCGCCCCACCCCCTGCAGCAGCACACAGCCTTGCCACCCCCCCTCATGGCACCTCCTCCTCCCTTTGTTTTCGCATTTTTAAGGCCCAGGAAGAGGCAGTGAAGCACCACCTTCCCAGGGTCTTTAAAGGCCTATCCCTCCCGCCAATCAGCTGATTGGCATGGAAACCCACGGCAACAGCAGTGAGCGACTCGCTGAAAAAAGCAGCTCTGCCCTTGCCTCCTCCCCAAGGAAGTAGGGAAGAGGCAAGGACGGCGGTGCGCCGCTGCCACAGTTTTCCCTGTGAAACAGCTGATTGGTGAAGGGGGGGGGGGGTGTCAGCCTTTAAGAGCCCAGGGAGGTGGTGCTTCACCGCCCCTTCCCAGGCCTTAAAATTGCAAAAACGGAGGGAGGATGAGATGCCGCAGGGGGGGGAGGCCAAATTTGGTGCCCCCACCCTGCCAGCCTTGAGGCCGCAGTGGGCAGGCCAGCCCTGGGGCCGGTCCATGGTGCAAAAAAGGTTGGGGACCACTGCTTTAGAGCATCCACCCCACAACATGCCTAGTGCAATAACATCACTTCCAGGTGATATAATCACAATGGGCATATTGCGGCATGCTGGTGCTCTTTGGTTGATGGCCCTGAAATTTGGGGAAAACCTGCCCCTGGTGGGCAGCTGGAAACCCTAATGAAAATATCTGGATGCTTGAGTTGGGAGGCAACATAAAGGGAAGGCCTTGGCCTTAAATACTGTTTGGTGGCCTGTTGAAGCAGCCAGTTAACCACTGTGTGAAACAATGCTGAACTAGATGGACTACTGGTGTGCTGTCTAAGAGGTCCACTTGTGAGGGGGTGTTACTAAAGAAACACATAGAAACTTAAGGGATCTCTTTGGTTGAATGTTAGCAACACAAAAAGCAGTAAATCACAGTGCTATGTTATGGATGAATGCTTCTTCTGATATTCACTGCTTACAGGGCTAAGGCTGTGCTGGAACATCAGAAGTTTTTTCTTCCAGGATTGATGTGAAAACTTAGTTTTCTTGGCTAATAATCACTTGGTACTTTAGTTCAAAACTTTATCTAAAAGTAATCTAATTAAAATAAAATATAGGAATATTAAAATATATAAATCACACCAGCATTTATAAAAACTATTAAAAATAACTGAGAACACATGACATTCCTATGCCATGGTACTTTTATAGAGATTTTTTTACTGATTTATCTATTTCATAATGTTCCTCTGAGCATACAAGTGCTACTTTTAATGAAACTGTGAAGGCTAATTACTAGTTGCTGTGACAGGGTCCTGTTTCTTGGAACTTATATTGGCAGACAAATGGCTGTTCATGAGAAGTGATCGGAACTGGTTCAGGCTTACTGAAAAAATTCAAGGATGCTAACTGTGGATTAAAGCAGTGGAAATGTACAATTCCTGTCTTGAGTTGTTAGAGGAAATCATGAGTACATAGGGTTGCCAGGTTCAACTCAATAAATATCTGGGGACTTTGGAGGCAGAACCAGGAGACTTTGGGGGTGGAGCCAGGAACAAGGGTGTGACAAGCACAACTGAACTCCAAAGAGAGTTCTGACAATCACATTTAAAGGGACTGCACACCTTTTAAATGCCTTCCCTCCATTTGGAAATAATGAGGGATAGGGGCACCTTTTTGAGGGGGCTCATAAAATTGGACCCCCTGATCCAACAGTTTTGAAACTTGGAGAGTCTTTTGATGAGAGGCACTAAATGCTATGCTGAAAATTTGGTGCCTCTACCTCAAAAAACAGCACCCCCCCCAAGCCCCAGATACTCATGGATCAATTCTCTATTATACCCCATGAGAATAGGTCTCCATGGGAATAATGGAGTGCCCAGTAGACATTTCCCTCTCCTCCCACCACTTTCTGATAACCCTGAAGTGGGGGCAGGGCCTCCAAAACAGAGGATCCCCCGCCTGCACCTGGGAATTGGCAACCCTATAAGTAGATTCAATGAACCATAACTGATTCAGACCAATTTAGGAGCAAGGCCTATAAAAATACATACAGGGTAAATTATACATTACATTATGTTTACATTACACTCCATGACAGTGGTCTGATAAAGCCTGATTCATCTTGTTCTTAGGCCACTGCATCCAAAATAAAGTATTGTGGAACAAGCTTTTGTAAACAAGAGCCCAACTCATTATAGCTCATTAAAAGCTTATGTTTAGTCATTTAAATCTTTATCTTAATTGTCACAAGGCTCTACTGCTTTTAATGCAACATATATAAGGTTATATTTCACCCTCAACTTTCAAAACATCTTAGTTCTGACTGGAAAGAGGTATGGGGGGCTGTTTTTTTCAGGCATCACAAATTCTACATGAATCAAATTACTTATTAAGATTCTGTCCAGATAACTACAACATCAGTGATTATCCCTGTCTTTCAGCCCATAACAATCCCATTTGTGAAAAACAGATCAGATAACTTGCACACCCCCAGCAGAAGCTGCCAGGTTCCATGTTATCACAAAGCACTTAATTGCAGTTGGTGGTGGGGTGCAACAGTGACAGTTTATGCTTATGGAAGACAATAATAGAATCATAGAGTTGGAAAGTACCTCCAGGGTCATCTAGTCCAACCCACTGCGCAATGCAGGAAACTCACAAATACCTCCCCCTAAATTCACAGGATCCTCATTGCTGTCAGATGGCCATCTAGCCTCTGTTTAAAAACCTCTAAGGAAGGAGAACCCACCACCTCCTGAGGAACCACTCTAACGGTTAGGAAGTTCTTCCTAATGTTGAGCCAGAAACTCTTTGGATTTAAATTCAACCCACTGATTCTGGACGTACCTTCTAATAATAATAATAATAATAATAATAAAATAATTTTATTTATACCCCGTCCTCCCCACCGAGGTAGGCTCAGGGCGGCTTACAGAGTGTGGCAAAAGCCATATTAAACAATAAAACAATTATACATTCAGTACCATTTAAAATTACCATTAAATTACATAATATAAAAATCTAAAATCAATCTAAAATAATCTTATCTTATTGCTAACTCAATTGTTGATGTTAGTGATGGCATGGTGTTCATTTCAGGTTTCATCTTGGAAGGCTAGCCGGAAGAGGGCGGTTTTGCACGCCCTACGGAATTGGCTAATATCCCGTAGGGCCCGCACCTCTTCCGGCAGCTGGTTCCACCATTGGGGTGCTTTTATAGAGAAGGCCTGTTCTCTGGTTATTTTTAGTTTGGCCTCCTTTGGCCCAGGTACTTCCAGAAGGTTTTGTGAGCTGGATCGCAGTGCTCTCTGGGGAACATATGGAGAGAGGCGGTCCCTAAGGTAAACAGGTCCTCGGCCATATAGGGCTTAGCCTTCTAGGGCTATGGAAAACAATTCCACACCATCCTCTATATGACAGCCCTTCAAGTACTTGAAGATGGTGATCATATCACCTCTCAGCCGCCTCATCTCCAGGCTAAACATGCCCAGCTCCTTCAACCTTTCTTCATATGACTTGGAAACCAGACCCCTCACCATCTTCGTCTCCCTCCTCTGGACCCATTCCAACTTGCCTATATCCTTCTTAAAATGTGGTGCCCAAAACTGAACACAATACTCCAGGTGAGGTCTTACCAGAACAGAGTAAAGCGATACCATCACTTCATGTAATCTGGACACTATTGGGTCCAGTACAAAGTGTTGGTCATTACCTTTAAAGCCTTATATGGCCGATGACCTACCTACCTGAGGGACCGTCTCTCCCCGTATGAACCCCAGAGGGCACTGAGATCAGTTGGGAAAAATCTAATGACCATCCCCGGGCCGAGGGAGACTAAATATCAGAATACTAGGGTACGGGCATTTTCAGTCGCGGCCCCTACCCTATGGAACCGACTCCCCGAGGAGGTGCGGGCCCTGCGGAACCTTGACCAGTTCCGCAGGGCCTGCAAGACCGCCCTTTTTAAACTTGCATACCTGGACTGTTAAGAAGATCGGCAATTAAGCACCCGCCAATGCGGTTAAGACCACACCGCTGAATAACTGCACTTACTGGATTGTTTTAATGTTATTAAGTTAATGTTACTGTTTTATATTGTTAAATGTAAAAGTTTTAACCATTATATGTTTTTATGAAATGTTGTTAACCGCCCTGAGCCTGCCGAGGTGGGGAGGGCGGGATAGAAATAAAATTTATTATTATTATTATTATTATAGTTCTGTTGATACAGCCCAAAATTGCATTTGCCTTTTTTAGCCACGGCATCTCACTGTTGACTCATGTTCAGCATATGGTCCACTAAGACCCCTAGATCCTTTTTGCACATACTACTGCTAAGACAAGTCTCTCCCATCCTATAACCATGCATTGGATTTTTCCTACCTAAATGCAGAACTTTACATTTATCCCTGTTAAATTCATTTTATTGGTTTTAGCCCAGTTTTCCAGCCTGAAGATCATCCTTATAATATAGTGGGTCTTATACAATGATGAGGCGAAGTGATAGTTAACATAGCTCTTTTATTGAATACAGCATGGTATAGCGCTGCCTAAGAAGACTACTGTCTTGGGCCTTGGGGCCCACTATATACACACCCAAGTTCCCACGCTGCCTGTGACTGGACTGTTCAAACCAGCTGGGGGCTCTTAATTGGAGCAGGGCAGCAGAGATCCTACTGCCTATTGTTCCTGAGTCCCCAAGCTCTGTCCTTCTGGCCCCAGTGAGCCAGGCAAGAACTCCAGCTTATACAATTCTACGCACATATACAACAATCCTGTATCTGTCTTCTACTGTATTTGCAACCCCTCCCGATTTAGTAACATCTATAATTTAATAAGCATTCCCTCTATTCCTTCATACATATCATTTATAAAGATGTTGAAGACAAGC
Source organism: Heteronotia binoei (assembly GCF_032191835.1). Lineage (NCBI taxonomy): Eukaryota > Metazoa > Chordata > Lepidosauria > Squamata > Gekkonidae > Heteronotia > Heteronotia binoei. Next base: position 168,637,269 of record NC_083223.1, on the reverse strand, counting down.
AGGAAGCTATGAGCTATAGATACAGAACCCAAAGGTGGTTACAATTCCTAGTTGTCTAACTTGAGCCCCTAATCTGAAGATTCAGTCATTATAATATTCCAAGTTTAAGAATCTATTTGCCACATCCTTACTTTACTTGCCAGGAAACAGTGCATTCAGATGGCGAACAGGCTGTGTCAGAGGAATTACTAGTCTTTCACTTGTGAGAAAATACTCCCCATCTTTTCCTTTAAGGTGTACACTGGGGAAAATAACAGTGCAGTCTCTAAGCAGCTAGTCCCTTCTAAATTCATTGGCTTCAGTGGATTTACACCCTTCTAAATCTACATGGGATCCCACTGTGTGTGTGTTTGTGGCATCAACAGCTAGAAGAGTAATCCCCTTATTTCTGCTCACATCTATTTGTGTGATCACAAACCTCTAATTCTGACTTAGTGCTACTGAAGGGAGAAGTGCTAAGTACTGCTACAGCAGAGAAGACTGTCAAGAGATGGGGGATAGGGAAAGTAAGGCTAAAGAGAATGCATGAAAAGTTAAACTTGCTTTTTTTCCACCTCCACCTCCCTCCCTTCCCTTCCCCATCTATGTGTCTTCTTTCCTTCCTTCCCTCCTTCCTGCTGCTCTCAAACATCTGATGTTTATTCTATGTGGCTCTTACATTAAAGCAAGTTTGACCACCCCTGTGCTCAAGGAACAGAAGGCAAAGCAAGCCAGGAGGGAAAGTAGAGCCACCCTTGGATATATAATTTCATTTCTATACAAATTTGTAACATTTGGTAGCATGACTGTAATTAAACGAACGCCTTTAGCAGATTAATCACAGGGGGAACATTTCTGTCCCCAGAACTGCAAGGTAAGGGACCACTTGCATATTTTTCAGAGGCTGTTAAAAATGACATTCGTTCTAATCCTGTAATATCTCTTGAGAAATTCCAGAGAGGTAGTTAGATTCACCTATTGTACCAAAAATCAGCCATTGATATATTGACTGTATCATTGTGGCACTTGGTATTCCAGCAAGTGTGTTGAGGCATAAGCTTCTGTGGACTTCAATCTCACTAAATCCTGAATTCCTAGCTTACTGCAGAGAGTAAAGGATGTTCCTTCAGTGTTTGTTTACATACACTATTGATCTTGTTATCTTGCTCCTCCTCTGCAGTAGCTAGCTGGAAACAGCTCACACCCACAGAATGGAACTTATTCATTCAGTTGGATTCTACATTCATTTGTACAAAATGGCAACACAACCACAATCATAATTTGCATCATTTTACCTTTTAACCTCACTTTGTGAAAAAGTTATTCACTCTCAATTCAAGCTGCATGCACTGAGGTGATAACTTCATATATTTTTAGGACATAGGCTCTGGTCCATTGAAGTTTTAAAGGTTGCCAGCCTCCAGGTGGGACCTGGAGATCTCCTGCTTTTGCAACTGGTCTCCAGCTGGCAGAGATCAGCTCCCCTGGAGCAAATGGCTGCTTTGAAGGGTGGACTCTATGGCATTGCAAGATGCTGAGACCCCTACCCTACCCAAAACCCGCTCTCTCCCAGGTCCACTCCCAACGTCTCCAGGTATTTTCCAACCCAAACCTGGCAACCCTATTATCATATGACCTTTTGTTTATTTAATTATAATATTGAGAAACATCAACTGAGGGGTAACATGATAGAGGTTTACAAGATTATGTATGGGATAGAGTAAGTAGAGAAAGAAGTACTTATCTTCCTTTCTCACAATACGAGAACTCATGGACTTTCAATGAAATTGCTGAGCAGTTGGATTAGAATTGATAAAAAGAAGTACCTCTTCACCCAAAGGGTTATTAACACATGGAATTCACTGCCACAGGAGGTGATGGTGGCTACAAGCATAGACAGCTTCAAGAGGGGATTAGATAAACATATGGAGCAGAGGTCCATCAGTGGCTATTAGCCACAGCTTACTGTTGGAACTCTCTGTCTGGGGCAGTGATGCTCTGTATTCTTGGTGCTTGGGGGTACAATGGAAGCGCTTCTAGTGTCCTGGCCCCACTGATGGACCTCCTGATGGCACTTGGGTTTTTTGGCCACTGTGTGACACAGAATGTTGGACTGGATGGGCCATTGGCCTGATCCAACATGGCTTCTCATGTTCTTATGATCTTATGAAACTTTATGCTTTCAGTTTCCTATAAAGGTACTTAATCCTTTCAAATAAACACATTTTGATTTCAGCATCTGATTGGAATTAGGCAGATGATTGACTATTTAATTGGTTGATTGCTGTTTTCAGAGACATCTTGCTAGGACCAGAGTACATTAAAGAAGCTGTTTCCTATGTTCGGATATAACTCCCTTTGCCAATACACTTTAGGCAGGAATGGAGCATGGAATTCTCAGTCCCATTTAATGTGGCAGAATGACACATGGTTTAAATGGTATCCCATATGTTTAAATACTGGAAACTAGTTTTCCTTTTTTATGTGACTGTCCATTTTTAATAGCAGTGGACCTTGGGACAGATAATTTACTGGGTGAAAATTTACTGAAAGGAAAACATCTGGGTGAAAATTTACTGAAAGGAAAACATCTAACTAAAGCCAAGTGTAGTTTATATATACTGTGTAGTTTGTACACAGTATACACACACAGGCTACACTTACAGTAGCTTCAACAAGAGCTTAAATCTTACTGTCTCATTCTTTGTCTTCTATTTCTATCAGGGGTTCCAATCCTTCACTTGATATCAGATCCTTTTCCTAAAGTGTGGCACACCATGGCAGACAATGAAGAAAATCTCGACAAGCTGACCATTGACAACCTCAACAAAATTCTACAGGTCTTTGTGCTGGAGTATCTGTCTTGACAACATTCTTGGTGCCACCAAATGGCTGCTCTTAAATACTACCCCAGACCGTATTTGTTATTCCCAAGAACAGGTGTCCAGTTTATTTAGGAATAAAATATTCTCCTTGCTCTAGTCTAGATGACAACTGGAACAGACTATTCTTGATAATTCAATATTGATGTAGAAAGCTTTTAATAATCTCTTCCATAGAAATGTACTGATAGAGCCCAAAGTTAATTATGTCAACCAAATTGAAAAGAAACTCACTTTAATACAAAATTCTGTTGCAGCAAAAGCAAACAAAAAATAAAAATTGGCCCCATTTCTCATTGTAAGAAGAGAAATAACCACTACACCTGTTTATTTTAAAACAATTTGAGTAGAGCGCTGTTACAAAGAGCTACAAATACACTGTTTTTAAAAAATTTCAGAGGGGAGAAATCTTAGGACACTGGTATGAGAGTGCACTAGGCCCTCACATGCATAGCTACTGCAACAGCACATCATGTTCTTGTGGATTATTTCCTGCAAAAAGCTCCTACCCTAGTGAATCTCAGGGCCTACTCTACCGTTGGAGTTTATACCACTCACATCCCGCAGATCATTCTGAAGCAAAGCCTTAGTTCCCAAGACCCACACTTTGCACAGGGTTCTATTAACCAGGAACTCTGAGCTTGGATTACAACTGTGCACATTTGAAAAATGACACACATTAAATTATGACATAGTTGAAGTTAGTACATGATGCCATGAATAGCTAAAAGATAATTTATCAGGGGTCAAAGGATTACTGAAGGAGAAAAGGGAAATGGCTGAGAAGCTGAATGCATTTTTTGCCTCTGTCTTCACTGTGAAAGATGAGAAGTGTTTGCCTGCTCCAGAACCACTTATTTCGGAAGGGGTGTTGAAAGACCTGAATCAAATTGAGGTGACAAGAGAGGAGGTCCTACAACTGATGGACGAATTAAAAACTAATAAGTCACCAGGTCTGGATGGCATACATCCAAGAGTTCTGAAAGAATTCAAAGTTAAACTTGTGGATCTTCTGACAAAAATATGTAATCTTTCATTGAAATCTGCCTCCGTTCCTGAGGACTGGAAGGTAGCAAATGTCACCCCCATCTTTAAAAAGGGTTCCAGAGGAGATCCGGGAAATTACAGGCCAGTCAGTCTGACTTCAATACCGGGAAAGTTGGTAGAAACCATTATCAAGGACAGAATGAGTAGGCACATTGATGAACACAAGTTATTGAGGAAGATTCAGCATGGGTTCTGTAAGGGAAGATCTTGCCTCACTAACCTGTTACAGTTCTTTGAGAGGGTGAACAAACATGTGGAGAAAGGAGACCCAATAGATGTTGTTTACCTTGACTTCCAGAAAGCTTTTGATAAAGTTCTTCATCAAAGACTCCTTAGTAAGCTCGAGAGCTCGGGAGTAAAAGGACAGGTCCTCTTGTGGATCAAAAACTGGCTAATTAGGAAGCAAAGAGTGAGTATAAATGGGCAGTCTTCGCAATAGAGGACGATAAGCAGTGGGGTGCCGCAGGGCTCAGTACTGGGTCCCATGCTCTTTAACCTGTTCATAAATGATTTGGAGTTGGGAGTGAGCAGTGAAGTGGCCAAGTTTACAGATGACACTAAATTGTTCAGGGTGGTGAGAACCAGAGAGGATTGTGAGGCGCTCTAAAGGGATCTGTTGAGGCTGGGTGAGTGGGCATCAACGTGGCAGATGAGGTTCAATGTGGCCAAGTGCAAAGTAATGCACATTGGGGCCAAGAATCCCAGCTACAAATACAAGTTGATGGGGTGTGAACTGGCAGAGACTGACCAAGAGAGAGATCCTGGGGTCGTGGTAGATAACTCACTGAAAATGTCAAGACAGTGTGCGATTGCAATAAAAAAAGGCCAATGCCATGCTGGGAATTATTAGAAGGGAAATGAAAACAAATCAGCCAGTATCATAATGCCCCTGTATAAATCGATGGTGCGGTCTCATTTGGAATACTGTGTACAATTCTGGTCGCCGCACCTCAAAAAGGATACTATAGCATTGGGAAAAGTCCAGAAAAGGGCTACTAGAATGATTAAAGGGTTGGAACACTTACCCTATGAAGAAAGGTTAAAACGCTTGGGGCTCTTTAGCTTGGAGAAACGTCGATTGTGGGGTGACATGATAGAGGTTTACAAAATCATGCACGGGATGGAGAAAGGAGAGAAAGAAGTCCTTTTCTCCCTTTCTCACAATACAAGAACTCATGGGCATTAAATGAAATTGCTGAGCAGTTCGGTTAAAACAGATAGAAGGAAATACTTCTTCACCCAAAGGGTGGTTAACATGTGGAATTCGCTGCCACAGGAGGTGGTGGCGGCTACAAGCATAGGCAGCTTCAAGAGGGGGTTAGATAAAAATATGGAGCAGAGGTCCATCAGTGGCTATTAGCCACAGTGTGTGTGTGTGTATATATATATATATATTTGGCCACTGTGACACAGAGTGTTGGACTGGATGGGCCATTGGTCTGATCCAACATGGCTTCTCTTATGTTATTAAAACATCACAAACATTTAAGCAGTACTTCATTAGCAGAAAAAATTAAAAACTAAATGGGATACATTCTTACTTCAGACATAAGCTAGACATTCTGTACGAGCCTCTTCCTTATTACCAAGAGATCATTACTATTCAAAAACAATTATAGACTACTTTGAAAAGCAGTGTTTCCAACCATCTGAACTCCAGTAGGTTAACCAAAACCTCTTCTAAACTCTTCCAAGATTTATCCAGGTTTTGTCCAAGTTTAACACTTTATTTTCCTGCAAATCATCCAACAAAGATGGACATAAAAACAAATCATCCAACAAAGATGGACATAAAAATACATCTGCAATAGTAACAACCATAAAAGAACCAACAGAAGTATTGTAAACCTCACAGTAATATTAAAACAGTCTCTTCATGTCAAAACTGGAGTGTTTATCCAAGCAGGTTTAGGTTTTTAAAATAGGAAATGTTTTTCCAGTTAAGGAAAATGTGACTTTAAAAAGTCCATGTGATTGCATTAAAAAGTTCATATGATTTCATCAGAGGCTCTGAAGTTCTAAGAAAGTTATGAAGAATGTTATGTCCCAGATAACACTCCCTAATTATCAAATTAAGAAGAGGATACAGAAACCGTTTTTTTAAATATTTATTCTTTTCTGGTATGTTACGCTGTAACCATTTAGGGGGGAAATTATAATTCAGCTCTTTATTTTAAAAAGTTCAGGGTATGTCAGTTTTTGAGAGCAGTAACTGTTTTAAGATTAAAAGAAAACACGAACATAGATTTTCATGATTGTTGGGAATACTTGATGCCAGTTACCTAGAAAATCTGAATGGTCTTGTAAAAGGTGAGCAATAAAATAAGTGAAAAAATTCTCACAATAAATATGGGGAAAGTTTATTAGGGTCTGGATTGATCTCGAGTACCAGTTCCATATCTGTGGGGGGGATTTACAAAGCCAGTCCTATATCCCTGGGTTGTTCCTATCCCTGGCATTCCAAATCCTTGAGTGAATGCACTGCTGTAAGGTACAGTTCCACGGCTGAAGCCTACACCATAAGGTCGGGTCTGAGTGTTCAGGAGAATGACTGGGTTCATATTTTTGCCTGGTGTGTTAAAAGAAAATTCTGGAGGCGGGCTACTTGGTTTCGCTGGAGTAGATGTAGCAGGATTAGAGTTTTCTGCAGTCTTTAAAGCTGGCATTGGAATGATGTGATGGTCTGAAAGGTTCAGCATATTGTTGGCAATAGGTCCAGAAGCCAAGGTAGGTCTGATCCAGTCATCTTTGAAAATCTGAACAGTTAAAGTAGACACTAGAGTGTATAACCGATTAGTCACATGAGCGAGTACCATTTGTTCATTGGCATCTCTTCGAATTCTCACATGTACTGATCCAGCCTACAAAGCAAATTAACAATGAACTTAGTTACAAGAAGATTATATAAACTTAAATGATTTATCAGCACTTTTTTCTTAAAATTCCTGATACAAGTTCTGCCTACCTAAGAGAAACTATTCAGATTTGGTGAAGCTACTGTTTAAAATAACATGCAAAAGAGGTGACTGTTGCTTGGGAAAATTGTACTTGATTAGATTGTTCTGCCAATTGTAAAGGCAGTCCAACTGTCTCTACCAGATCTTGTGAAGAAATGGAGAATGAGGTTGTAGCAATTGCTAGTAGTACCTTCTTTCATCTTGATTCAACCCTTCTGGATTTGTCTCATCTAACCATGTTGATAAGAACTGCTCTAACTTTGAGACTAGATTACTGTAATGTGCCCCATATGAGGCTGTCCTTGGAAGACAATTCAACCAGTTTCAGAATGCAGCAGCTTGTCAAGAAAAAGCAGTCACCATGTGCATAGGATGCCAACATTAAAACGACTATTATTGGCAACAAGTATGCTTCAGATTCAACTCAAAGTGTCCGTTCTTACCTTCAAAACCCTTTACAATTTGTGACCTGCATGCCTGAAGATCTGTCCCTCTTGTATGAAACCATGCCTCATCACTTTTCAGCACAGCAGTTTCTCCTCATGGCAACTGGTAACTCAATATATTTTTTCCATTATTACTCTGCCCTTCCTAACAAGCTCCCATAGAATGCAAGGGTGGCTCCAGCCTTTCCAAAAGCATACAAGGTCACATGATTCACAGGCGCTTTTATCCAAGTTGTTTAATTTGTTGAATTTAATCTGTTTGGAGTGTTGCTTGGAGGCTATTTATATATTAAGCACAATACATTTCTACTGTGGATTGTTTATTTGGATCTACATTATAAGCCAATTTTGTTGACCTTTATATTTGTGACCATTTGCTCTGAAAATAGGATTTTACTTTGTCTGTTTTCCTTTCTATTGCTGTAAGCTGCTCTGAGTTCTGGAAAAGTTATTTAAAAAATAAAAATACATACCAGAGTACCAAAGCCCAATGTCCAGAAATGTTCATTTCGAACCTCTAAGACACCATCTAAAGTAGACACCTAGATCAATACATAAATGGTACATAGTATTGTTAAGAAACAATCCAGAACACAATCCACCACCTCTCACTTTTTGGAAAAACTTAGTGTATTAGACGTGTGGTATGCAATGATACAAAGGCTCTCCAGCACAAGGCTAATTGAATGAACTGCATGTTCTCCCAACAGCTGTTTATCAGCAGGGCTTGCACTAGACAACTTCTCAGAACAGAGTGTCTGAGTTAGCTTCTTTTTTAAAACCTTAGATGTTGTTTTTTATAATGGCATATTTATAAAAAGGCTGCTTCTCTAAGTAACCTGGAAACAAGCCTTACTGAATTCAATAGGACACTCAAGCAAATGCTCACAAATCATGATGCAAATCTATTCATTCCTATATTAATTACTGCTTTAGGAAAGCATAAGATTTTTGTAACAACACTATATACTTAATAAGTAAAATGCTTAATCACTTATTTGAGTACCACCACAAGAGTTGCATATCATGTATTCTACAAAATACCAATGATGGAAAAATATACTAGAAGAGCTGAAAAGTTATAAAATTATCATACTAAAGCTGCATACTTGTGATGGATAGACATTTTATTCAGGTTCTTTAATATAATGGCATGAGCTTAGTTTCAGTACAGAATTCTTATGACTAATATTTTTGTCTCCCAAACAGCTGGGATGGAATTCGCAAGGAATGTGGCCCCCAATCAAAGGATTTCCCCTGCCAAATTGCAGACAGAACAGAAAGGATCCCTATTCACAAGCCATTATAAAATTCTCCCATGTTGAATAAGCAAACAAAGGCATAATAATAGCTTTAAAGGGGGATTAGATAGATTCATGAAGAATAGGTCTACCAATGGCTACTAGCCATGGAGACTGAGGGGAACCTTCACATTAGAGGCACTAATCCTCTGAATCCCAGTGCCAGGAGGCAACATCAGGAGGTTTCAGCCTCTATGCTCTGCTGTTGGCTCTCCAGAGGAACTGATTGTCACAGTGTGAGACAGGATGCTGGACTAGACGGATCACTGACAATGTTCCCTCTAAGCTCCAGTGTTGTGAGTAAAAAATCTACCTTGTGAGCATAAAAGCTAGTAGCATTAAACTTGCGAGCAAGTCTACATTTGACTATTGTGCAAATTAGTTTTAGATTATTTCTATAACCTTGTAAAAATGTCAGAAGGAATTCTTTTAAACTATATTTTAAGAATAATTTAAACATTATAAGAGAAAACAGAATCAAGTCAGATTTTATTACAGAAAATGTCATCTATGGGGGTAGACCAGGCTTCCAGAAAACAGGTCTACCCTCCCCTTGCCACTATATTGGTAGACCTGGCCTTGGACTGTCAACTCTGCATTGAGCCCTAGAAAACATATCAGCGCTTGGGAAGGACTCGTGTAGTCTAGTTTTTTTTTTAGTGAAATGTGACAACCAGCATTACAGATCAAGTATAACTGAGGAGGAACAATAACTGTCTCAACCCTGCCTAACAAACAGGAAGTTGCAAAGGAGGAGGAGACTGGATTTATACCCTGCCCTTCACTACCCAAAGGAGTCTCAGAGCGGCTTACAATCTCCTTCCCCTCCCCACAACAGACATCCTGGAAGTAGCTCTGACAGAAGCTGCTCTTGAAAGGAACAGCTCTGTGAGAATTTGTGACTGACTCAAGGTCACATCAGCAGGTGCATATGGGGAATCAAACCTGGTTCTCCCAGATAAGAGTCTGGACAGTTAACCATTACACCAAAGAAGAAGAAGAAGATATTGGATTTATATCCCGCCCTCCACTCCGAAGAGTCTCAGAGCGGCTCACACTCTCCTTTACCTCCCTCCCCCACAACAGTCACCCTGTGAGGTGGGTGGGGCTGGAGAGGGCTCTCACAGCAGCTGCCCTTTCAAGGACAACCTCTGCCAACCTATGGCTGACCCAAGGCCATTCCAGCAGGTGCAAGTGGAGGAGTGGGGAATCAAACCCGGTTCTCCCAGATAAGAGTCCGCACACTTAACCACTACACCAAACCGGCTCTCCAAACTGACTCTTAAATGTTATCAACTTGCCCAAACTACTTACTTATTCAAATATTTATATTCCATTTTCCCCTGTGACTTAAGGCAGCTTGCAAATCATACTGAAAAGCATAACAGGGGTGTGCAAAAAAATTGATTTGTTTTCTGGCTTATTATAGCCTATGGGGATCGTTATAGTCAATAGTTGGTCCAGGGTATCTGGGGCTGGGGGGGAGAGCTGGTTTTTGGGTATAGGCACCAAATTTGCAGCATAGCTGCTGGTCCCTCTCTTCAAACCCCTGTCTTAAGTTTCAAAAAGAGCGGACCAGAGGGTCCAATTCTATGGGTCCGAGAAGGAGGTGCTCCCATCCTCCATTGTTTCCAATGGGGAGGAAAAGTGCCTTCTAGTAGGCTGAACTAAAAATTCCTGTGCTGCTAGCTAAAATTTTGTGTGCCAGAACCCCCTAGAGCAGGTGTGTCAAACATACAGCCTGTGGGACAGAACTAGCCTGCTGAGGCCCTCAATCCAGCCTGCAGGTAGAATGCACCCACCTACGCTCCCCCCCCCCCAGGTCAGGCTTGATTGTGCTCTCCACAGCTCTTTCCAGCTGCTTCCCCTGTCATGTCCTGCCTGAACTGGAGGCTGTCTTGTGTGATCAGAGGCTCCATGTGACTCTGCTGGTCTTTCTCTGAAACCCTTCTGGCCGGGCTGCGTTGTTTCTCCAGGGGAACTCATCTCTTTGTCCCCCTGTCATACTTGGATCGGGGCAGCTGGGAGAGAATTAGGTGCAGGGCCGGTAGCCCCTCGGCCACAGCAGTGCTTGTTGGAGGGGGGTAATTAAGGGCTGGAGTGCAGCTGTCCAGCCAGCGGCCGTGCCAAGGAAGAAAGAATTTGTGTCAGCGGGAAGAAAACTGGGCACGGGGCCTGTTAAGAACATAAGAGAAGCCATGTTGGATCAGGCCAATGGCCCATCCAGTCCAACACTGTGTCACAGTGGCCAAAAAAACCAAGTGCCATCAGGAGGTCCACCAGTGAAGCTAGAAGCCCTCCCACTGTGGCCCCTCCCCAAGCACCAAGAATACAGAAATACTGACTACCATCAGTGAAAGCAAAGTATTTCCTCACGCCTACCTTCAGGCAGGGAGCATCCTTGCTTATACTGAATATGATTCTTCTCTAAGCCAGTTATTCAAAGGGCTGGTGGAAATACTGACTTAGATCTGCTGTGGAGCATATTTATTTTATTTATTTTATTTATTTATTTTATTTATCAGATTTATATCTCACCTTCCCCCGAAAGGCTCAGGGCGGCTAACAACAGTTTAAAAACATTAGCAATTTACAAACATATTAAAATTAGATATATAAAACATTTCCATACATATTAAAAATCCAAGATGGCAAGCTTCTGATTTCCATTAGATTAATTCAGTGAGATTGTCGATGCTGAAGGTAATAGCCACCTCCCCCTAATCATTAAAGGCGAGTTTGAAAAGTTCGGTCTTACAGGCCCTGCAGAACTGTGGCAGTTTCCAGATCAGATGTTCTGCTAGCAAAAAGCAGCTTTTTACCATCTCCATCTAACAGGGAGCTGGTTTCCTATCTCACCTCCCAGGACTTAGCTACAGTGATCCATGCAATAGTTGCTTCCAGGATGGATTACTGTAATTCACTTTATGAAGGGCTACTCTTGAACCTGATCTGGAAACTGCAGCTAGTGCATAATGCATGCCTGCAGACAGTGATGCGTATGCGGGCGCACATTCGGCCAGTGCTCCACCAACTGCACTGGCTGTCAACAGAGTACCAAATCTAGTTCAAGATCCTGGTGCTGACCTGTAAAGCCCTACACAGCCTGGTACCAGCATATCTATGGGACTGCCTCTCCCTCCCCCTATGTGCCCCGGAGAGCCTTGTGCTCCATAATCCCTGGTCTAAAAGTCATCAGCCTAGCCTCAACCAGGGTCAGGCTTTTTTGGCCCTGACCTGGTGGAACATTCTCTTACTCAAGAATAGGTTCTGCAAGAGCTATTACAGTTCCACAGGGCCTGTAAGATGGAGCTGTTCTGCTATGCCTTTGGGTGAGGTAGCAGGCGTTGAATCATCTCTGCCTCCCCTGCTTTCTGGTTCCTAGTTCAGTACCCAGGTGTTGCTCACTACTTATGGGGCACTGCTGTACAACAGGGTACAACCACCATCTGACAAAAATTATTATGATTCAAACTACTGTAAAATACTGAGAGGAATTTGGGTTATTAGTATTTTAGTGCCATCTTATTTTAAATTGTTTGACTGTTGGATTTTATTAGTTTTATTGTGATTTTACTATGTCATCAGCCGCCCTGAGCCCATTTGTTGGGTAGGATGGGATATAAGTTAAAATAAATAAATTAAATAATAAATAAAGGTGCTTTTCAGTTCACTGAAAGATTCTGGTATTATGTAAGCGAAAGTAGAGGTCCCTCAGTGGAAGTGGAAGCAATCACGGACAATGCTGCTAGTATGAGCTCAAGGTAAAGAATCTAGTTGTATAGTATGCCTGTCAAGTACATATCACATTCTCCCCTTGCTGTTGCTCACCTACCCTCATCAACCTGGAGAAATAAAAACTAAAGGCAGAGTATAGCTTCAGATGTTATGATGCCAACTAAAAAGGAACAGATGTGCCCTAGTTGTTCAGATCCAAAACTTGGAGGTAATTTAGATTCACTACCCTTCTGAAGTTAAAAAAAAAAAGAGCATAATGGGGTTGGATTATGGGTAGTTACATTCCATTAGATAAAACTCCAATTTTACCTAGCTGAAACTAAAAACAGTGTATTCCATGGAAAACTAAAGCAGTTAAATTTGCATCTGGAAGATGTGAAAGAGTACCCGGTTTCCGTTATAACCGTTTAATCCTTCTGCTCACTTCTTCATAAGGCAGGGTCCAAAATTCAGTGGGCAGTTTTCGCTCTCCCCCTTCTAGTAACAGGTAACAGTATCTAATGAAAAGCTCTCTGTGTCAGGAAGTCCACTGAACAGCATCCCATCAGGTTAGAGAGGCTGCTTCCAGAAGAGACAACTGCCCTGTCCACTGTGTATAAGTGTAATATTTTTATACTAACTTACCTCTCTTAAAAGTTTATCTAGCTGTCCAATCACATGAGGTGGTGTTGTCTGGAAAAACAAAACCATAATTTTTAAAAGTTATGGTCCTGCCACAGGATCTAGTAAGTGCTGAGAAAAGGAATTATAACACAGTATTAAACTTGTGACAGGACTTCCAAGCAAAATCATAAAATGCCAGCAGTCCTGTATCCTGTATTCTACTTCAAATGTTCATTTTCATCTGCTGACTAACTTGAAACATTAGTATTAACACTAATGTTCCCTCTAAGCTGAGTTAGTGTGAGCTAGCTCACAGATTTTTAGCCTCCAGCTCACACATTTTTGCCTTAGCTCAGGAAGAATGACCCCAGAGCACACTAATTTATGCAGTAGCTCACAACTTTAATGCCAGAGCTCACAATTTTCATGCCAGTGGCTCACAAAGTAGAATTTTTGCTCATAAGATTCTGCAGCTTAGATGGAACATTGATTAACACCACAGTAACAGTGTAGATGATCAAATAGATCAGTGGTTTCTCCTTCAAAGAGCAATTTCAGGATATTTTTCATAATTTGAAACCTAAAGTCTCTGACAATTTTAACTACTAAACCACACAAGTTTGGCATAGTGGTTAAATGTGTGAACTCTTAACTGGGAGAACCAGCTTTGATTCCCCACTCCTCCACTTTCAGCTGCTGGAATGGCCTTGAGCCAGCCATAGCTCTTGCACAGTTGTCCTTGAAAGGGCAGCTTCTGTGAGATATCTCTCAGCCCCACCTACCTCACAGGGTGTTTGTTGTGGGGGAGGAAGGTAAAGGAGATTGTGAGCCGCTCTGATACTCTGAGATTCAGAGTGGATGGCGGGATATAAATCCAATATCATCTTGTTCTTCAACTGTGTGAAGAGTGATCAGTTTCTTCAATGATCATTCTATACAAGTAGTAGTCTTCTGACTGAAGAGTAGTTAGAAACTATATTTATTCTAGGTCTTGGAAGACCTTTTATCCCACCAATAATCACAACCCAGATTTGAGAGAGTCAATGTGGCTACATTATCAATATTTCCAATTCTTAATGAAGCCAGCTCTGTAAATTCTATTCACTGCCAGACTTTACCCAAGGAAAGCTGTTAGGAGGAGGGAAAGAAAGAAAACTGAAGAAAGGGGAATAATAAAGGTAGGTTAGATGGAAAAAAAGAATGTTTGCATATCTACACAAAAGCATACACACACACACACACACACACAGACAGAGCGGTCATTTTGTAGAAAAACAGGTGGTGAAGCTCATCCAGGGATTGTTATGCAGCTGCAATACTATTCAGTGGACAAGGAGGTGGAACTCTCAGAAAGGTTCATATATATATGAAATTTGGTAAGTGGAATTGGGAGAGAAGGGTTAAAACTAGCGGACGACTAGCCTATAAAAGTCAGACTGCTTATAGCTATACTAACAATTCTACCCATGGGTCACTGGACTCAGTATGCTAAACTGTCTCCCAGTTTAAGCATCTTTATTACACAGCTCCTCCTAATGAACAAAGCAGCACTTAAAGAGTTTGACTCTTAAGTAGGAAATCATTAGCAAGTGGTTCACAGGGCAGCATTTGCTGTCCTCATATCTGAGCTCCTTTGTATAGCAATAATTTTTGAACATTTCCTAAAATGAGGGCGATTTCTTAAACAAAGCCATACAATTAAAATCAAAACTCATCACTGCTAACTGAAACTGAAATACCACAAAGCCCATTTTGACTATAAATTCTGTTCTTATAGTACACTTGCTTAACTAAAATGAAATATCAGTCCTTATTGTAATGTCTCACCTGAAGTAATACCTTTCCACTGTAGACACTCATAGGATACATGGTACCAAATGTCATCAAGGCAATGGCTACTGCAGATGCAGTGTCAACAGCAAAATAATTACTGAAACAGAGAAATGCAGCATTAGAAGGCACACCAGGTTTTCAATATCTAGGAATTTTATTGATGAACGTAACTGTACGTACTTAATTTCAATTAACATGTATGTAATACAAAGAGCTAAAGCCCCTGCAAGGTCAATTAAGACAAATGGATTCATTCGTGGAAGAAAGATGCTGCTCAGTCCAGGAATGATGCCACATAAACTAAAAGAAAGGAAGAAACAGATGTATTAACTGCCCTTAAATAGGAGACACAGCAAGTACAAAACAGCACAGCCCATTCATATGTACAGTAGCAATTATGTTGGTATCTCGCTGCAGCCAGCAAACTGACCAGCCTAGTTATTATTGTTAATGAACACAACTACACTTTGTAATAAAAAAATGACTATAGCATAGGCAACTTGTTCATTCTCTTCTTCTGAAATTACATCAAGTGCAAAGCTGTCAAATTTCAGTAACTACAACTGCTTCCTTACAGTTCTAAATGGCTGTTTTTAGTTTAATAAAATGTTTTAGTTCTTTAAATGATATGATGGCCATCCCAATTCTAACTATTTACTTCATGGAAGTGTAGGAAGTATTTTGTTTTCTCATATATATATTCAGTTTTCCAGACACTATCATTAAGGATGTCAGCAGCCTCCATGAATTAATATTACACTATGATATGATAGAGAGAAACCCAATGATTACTGGAAAATTGAATTTTTTTATACATATGTGAGGTCCCACCTCATGCATAAATAAAAAAGTAATCAAATGTGTTAAACTAAACTATGGTAAAAATTTTCATATTACTGTGACATGGGGCAAATTGCAACTTTCTCCAAAACTGCAAGATTTCTCCACAATACAAACTATGCTTCTTTTGAAGGTTTCTGAAAGAGGAGGAGCAGTGAATCTCTGCTGCTTCTCCTGCAGAAAGCCTTCAAAAGAAACACACTTTTCTTCTGGGAAAAAATGGCTATGATTAGAATAAGGCAGGAATATAATGCCTCACTTGATTAGACTAGCAGCAAAAGAGCAAAACTCCCAAATAATATATAAATGACTCTGATAAGGCAATGCACTGAACAGTGGAAAATGAAACAGTTAAAAATGAAAGGCTTAGTTTTCTCTTATATAGTCTAAAGAACAATAACTGTTCCCTAACTCTACAATGTCAAAATAACCTAGGCAAATTTAACATATGAAGGAATAAGCTCCCAATACTTTTAATTTTTTGTGCACAGAGCTCCCCCTCCGAACCCCCCCCGTCCTTTCAAAGATCAAGGGGCTTAGGTACCTAACATGCTTCTCAAGCCATTACTGAGGCTACAACATACAGATTCCAACACAATTGCATCACCTTACCTTTTCAATACTGCCCACACTTCAATAACTAATTTTATGCAAAGGTCACATGCAATGGGGGCGGGGGAGAAGAGGTTGAAGGAAACAGGATAGAGGTACCCCAGGACTTCGGTAAATCCTGCAAAGCTAAAAGGTACAACACCTTTTCCTTCACCTCCAGCTTTGCAAATATTGGGCATGGCATGGCCCAAAGGCCACCAGTTGTGGACAGCTGACTTATGGCAACCCCGTAGGTTTTCAAGGCAAGTGACTTCAGAGATGGTTTGCTGTTGTCTGCCCCCATGTAGCAGCCCTGATGGTTTCCCTCCAAATACTAGCCAGGGCAGCTGACCCTGCTTGACATCCCAGATCTGACAAGTTTGGGCTAGCTTGAGCTAGCCAGGACTGGGCTATGGATCCCCCCTCCCCCTGTGTGTGTCTTACCTCCTACTGAGATCTGCAACATGTTCCTGAAGCCAGCTTGTACTTGCAGCTACACAAAATATAATATTGGTTATCATTAAGGCCACATGCTTTACACCGTGATTATAATCAACCTGGTGTCACTAAAAATTTGTGACAGTCACATTATATGGCTCCAGGCAGATTTTATTTCAAATTTTTCCCTGCCACATAAAGCTTTAAGGACACTTCCTCAGGGGTCAGCTATTATCGCAGTACATACTGTGTGCATTAAAAATAATCATTCTAGTAAACTGGAAGTACAGTCTTATACTCTAGGTGTGCTTATGTCCCTTTGCACCAAATCAGCCCATTTAGACAGTGTGCCAAACCAGATATATTATTCTTTGCACCTTGCTTATTATACTTGCAGTTCGTTGAATAAAACAAAGTTGGTCTACCAGATGTACATAGCAAACCAGTTTTTGTGTAAATAGTTAAGTCTACTAATTGCTTCCTTTCCCATCTCAAAGCAGAATCCTCAGATGCTTTCCTAAATGCATTTGCACTGCCCATTGCCCCTACATGCTATTGGCCTTTTCAAAGGGATAGAGAGGCTGAAGCCAAGTTTTCACAGAGATCCACAAGGCTGCTTATGGAGAAATGCCCTTTTCTTTGAGGTTACATCCCAATATTTCAAAGTACAGGGCTCGCAGGCCCCCCCCCCGCCCCACTTTTTAAAAAGTGATCTTCGTGGTCTCTGTGCTTCACACTCATGGGATATAGTGCCTGTGCCGATCCCCTGAATCAGTACCTAAAAAGCCCGGGATTTTTTTTGCGCTCGGCAGCAGTGAGCATGCGCAGGCATCCCAGTACGCATGCTCACCGGAGCCAGTGCGAGGATCCCGCCAGTTCCTTTCTGACTACCGCGCTGAGAGGATCTCCTCGCGATTGCTCCAGTCGGTTCTGTAATCCTTTGGATTTTTGTCTTGTTATATAGCCCGTTTGTTGTTTTTCTTAGTAATAGTTAAATAGTTATAGATAGTTATTGTTTAAAAAAAAGACTGTTGTTGATGGACTTTGCCCCTTGGGGCTTTATTTCCCCCCCCCCCATTCCCTCAGAAATAATTCTGTGTGGGTTCCAGTGCCTATGGAAAGGCGTTGGGGTTTTTTAAAAAGGTGCCGCAAGTGTGGTAGCAAAATTGCACCTGACAGTCACTCCCTCTGCTTACTGTGCCTGGGCGAGGGACACCGAGTTGATTCGTGCCTGCATTGCTTGAGTTTCTCTAAGCAAACCCTCAAAAACCGGGCGGCAAGGCTATTGGCAGCACTTGTGGAATCAGCTCTTCATCCGCCGAAAATGGCAACGGGCCCATCGGTATTGATGGGAAAAGCCACCCTGGCCCCGACGGTTACATCGGTCGATCCATCGTCACCGGTGCAGACCGATATGCCGACTGAGTGAGGCCGACCCACAAAACGACCCTCTGAAGGGTCAGTGGCTACTCCGGCCAAGAAATGTCGGGATGATTCGGGGACCTGATCATCCCTCCCGAAGAAGCTGAAGGAGAAGTGAAAGAATAGACTTTCCCGCACTCCTTCTCCGGATGCTTCGGCATCAACGCAAGCTGCTCCACCCCGGAAGATCCTGGTGTCTCCACGTCCAAGGAGTCCTTCGGTGTCGAGAAGCAGAGATTTACAGCCAATCCACCTATCGAGATCGGAGCAGGAGATAGACCTGACCCAGCACACCCATTCATCGAGGTCGGGATCGCGTTGTCGGAGCAACAGTGGTTCGATATCGGAGATCGAGGCTTCGATACTGAACGGAACCCTGGCACCGACTATGGGATGGAGAGAGCTGGAACCAGCTGTGAAGGTTTGACGTTTCCCGCCACTTCTGCCGTGGGATCAATGTCAGTGGCCTTGCTCTTACGGTTATCCGTACTCGCCATACCAGTGGTACCCTCCATGTGACTTCCCTGAATGGGATCAGCGGTCGGAAGCCTCTCATCTCTCGAGAGTTTCGCATCACTCAAGGCAATAAGCATCAGTGTCGATCCCTCCTGAGAGACACAAAGAGAGGGTGGAGGAAGTGCAGGTGCGATCGTCGGTATCGCTGTGGTCACCTGAGCGAGCTTCGACTCCGATACTCTCCGAGCACTCTGTGAGAAGACACTCCTCGTCATTGGACTCCGAGGTCGGTACCGATGACCCGGACAGAGCGATGGAACCTTCGCCAGAGTCACATATTACTGAGGACCTTCCCAAATCTCCATCGGAAGATCTGAAGTCTTATGGGGACCTGGTGAAGTGGATGGCACATTCCCTCTCCCCCACAGTGGTTCAACCGCAGCCAGTAGTTGATGACACGGTCTTCAATATTATGCAGAGGGACACATCGACGGCTGTGGCCCTGCCTGTGACAAAAGTTATCCCTCAGGGAGTGAAGGAGCCTTGGGCAAAACCGGCATCTACGCCTATTTCTTCCCGGAGATTGGACCATATGTATCAGGTCCAGGAGGCTGGTGCTGAGTTTTTGTTTGCCCACCCCAAGCCCAACTTAGTGGTGGTCTCCTCATCATCCAAGACCCACTCTTCCCCACCTGACAAAGAGGGCAAGAAATTGGATAATGCGGGAAGAAAATTTTATTCGGCTGGAAGATTGGGTGTAAAGGTCTCCAATTATGCCACGTGCATGGCTCGCTACCAATACTCCATTTGGGAGCAGCTCACACCCCTTTTGTCTTCCCTGAGCGAGGAGAAGAGATCTTCATTTAGGAAGCTGCAAAAGGAGGGCTTTGCTGTGGCCAAGCAACAACTGGCTGCAGCAAAGTACATGGTGGTCGTATCGGCCAAAACCATCACTTCTGCCATCTCCCTATGCCGGCATTCTTGGATAAGATCTACAGCTCTGCAGCCTGACACCAGGGCCTTCGTAGAAGACCTGCCTTTCAAAGGTGAAGGTCTTTTCAGCTCAACCACCAACAGTGTTCTCCAATAGATGGACAAAAGTATAAAGACCTCAAGAAACCTGGGTGTCCTGGCCTCCTCTAGGGCTGGCAAGTCTAAGCAGTGGCATAAATCCTAGCCCAAGAGGCCCTACCAAAAATTCTCCCCTGACCAGCCGTGGAGACCTCGATCTTCCCAACCAGAAAGTAGGTCTCCCTATAGGGGAAACAACAAAAACAGGTTTGCTTCAGCATCCCAAACCACTGGCAAATCTAAGGGTGCTCGCCCACAGAAGCAGGGCCTTTGACTTTTCGGTAGCACGCATTGCCGCCCCTCCATCACTCATCCTCCTTCGTCAAAACCTTCCGGCTTGGGAGTCCATCTCCACAGACAGGTGGGCTCTTTCCATCATAGCAGAAAGATACAAGATAGACTTCATTCAGGTTCCGACTCAGTCAGTAATTGTCACCACACCTACTTTCCCACCTCTGCTGGCGGAGGTGAGCAACCTCTTGCAGAAACAAGCCATAGAACCGGTCCCAGTAGAGGCCAGAACAGGGGGGTTCTACTCTCGTTATTTCCTGGTTCCCAAAAGGGATAGGGGACTGAGACCAATTATGGACCTTCGAAATCTGAACAAGTTTATTGTGTACCAGAAATTCAGAATGTCCACTCTGCAAACAATCCTTCCCCTCATCAACCAAGGGGACTGGATGGCAACATTGGATCTCAAGGATGCCTACTTCCACATCAGCATCCATCCTGCGTACAGGCATTTCCTTTGTTTTGCAATAGGTTCCAACCACTTCCAGTACACAGCCCTTTCTTTCGGCCTTTGCACTGCACCATGGGTGTTCACCAAGATGATGAGTGTTGTAGCCGAACATCTCCGGCTTCAAGGTATAATCGTCTTTCCATATATCGACGACTGGCTCCTTGTGGCGGAGTCAGAAGAACGTCTATCCAGCCACATTGCAACTACTCTTTGTCTTCTTCACACCCAAGGTCTGCAGGTCAACATGACAAAGAATCAGCTTACACCATCACAGACAATTCAGTTTATAGGGGCTTTGCTGGACACAAACCTTCACCACCCTTTTCTGCCTCAGCAGAGAGCGATGGACATTATCAATCTTGTCAATCTTTTCCAGAGTTGGAAATGGGGCACAGCACAGCAGCTGCAGCGGATGCTGGGGCTGATGGCGGCGCCTACAAGTGTGCTCCTGTTTGCAAAATTGAGAATGAGAGGTCTTCAACTGTGGTTTCTCAGACAGTTTCGGCCTTTACGGGACTCACCTCGGAAGACGTTTACAATTCCACCTTTGACCCTCCAGACCCTGCAATGGTGGAAATCCAGAGACCACATCTGTCAGGGAGCTCCCTTCCACCTACCTATAACAACAGTGACCATCACCACAGATGTGTCTTTGTGGGGCTGGGGTGCTCACATGGACTGTGTGTGGGGGGCCCTTGGCCTCCGCAATTGACTCGTTGCCACAAAAACTATCTGGAACTGTTGGCAATTCATTTCGCCCTTCGCTTGTTCCGTCCCATAATGGCAGGGAAGGCGGTGGCCCTGTTGACGGACAATACTACAGTTTTCTGTTATGTCAACAGGCAGAGCGGGACAGTCTCTCGACGGCTCTGTGTGCTAGCACTAGAACTGTGGATGGAGTGTCTGGAGCACGACATCTACATAAAGGCTGCACACCTTCCAGGGGTGCTCAATCTGCAGGTGGACTCATTGAGCAGGGGAGCAGCATCTCCACACGAGTGGGAGATACAGTGGCGCTTCCTTCAACCTGTGTTTCAGCTCTGGGGGTAGCCTCAGGTGGATGTGTTTGCCACAGCCAGGAATCGGAAGTGTCCTCTGTTCTGCACCAGGGGGGGGGCACGGATCCAGAGTCATTGGTCCAGTGGAACGATTGGTTCCTATACCTGTTTCCGCTTCTGCCACTGCTGAGAAGAGTTGTCAACAAAATAGCAAAAGAAAGGCCACGCTGCATTCTAGTGACACCATGGTGGCCTCGGCAGAACTAGTTCCTGATCTTGCTTCAACTAGCGTGGGTTTTTTTTATCAGTGGAACCGGACCTTCTGTCGGCTCAGGACGGTCACGTGTTTCATCACAACGTGCCTCACCTGAAACTGATGGCGTGGTTCATAGACCCTGTGAGTTCTCCAGCAGAGTCCAACACGTCTTTCTAAATAGTAGAAAGTTGTCTACCCGTGCTTCCTATGACAGGAAGTGGGGGAAGTTTCTTCAGTTTTTGACTGACCCTATAGTCTCACCTCAATGGGTGGGTCTATTGGTGATTTTTGACTTTGTTATCTCTGGTGGATGCTGGACTTTCCTTTTTTTCTGTTAAAGTTTATTTATCAGCGATATCAGCGTACTATGAGCCTGTTGAGGGGCATTCAGTTTTTGCTCACCCTCATTCGATGAGGTTTCTAAAGGGTCTGCTCAGATTGCATCCCCCGTCAAGATCACCTCCACAGTGGTGGGACTTGACTTTAGAATTGGACAGGTTGACTTGGCGTCCCTTCGAGCCAATGGCAACATGTTCTCTGCAGCTTCTGTCCTGGAGGACTGCTTTTTTGGTAGCAATCACATCGGCACACCATGTAGGGGAGCTCATGGCTATGCGTTGTGACTACCCATATCTAGTTTTTCAGGAGTTTGGAGTGTCGTTGGCTCCTGAAGCACAAGGCGAAATTAAGATTGCCGGGAAAAATATCAACAACCTCAGATATGCAGATGACACCACTCTAATGGCAGAAAGTGAGGAGGACCTAAAGAACCTCTTGTTGAGGGTGAAAGAGGAGAGCACAAAAGTAGGCTTGAAACTCAACATCAAAAAAACTAAGATCATGGCATCCAGCCCCATCACACCATGGCAAATAGAAGGGGAAGACATGAAAGTAGTGACAGACTTCACATTTCTGGGATCCAAGATCACTGCAGATAGTGACTGTGGCCATGAAATTAAAAGACGTTTGCTCCTTGGGAGGACAGATATGGCAAACCTGGGCAGTATAGTAAAAAGTAGAGACATTGCCTTGCCAACAAAAGTCTATATAGTCAAAGCGATGGTATTCCCAGTAGTAATGTATGGCTGTGAGAGCTGGACCATAAGGAAGGCCGAGGGCAGAAGAATAGATGCTTTTGAGCTGTGGTGCTGGAGAAGAATCTTGAGAGTCCCTTGAACTGCAAGAAGATCCGGTCAGTCCTAAGGGAAATCAACCCAGACTGTTCCTTGGAAGGTCAGATGCTGAAGCTGAAGCTCAAATACTTTGGCCACCAAATGAGAAAGGAGCACTCACTGGAGTAGGCCCTGATGCTGGGAAAGACAGAAGGCAAAAGAAGAAGGGGACGGCAAAAGATGAGATGGCTGGACAGCGTTACTAATGTAACTAACACGAATTTGAGCAGACTTCGGAGGATGGTGGAAGACAGGAGGGCCTGGTGTGACTTTGTCCATGGGGTCGCAAAGAGTCGGACTTGACTGTGCGACTGAACAACAACAACAGCACCAGCTTGAAGACTAACAAAATTTTATTCATTCGTCATTCCCTCATCTGAGGAAGTACGCATGCATACAAAAGCTTACATTCTGAATAAAACTTTGTTGGTCTTAAATGTGCTACTTGACTCCTATTTTGTTCTAAAGTTTTATTCACAATGTAAGCGGTCGCAGGGCATTTTGTAGAAAAAGCCCAGCAGGAACTCATTTGCATGTTAGGCCACACCCCCTGATGTCACCATTGTTTTACACAGGGCTTTTTTGGTAGAAAAAGCCCAGCAGGAACTCATTTACATATTAGGCCACACAACATAACAACAAGCAAGCCAGAACTGCGTTCCTGTGTGTTCCTGCTAAAAAAAAAGCTCTGAGCATTTGTCAGATGAAGTATGCATGTGCATGAAAGCTTACATTGTGAATAAAACTTTGTTGGTCTTAAAGGTGCTACTGGACTTTGTTCTATTGCTTCAGACCAACACGGCTGCCCACCTGGATCTACCTCCAACAGTTAGGCAGACTTTAGACAGCCAGCACATCACCAAGCAGAGACTCAGGATGACCTCTGAGCACCCACATGCCTGAAATGCAATGGTGCTTCCTGTAACACTGGTCTTGGCCATGTCAACCAACTTCATTCAGAGTTATCTTTTAAAGCCGTAATTTTTCCCTTCCCTTCATCTGCCTGTAAGTCTACATCATTCCAGACAAAAAAGTTTTTACAGCCCTCAATTTTTCTCTCAGCTTTCTATTGCACTTTCCTCATGTTCCCTAAATTTCCTTTCTATCTCTCAAAAATAAAATATAAACTTAAGAAACACATGATCATGGCTGGGTTCATCACATATGACCAGAGTTCTAGTCTCATTGCCTTTTAAATTTGTTCTCAAGACAGGCTTGAGCTCAACACTGTGTCCAGGTTGCCTGCTGTGAGGTCCAATGCAACTGAACAAACTGAGATTTTAAAATTTTGGATGCAACAATTCAGTTATTAAAAACTGTGGTTAACCACCAATCACAAACTCCAATTAAGAACCCCAAGTTAATACTCCCAGATAAGCTATAATTTATTAGTAAGTCTGCATTTGACATCACAGCTAACCACACAACTTCTTATCACAATTTCTCAAAACAGCCTATGTAACCAGACAACTTAGGGAAGGGAAAGCATTAGTAACAACCACTAGTAAAGGCTGGAAAATAAATCAAGCCAACTCAGTATTCATCAACATTATTACTGAGTTAATTTTTCCACATTTATTTATTCCATACCTTCAGAGACGTAAACAAAGGGCTTATTCCTAATAGAAAGCATCGTAAACAGGTTGAAAGAGAGTGCCACAAAGGTACCAACCAACAATCGACCCCTAGAAAACAGTAAAGAAAGAATTCCTCAATATGCTGCCAAATAAAATTACCAGTTAGCCCATTTCTTTCCATTTATCATTATAGTTTCCAGTTTTTTTATTATGTTGAAAAATGCTTTTTGAAATAGAAAACTGAGTTTAACTTATCCTGACTACAAATGTAAGAAAAACTGATTTATATAGCATACCCACAAGTTTGATATATTTCTCAGCAGCAAATTTTGACTATTACGAAAATATTTTTTTAAAAAACTGTTATGTGAGAGGGTTTATATCAACAGATTCAATCCACTGCCATTAAATTCAAAAGATTCGATCATTAGGCAAGTAGACAGCCGGGTGGCGAAACCGCGTACTGACCGTATGGTGACTTGCCTGCCTGGTGCGAAGGTAGCGGACATTACGCGTGTAGTAGATAGACTGATAGACAGTGCTGGGGAGGAGCCTGTGGTCGTGGTGCATGTTGGCACCAACGATGTGGGGAAATGCAGTCGTGAGGTCCTGGAGGAAAAATTTAGGCTGCTAGGCGGGAGACTTAAGGCCAGGACCTCCAAGGTAGCCTTCTCGGAAGTGCTACCTGTTCCACGTGCAGGGCAGGAGAGACAGGCACAAATTAGAAGTCTCAATGTGTGGATGAGACGATGGTGTAAGGAGGAAGGGTTTAAGTTTGTTAGGCACTGGGATGCTTTCTGGAACAAGCGGGAGCTGTACAAAAGAGACGGTCTCCACTTGTCCCCGGATGGAACCAGGCTGCTGGCGCTTAAAATCAAAAAGGTGGCAGAGCAGTTTTTAAACTAAATCTTGGGGGAAAGCCGACAGGAGATGAAATGTCTCTGGTTCGGGAGGACTCGTCTCAAAGAGATGAAGGGTTAGCTGCTATTTTTCTACCGGGTAACGGACCGGAGTTGTCCACTGTGAAGGTGACAAACAATATGGACTGTCTGCCAGTGTCTCGAGGCGGCAGGAGGAAGGTGGCGGGCCTAGCTCGCCTGGGAAATTATAGATGTTTGTATGCAAATGCTAGAAGTGTTCAAAGTAAAATTGGTGAATTGGAATGTTTAGTGCTGGGAGAAAACATAGACATTGTGGGAATTTCAGAAACTTGGTGGAATGAGGAGAATCAGTGGGACACGGTGATTCCTGGATATAAGCTATATCGGAAGGATAGGGAGGGAAGGGTTGGAGGTGGGGTGGCTCTGTATGTCAGAGAGGATATACGGTCCAGTAAGGCTGAGATCAGAGAATTAGATTCACTTTTAGAAATGCTTTGGGTTGAAATAGAGGGCCCAAAAGGAAATTTAACTATGGGAGTTTGTTATCGCCCACCAAATCAAAAGAGAGAGGACGATTATAATATGATGGAAGGCTTAAAGATAGCGGCTAAACGTAAAAACTGTGTTGTAATAGGTGATTTTAACTACCCGCAGATTGATTGGGTCAATATGTGTTCTGGTCGAGAGAAAGAGATTGAGTTTCTTGATGCTCTCAATGACTGTGCTATGGAGCAGATGGTCTCAGAACCTACCAGGGGTGGGGCGATCCTGGATTTGGTCCTAAGTAATGCCCAAGACTTGGTGAGAGATGTAAAAGTGATTGCGCCGCTTGGGAGCAGTGACCATAATGTTATTGATTTCACCGTTTGTATAAATAGGGAGTTGTCCAAAAAGACCACCACAACCACGTTTAACTTTAAAAGGGGTAAATACACTGAGATGAGGAGGCATGTGAGGAAGAAACTGAAAGGAAAGGTACATACGGTCAAAACCCTTGAGAAAGCTTGGACGCTATTTAAAACTATAATCCTAGAAGCTCAGATAAAATACATACCACAAGTTAGGAAAGGCACAAACAGGCATAAGAAAAGGCCTGCGTGGTTAACAAACAAAGTAATGGAAGCTGTAAAAGGTAAGAAGGACTCCTTTAAGCGGTGGAAAACCAGTCCAAGTGAGATTAGTAAAAGGGAACACAGGCTGTGGCAAATCAAATGCAAGACTGTGATCAGGCAGGCAAAAAGGGACTATGAGGAGCATATTGCAAAAAACATAAAGACCAACAATAAAACTTTCTTCAAATATATTAGAAGTAGGAAACCAGCCAGGGAGGCAGTGGGGCCCTTGGATGACCATGGGGTAAAAGGATTACTGAAGGAGGATAGGGAAATGGCTGAAAAGCTAAATGAATTTTTTGCCTCCGTCTTCACTGTAGAAGACGAGAACTTTTTGCCCGCCCCAGAACCACTAATTTTGGAAGGGGTGTTGAAAGACCTGAGTCAGATTGAGGTGACAAATGAGGAGGTCCTACAACTGATAGACAAATTAAAAACTAATAAGTCACCGGGTCCGGATGGCATACATCCGAGAGTTCTGAAGGAACTCAAAGTTGAACTTGTGGATCTTCTAACAAAAATCTGTAATCTTTCATTGAAATCTGCCTCCATTCCTGAGGACTGGAAGGTAGCAAATGTCACCCCCATCTTTAAAAAAGGTTCCAGAGGAGATCCGGGAAACTACAGGCCAGTCAGTCTGACTTCAATACCGGGAAAGTTGGTAGAAACCATTATCAAGGACAGAATGAGTAGGCACATTGATGAACACGGGTTATTGAGGAAGACTCAGCATGGGTTCTGCAAGGGAAGATCTTGCCTCACTAACCTGTTGCATTTCTTTGAGGGGGTGAACAAACATGTGGACAAAGGAGACCCGATAGATGTTGTTTACCTTGACTTCCAGAAAGCTTTTGATAAAGTTCCTCATCAAAGGCTCCTTAGAAAGCTTGAGAATCATGGAGTAAAAGGACAGGTCCTCTTGTGGATCAAAAACTGGCTGAGTGATAGGAAGCAGAGAGTGAGTATAAATGGGCAGTCTTCGCAGTGGAGGACGGTAAGCAGTGGGGTGCCGCAGGGCTCGGTACTGGGTCCCATGCTTTTTAACTTGTTCATAAATGATTTAGAGTTCGGAGTGAGCAGTGAAGTGGCCAAGTTTGCGGATGACACTAAATTGTTCAGGGTGGTGAGAACCAGAGAGGATTGTGAGGAACTCCAAAGGGATCTGTTGAGGCTGGGTGAGTGGGCGTCAACGTGGCAGATGCGGTTCAATGTGGCCAAGTGCAAAGTAATGCACATTGGGGCTAAGAATCCCAGCTACAAATACAAGTTGATGGGGTGTGAACTGGCAGAGACTGATCAAGAGAGAGATCTTGGGGTCATGATAGATAACTCACTGAAAGTGTCAAGACAGTGTGCGTTTGCAATAAAAAAGGCCAATGCCATGCTGGGAATTATTAGGAAGGGAATTGAAAACAAATCAGCCAGTATCATAATGCCCCTGTATAAATCGATGGTGCGGTCTCATTTGGAGTACTGTGTGCAGTTCTGGTCGCCGCACCTCAAAAAGGATATTATAGCTTTAGAGAAGGTGCAGAGAAGGGCAACTAGAATGATTAAAGGGCTGGAGCACTTTCCCTATGAAGAAAGGTTGAAACGCTTGGGACTCTTTAGCTTGGAGAAACGTCGACTGCGGGGTGACATGATAGAGGTTTACAAGATAATGCATGGAAAGGAGAAAGTAGAGAAAGAAGTACTTTTCTCCCTTTCTCACAATACAAGAACTCGTGGGCATTCGATGAAATTGCTGAGCAGACAGGTTAAGACGGATAAAAGGAAGTACTTCTTCACCCAAAGGGTGATTAACATGTGGAATTCACTGCCACAGGAGGTGGTGGCGGCCACAAGTATAGCCACCTTCAAGAGGGGTTTAGATAAAAATATGGAGCACAGGTCCATCAGTGGCTATTAGCCACAGTGTATGGAGCACAGGTCCATCAGTGGCTATTAGCCACAGTGTATGTGTGTATATAACATTTTTTGCCACTGTGTGACACAGAGTGTTGGACTTGATGGGCCGTTGGCCTGATCCAACATGGCTTCTCTTATGTTCTTATGTTCTTAGGAGTTTTGCCACTGACTTCAATGCATGTTTCACCCTATGAAACATTTAGTGCTACTAATTGTAATCTGTAAATTCAGCTCCCTATTATTTGGTACCATATTTACACAAAAGGAAGCAGACCCAGAATGTAAGATGGTCTTACTAAGGAAAGTTACACACAAAGAAAAAAAACTGCTTGACTTAACTGCAACCTGTATGCAAATGTAATATGACCTTCTCTTTTCTTTTTGATGGAATACCTGAGAAAAACCTAGTCTTGCATTACAGGAAACGACATATTTATTACTTGCAATATTTAACATTTTTGTATATTATAAACAGTTTCTTACGTGTGAATCTCTGGCTGCTCCAGAAATCGTTCAGCACTACAAGACACAAGAATCACACCTTTACAATCAATGCATTTCTATCAAGAAATCTGTTATGTTCTTATCACATCATCTTCACGTTCCACATAAGCATCCATCATCAGGCCTGTTATAAAACATCACCACTTGGGAGTCATTGCTAAAGGCTTGCTTTTTAGCTACAATATTTTTTTTTTGGGGGGGGGACCCTAATATTTCACTGCAGTTGACTTGACCACCATATGTATCAAGCATACATGAAGTAGTATACAGTCCTACCTTTCTTTTAGTATAAAAAGAGCTCCAAGTTGTGCCAGAACTGTGGAAGCAAATACTGCTAGCACTTCAAATCTCTCAAACCTGGAATATGAGAACACACTTTAAACCAACATGAACCGATAACTCATTCTGATTTTCATTTGAAAATGATGTACTGCCACTAAACGCATCAAAATTATGAGGATTTTAAAATTTTAGACTACATTTTTTGCCACATCTGTAAATTACCAAAGCTATAATCTTGCATAAAGTTTGCATGACAAAATCAATCAATTTCAAAGAATACAAATGTAGAAAGACTGCAGTCCAATTAGGAACAATAAATAATGGCATATTCAGGAAGAAAATAGATCAAGATGGGTAGCTGTGTTTATAGCAGCAGAAAAGAGCAGGAGTCCAGTAGCACCTTAAAGACTAAAAATCTGTGGCAGGGTATGAGTTTCATGAGACACTGCTCACTTCTGAAGATATCAGAAGTGAGCTATGGCTCACAAAAACTCTGCCACAAATTTTGTTGACTTTAAGATGCTACTGGACTCTTGCTCTTTTCTACAGAAAGAAAATGTTTTAGAGAAGCATTTACACAATTACATTTTGTAGATGTTGGAAAACTCTGGGGGTTTTTTACTGAAATTCTAGACTATTTATAGTTATCTTTAAGACAACCAGGCTTCTGCACAGCTAATACCTCTTTCTCCAGGCTATCTTGCTATACTTAAGAGTTTTTTTAAAATTGCATAAACTACTCATGAATATCCAGATCTATCCAATGTTTATTAGGATACCACTTTTACTGCAGTATGTTTGCAGAAAAAACTGAGATTTCTCCCTTTCTTGCCTTCTTCCCCAACATATGTGTTGTAGTAGAGTTTAGCAATCCTTACACAAAATCCTTCCATTTCATAGTATCTGAAGAAGTGTGTGTGCACACAAAAGCTCATACCTTGAATAAAAATTTGGTGGTTTTAAAAGTGCCACTGGACTCTTAACTTTATTCTATAGTGCGGAGAGACAACACTAGATGCTCAGAAGTAACCTGGTAATTATAAAGGCTAGGATCATATAGTAGTAACAGTTATATTATTGTTTGTGTGTTGGTGGGATGGTGAACAGGGCATACAATAGTCATGTGGCTCTTCTGGTTAGTCATAATTGTGATGATGATGATATTAATGATATTGGATTTATATCCTGCCATTCACTCTGAATCTCAGAGTGGTCACAATCTCCTTTTACCTCACCCCGCCCCCGCCAACAGACACTCTGTGAGGTAGGTGGGGCTGAGAGAGCTCTCCCAAGAAGCTGCCCTTCCAAGGACAAACTGCGAGAGCGATGGCTGAACCAAGGCCATTCCAGCAGCTGCAAGTGGAGGAGTGGAGAATCAAACCTCCCAGATAAGAGTCCACTACACTTGACCACTACACCAAACTGGCTCTCTGTGAATGTGGCTCTCTGTAGTGAATACCACTAATCTATAGAAGATGGACTATATTCTCTTCTCCAGCAAGTGATATAGGTGCTACATAAACTGGTCTTCTCACAGATGGTCAAGTGTATAAACAACAATGAGACAACTTATGGAGCACAAGCAGGGACCCTACAAGGAACCTTGGGGGAATGGGAAAACACCATTTGAAAACCCCTCCCACCTCTCAAAATCTCTCCTTCCACAATTCTTTATGGTCATAAAAGCTTGAACAGGCCAATTTCCCCCAACCAAATTTCTTTTAAGTGATATTCAACTGCTGCTCTGAGCATTACAGTGTCCTCTGTGGAGCATATTAAATCATAATTAGTCAGCATTTTAAGGCATTTTTTCTCTTATGAAGATTGATATTTTTGTACACAAATTCTGGTCCTCTCAAATCCAGTTGAGAAATGTGGTTCTATAAACAGTCTTTATTTCAGTGAAAAACATTTATCATTATCTGGATTACAAAGTAATCTTTCAAACATTTTCAGAACATGTAATAAAGCTATAATACATATTACAGGAACTTACCCAAATGAATAAGTTGTACTGGGCTTCTTCATCATTACCCAATAACTTACTAAGCATGTTATTAAGCTGAATAGGAGAAAAACATCAATGAGAATTCAAACAAGAGAGTTTAAAGGACTTTATGTTCTAAAATGTACCTTCTGAAAACACTTGATAAAAGTTAATAGTAACTCAATAAAATAGCTCATGGTTCTAACATCAGTTTCAAAACAAACACATTGCATTCAGTTGTTCATTTTTACAGAACTAGCAAAATGTCCGTTGTTTATTTGGCTAAAGGAATAAATCCATCTTCCAAACAAGGCTGCTTACAACTAAAAGTAAACAAACAGAATGATGATGGACAGAGAAAAAGCTAATTGGTTCCAGGGTCTTCAGTGAGGGACACTGCTGAGATATTCATTGTCCTCCTAATTCTGGGGTCCCTGTCAGCAAATAAAAGAATGGTGAGAATCAGACAGGAAGAATGTGACCATGCTAGTTCTGTCAGCTCTCTCAACAGCCTTCAACCAGAGTATCCTACTGAGCCATCCCTCAGCACTAGGACTGGGGGCACCATGTTATGGTGGTTCAAATCCTATGGGGGGCATCCCAGAAGGTGATGCTGGGGAATTCCTGCTCTGCCTCATGGCCATTAACCTGTGGCAAGCCACAAAGTTTGCTCTTATCCCATATGCTATTTAATATCTATATAAGCCTACCAGGAGAGATCATCAGGAGGTTTTGATTGCATTGTCACCAATATGCAGGTGATACCCAGCTCTACATTCTTTCACACCTAATTCAAGGATGCTGATGTTCTAAGCCAGTGCTTGGAGTTAGTAATGCGCTGGATGAGGGTGGACAAGGTAAAACTTACTCCTGATAAGACAGAGGTTCTCTGCGTTAAAAGAAAGGCAGACCTGGGACTTAAGAGCTCTCCTGTTTTGGATGGGGTTATACTCCTCTTGAAAAACCAGGCTCACATTTTGGTACAGCGTCACTTTAAAAAACCAGGTAACTATGGTGGGTCAGAGTGCTTTTGCCTAGCTGAAGCTGATGCATCAACTATGTGTTTCTGGGTCAGTATGATCTAATCATAGTGATCCATGATTAATTATATCTAGGCTGAATTACTTCAATGCACTTTACTTGGGGCTATCCTTGAAGAGTGTTCAAAGGCTGTAGCTCGTACAGAATGCTGCTAAGTAGACTACTGTTCAGCACTACAAGCAAATACAGCACTATTGCTGAGCATGTGACCCTGATAACTACAGCAATTACACTGGCTATTGATCCACACCCCAGCCCAATTCAAAGTGTTTGTTTTGACTTTTTAAAGCCTTACACAGCTTCCAAGCAGTGTGTCTGAAAGACCTCCTCCTCCCATGTTCCTGCCTGGGAAAAAAAGATCACAGCCTCTCTGACTGTCCCATCAAGTAAAGAAGCTTGTTTGGTGGGTATATGTGTCAAGTCCTTCTATTTTTCATTATAAATATGGTTGATCTAACGTCAAGCAGAAGTCCTGGCTTTCCTCCATTCCCTACCCCCTACCCCTTTGCCGCGTCCCTGCTGCCATCTGGCAAAGGATGTTTACATAATGGTAATTGTCTTGCTATGTCTAATGCCCAAACTCCCCTGCAATCCCAGGCACTTCACAGGCCTTATCAGTTCACGAGTTGGTGATAGAATGTTATTGTAGAGTAGAGGAAATTTACTGCTGTGCCCTTTGAACCCCAGATTTGAATGGTGTGGTTTTTGTAACAGTTTATGATACCCTGTATAGCATCTTGTAACCTTTAATATCTCAGTCTTCTCAAAGACCATGTCTTGTGAGCACCTTGGAGTTTTAAATAAAGCAGTTAATTTGAAATAAAACAAAGGACTTCATTACTGCAAATATCCGAGCTTGACATTATAAGACAGAGGACCTTTTCAGTGGCAGTCTTACAATTATGGAACAACCTCCCCTGATAGGTGTACCTGGCCCCCTCACTTCTATTCTTTAGGCAGCAACTGAAGATTGTTTTATTTAAAACTTTGTTTTGTTAAGTGTACTAGTCATCCTGAGTTGTGATTTTAAATTTTGGCTTTATGTTTTTATTTTATGGGTTTTACCTATGTTTTCAGCCACCTTAAGCTTCATAAGGAAGAAAGGCTGCTAATAAATGTTTTCCAACAATAAAGTTTCTTCCTCCTAGCAGCATTAATAATAGTGAGATAACTAAGTAAGAAAAGCCTGCAAACTCCTCCTTACATGTAAGCATTATAGTAATAGTGCAATGGAACCAGCAACGAGTAGGATCTTTCCTCCACAGCAGTCACTTATACATGCTGATCATTCATTATAGTAAATGAAAGTACACAGAAGAGCAGCATGATCAAACAATGAAAGTCACAGACCTGAGTTTATTTATACATCTAATAGCCATGTATAAACCTACCATATGGATCAAAACAATACTAAGAACAAGAGCGGAGATTCCTGCAAACCTGGGGGAACACTCGGATTTACCTCCCAAAAAGTTTAAAAGTGAGGGCAAATACTCCCCACAACCAAAAAACTCACAACAACAACAAAAATAGCAATATCTGTGCAGGCCAAACAATATATACTGCAGAATCTAGACAAGAATTTAGAGTAGTGATTCTTAGATGGGGTTTATGGCCCTCCCAGGGACTGATCTACAAATCTCAGAACATTCAGAGCCTGTGAGGCATTTGGCTTTTTAGGCAGGCCCATTTGCAATGGCTTCTGATAGTCAGTAGTGCAGAGTTGTTTTGAATTAATGACCCCATTTTGAGAATAAAATCTCTAGAGTCTAGGTTTCTTCATCAGACCCCTAAAAAAGGTGACATGGTCCAAACAGGAATCAAACTTAACATTAAGGAGTTGGCTTGTGGTCATCAGGCACAAGGGTCTCTTTGAAAGAGTGTCTGAGATTGGTGTATCATTTTAAAGTCTTCTTGCCTTTTGAAAAAGTTCTCAGATTTTTTCTGCAAACCTAGGGGTTGCTACAGGCCTGTAGAAAAATCTATATTGACTGAATGAGGCCCTAATCTGTGGATTTAATTATCAACATCTATGACAATGTTCAGAATTAGATACAGGATAAACAAGGGTGCCTTGTCTACAGTGCTATTTTATGTCCTAAGGTTTTTTTGGTAGCCTGGTGAGCGGGGATTCAATTATAATACTGTGCACTTAGTGAGCAAAATGGATTAATGATTAAGAGCCAATAATTTAAAGCCCTCTCCTAGGAATCAGTTGCAGTGATATGCTGCAGAGGAGCAGGGGAAGCAGAGGTCAAGGAGGGAAGAGAACCACTGAGAGGTGAGAAGGGGGCAGACAGGAAAAAATAACAGCCACGGAGAGAGAAGAAGGAAGTGGCACTGGAGTAAGCAGAGGGGGGGGGGGGGGAGAGACAAATTCAAGGGAGGAATAACACAGGCTGACAAGCATTTAGGGAGAAAACAGAGGAAAGGAGGAAGAAAAATGAGAGGCAGCATGGAAGGAGGAAAATTAGATTTCAGTTTCCCTGTGTGTCCTTCTAGGTCTCTGACTTGTATATACAATTCATAAATGCAATACACAAGAACCAACTGCAGGTTTGTAAACAGGATTTCAGCCCATTCTCCAATTACGGTACCATAAGATGCTGACTGAACAAGAACACCATACTTACTCAAACAACTAAGCAGATATACCAGGTGCATTTCAAAGAAAACATTCAGTGATTTGGCATCAATGGGATTTAAGTATGCTTAATTTCCTCTAGACTGCACCCAGTATGAAAAATTGCCTATTATGACTTTCAGGAAACATACAAGCTCTTGTTTATTACACATATAACAAAGTGAAAAGACTTGATAGCACCATCACCTATAGAAATATAATCAATCCATGAAATACTTTTGTATAAAAAAATTACAGGATATATGTATGCTGTGCTGTATGGTTTTAACAAATAAAAGGACAAGAATTACCAAATAAATTTTAAAAGATTAGATCGAGATTTTTAAAAGCAACCATACCTGAAAAGATCAAAGATGGTCAGGTAGGTATATGCAGTTAAAGCTGTTGAAAAAATAACTTTACATTTTAATGCACAAAAGCACATTTACTATATTTTAATGCACAACCACATTTACTATAAAGATATCTCTTTTTAACTACAATACAGAATGGCAGCAGTGGGCCAGAGCTCCACAGAGACTGCAAAACAACAGCTAGGGTTGCAAATGTTAGGGCTGTTGGAGAAAGGCATTACTGCTGGAAGATGAGCAACTGCTGAAGAACATTTGCAAGCAGCTGAAACACAATTTTCTCTAACCCCACTATTCTTCAGGCCAATGCCTGAAGCAATCAATTGGGCAGTGTTTTCTGGGGCAGGGAGCATAACACAACCAAACAAGCAACATTAAGAAAAAATAATCTTTATTATCCTTTTGCCCACATCCACAGATTTAACTTTTTTCAATCTCTCACAATAACCATGCAATTGCACAATATGCCATTCTGCAAAAATGGCATATTCAAGACCCACCCCAGAATGAAAATGTCCATCAAGGCGATAGAAGTCACAAGTTTACTTGGTAGCATTTAGCAAAATACAGATGCATCTAGATACTTTCAACACAAATAGTACTTGACACCAGCATGTTCAAGTAGCCTCCAGCTGGTACTGATTTAGCAGTAAACTGTAAATCTAGACAAGGTATCATGTCTTTTAGGATTAATCCTAAGTAATTTTATTATGCTATTATATTCTGCCTGACAAACCTCAAGAGAGAAGCAAAAGCAGTGAATCCACAAAACAGTCTATGGCACATCTTGGGGAAAAGTATCAGAAATGTACTATTTATTATACAGCCTTATTTCACTTAAAACTACTACTATGATATATATTGTACCCAAAAATGTACTGCAAGAAATGAACATACCTATACTGTTTGTTGAACTGCACCACATAAGCAGGAAGCCAGTACAAACTACATTTATTGCCCCAAACAGCAAGATTTTCCACGTCTGTAACAAATAAGTTAATTCAGCAAAATAATTAAAATTAAACTGCATAAACCTCAACTTGATTAAAAAAGCTATGATCCTGTAATATATTTATGCATACATATAATAATTTTGAATGGCCTATTTGAAATACCACTAGCTTCAATCTGTTGCTGATTTCAGAGTCAGCACCGCCACATACTATGAAAAAAAATCTTGTATGTGTTTTAGCTCACCTTTGTCTACAAAACAGACTACCAAAGTGTGTCAAAGAAGTTCAAAACAGAATGCAAAAATTATACAACACAAACAAGACTGAATGAACAAACAAATAAACAGCAGCTAGCTACAGAACAATCACAACAACTGATAATTAGCCTTCTGAATAAGAACAATATTCTGAAAAGTTGCTGAATAAATATTAGACAGGTCTGACAAAGAAGATGCAAAAAGATATCATGGCCAGTGTTCCCTCTAAGCTGAGTTAGCATGAGCTAGCTCACAGATTTTTAGCCTCCAGCTCACAGATTTTTGTCTTAGCTCAGGAAGGATGACCCCAGAACACAAATTTAGCTATAACAGCTATAATGCCAGTAGAATTTTTTGCTCACAAGACTCTGCAACTTAGAGGGAACATTGATCATGGCCTGTATTTGTTGTGGCCAGTGAGACTCAGATTGCTGGGGTACTTAGTGCATTTTTATCAGATTGCTTCAAATAGAGCAACAGAAGTACTAGAATAATAAAAGCTGCACAATAAAGATTTCTCGTTTGTCCAAATGTATTTACAGAGTTTTTTCTCCCCAACTATTATATATTTCTGTATCGTCCTCCATGATACTAATATTTAACATTAAACGTACTAGGTGCACTTTTAAACACAGAAGCAAGAGACTGTAAACCAGCTGGATAACATATCTAAGAAAAACAAACATAGCAAAAAATGAGAGATGATACATGAATTTATTTTTATTTTTTTGTAGAAGCAGGTTTTAAAGAGGGATTTGAAAGAGCCCCATGGCGCAGAGTGGTAAAGCTGCAGTACTGCAGTTGGAGCCCTCTGCTCATGACCTGAGTTCGATTCCAGTGGAAGCTGGTTCAGGTAGCCGGCTCAAGGTTGACTCAGCCTTCCATCCTTCAGAGGTCGGTAAAATGAGTACCCAGCTTGCTGGGGGGAAAGTGTAATGACCGGGGAAGGCAATGGCAAACCACCCCATAAAAAGGTCTGCCGTGAAAACGTTGTGAAAGCAGCGTCACCCCAGAGTCGGAAACGACTGATGCTTGCACAGGGGATCTTTCCTTTCCTTTCTTTGAAAGAGACAGAGATTAGAAAAAGAAGGAACAGACTGGTGGAACAGGCAGCATGAGACAAATTTTAAAAGGACAAGCAATGGTTCATGAGGAGAAATCCGGAATAGAATTCACTGAATTTTACTTTAGATGCGAATAACCATTCTGAGATTGCATGCAGAAATTTTAGTGCAATGCAGTCAATGTACAGAGGCAGACAGCAGGGATCTCCACAATCACAGCAGCATCTTTTGCCTTTGGAACAATAAAACATTGTAGGATGAAATTATATAGTCTAGACACAGCTATACAATATTATGTCCTTGGATCTACACTAATTACACTTGTTGGCATTTGCAGGAGGGCTGTAGCTGTGCACTGTACAACAGCCATCTGAAAGAGAGGAGCCCGTGTGAATAATACTTAAAGAACAATGATCTAACTAGTATAATGAGCTGGTGTGATGGCATGAAAAAAGGTGGAGCGCAAGGTCATTTGCTAATGGAATATATCTTTCAGCAAAACATTTATTTTTATTATATATTTATTTAATTTTAATAAATTTCTATTCCCCCCATTCCCCATAGGGCTCAGGGCAGAGTACAACATATAATAAAACAATTATATATATATATATATATAAACATCATATAATAAAAACATTTTAAAACAGACAACTCAACAGCACTCAAGATTACCATGACATCACATATTGCCCAGCCTAGCCATCTCAGATCATGATATCTTATAGAGATGGCAGTTTTTATTCCAATTCCTAGCACAGATGACAGTGCTGGCCAGAGAGGCCAACCAGATCAAGAATAGAAGCCCGCAGTCTCAGCTAAAAGCCTGGAGGAACAGCTCCGTTTTACAGGCCCTATGGAAGGCTAATAAACCAGGTAGGGCCCGGATCTCAATAGGGAGCTGATTCCACCAGGTTGGGCCAGGACTGAAAAAGCCCTGGCCCTAGTTGAGGTGAGGCGGGCGTCTCTTGGGCTGGGGACGGCCAGATGTTGGGAGGCCAAACGTAGCGACCTCCTGGGCATATATGGAAAGAGATGGTCCCGCAGGTATGTTGGTCACAAGCCGCGAAAGGCTTTAAATGTTAGCACTAGAACCTTGAAGCGGATCTGGTACTCAATGGGCAGCCAATGCAGACTGTGGAGCACCGGCCGAATGCCCACCCGTAAAGGTGGTGCAGTCAGCAGGCGAGCTGCCGCATTCTGCACCTGCTGCAGTTTCTGGATCAGTCTCAAGGGTAAGCCAGCGTGGAGTGAGTTACAGTAATCTAGTCTGGAAGTGACCATTGCATGGATCACTGCATGGTGTGGCAGTCTGAACAAACTGCCACACTCCCTCCATTTCAATCAACTTTTTTAAAAATCTGGTGAACAAATGTTTTTATGCATCTAAAGAAAATTACATTTGGTATTCTATGAAGTTATTCAACTGCTCTAGAATATTATTTTCTATATTCTGAAAGAAAACACTCACCCTTTGATCAGCTGCTACTAATCTAAATTCCTGTGTTAACTTGCCAAGGAGAGATTTCTGTGATTTGCGAAACAAATGTATTGTCCCCTGCAAACACGCAAAAAACATTTATCTTGGTTAAATTCTTCATTTTATAATGAACCTATGAATTCTTGCAATAGCATTCTCATTAAATTAGCTTATTTTTAATACTTTGTAATAAAGAGAAGAAATACCAGCATTATTGGCACAAAGCAAAGGTGAAATTGCAGGACATTTGTTTAGGAACCAAACAAGTTAACATTCAATAGCTGGGGTGAGCCACACTGGTGTCAGATATCCCAATAAACTTGCTTATCTGTGACTAGTGCAAATACTGTTTCTTGTCATGCTGTTGCACACTAGCAGAGCACTGACAGAGGCTTCTTGATTTGTGAAACCTTAAATCAAGTTCCAATTTGCTGTAATGTCTGAATGGGCAAACTGGAGTTGCTTGCCATAACATGAGAATACATGCATTCACTAACGAGTCAGAAATACCATGATAACGAACCATGTAGTAATTCTTTAGGATTAGATAACACTGTTAACAAAGTCAGTGACCTTGTGATATAGTACCAGAAGTATTCTCAAATTTAGGCATGTTCACAGCACAGGTGTAAGATTTATTTTTTTTGAGAAGTTCAAGCTCCTATGCTTTCAGCTGCTACAGAGTAGACAGAAACTCAACAGCTGGAATTTATATAACCATTCCAGGGTAACAGTTGCCATATTTCTAGCTCAACCTTTAGACAATATTAATATCACAACACCCCTTAAGGAAGGTTAGGTAGAGGACTAGTAACGAATTCACGAACACGAAGTCAAAGCTAAGAAAGGGCTTCAGCCCATTTTCTTCACTCGAACTCCAACACTGTAGTACCATACAAGCTCTGTGGAGAAGGAAATTCTACATGAAAAGACTCTACGTGCCACGTTACTAGTCCCCAAATCAGTTTGCAAAAAATAGTGGCGACCTAAGCAATTTCCTCCCCCCTATTTATAAACGTATCAAAAATGCGGTGCCAATCAAGGCGCTGAAACAGCCCCAAATCCATTGACTGCGGAGCGCAGAAGCTCTCAGTCTCACCCTGCACCCAATTTTTGGGTGCATCCTAAACACTGACTGCATAAACGCTTATGCACAACAGAATTCAAGCCCTAACTATAATCCTTCAAACCCTTTCCATCCTATGATATGAAAAGAAAGCAACTCACCATATTGAGGAACAAGCGGCTCCCTCAGGGGGCCGGAAAAGGCGGGTTTCTGCTGTCGCCATGGAGACGAGAAGGAAGTCAAATAAGATGATACCTAATTGGCTAAATGCTACCCAAAGTAGGAACTGACGGCAGGTTTCGTTCAGGCCCAGCCCACTCAAGACGCGGCGTTCCAGTCGGCGCTGTGACAGATTGAGAGTGTTGTGCGCTTGCGTTAATACAGATCGCAGTAATGGCGGGAATGCTGATCAGCTTTACGGCGTGAGTTGCAGCCGTGGCTACAGACTGGAACTGGGCCAGTCGTTGGGCTGGCTGTGTACCTTCAGTGGTGGAAGTGCTACAAATGCCCGGTCTTCGTTTGTGCACGGTGTTCCAGGTCTCAGCAGGAGTACTGGAAACAGTTGCCGGGTGAAAATTAAACAGAAGTTCAGTCGGTGTCACCTTAAAAACCAGCGAAATTTATTTCACTATGAACACACTAACCTGCTTTATACTGAAACTAAATCGGTATTGTCTACTCAGGCTGGCAGCTGCTCTCCGTTGTCTCAAGCTGAGGCACTTCACATCACCTACATAGCTTGATCCTTACTGAAGATGATGGGGATTCAACCTAGGACCTTCTGCGCACCAAGTAGAGCCACGATGGCCTCTTTCACTGTTGTCATTCAGAGCTCACTTCAAATATGTGGAAAGGAAATCATTTAGGGAATATATAGGGAAAATTACAGGAGGAGGCATGGACATCGAGACTAACAGCATTTATTCCAGCATAAGGTTTCATTTATCTAGAGTTATTCTCTTTGGGGGGGGGGGGGCAGGGTGATGTCCTTTTGGACTTTTTTTTTAAAAAAACTGATGAAAATATCCTCTTTTGGGGTGGGAAGGTTATAAATATCCCTAGTTAGTAACAATCACAGCTTAAATTGTAGGGATGAAGCCCTGTGGCGCAGAGTGGTAAAGCTGCAGTAATGCAGTCTGAACTCTGCTCATGACCTGAGTTCGATCCCAGCGGAAGCTAGGTTCAGGTAGCTGGCTCAGGTTGACTCAGCCTACCATCCTTCCGAGGTCAGTAAAATGAGTACCCAGCTTGCTGGGGGGAAAGTGTAGATGACTGTGAAAGGCAGTGGCAAACCACCCCATAAAAAGTCTGCCATGGAAACATTGTGAAAGCAGTGCTACCCCAGAGTTGGAAATGAGTGGTGCTTGCACAGGGGACTACCTTTACCTCTTTAAATTGTAGGGATATTTAAAACTGATATTTGTCATAGTGATCACTTGTTTGAAGTAGTCAGTCAGGAAATATGTCCTCTTTTTTGCTTTCAAAATATGGTAACCCACTGAAGTATTCATTGTTAAGCTCCTGGGTCAGATACTCTCGCTCATTCAGGGCCGGCCCTGCCACTAGGCAATTGCCTAGGGTGCCAGCCGTCTGGGCACACTGATGACTTGGTGATGTTATCAGTGCAGGGGGCACCAGAAGTTAGCCTTGCCTAGGGTGCCAGTCTAGGGCTGGCCCTGTGCTTGCTGACATACTAACCCCTGTAAACTGACATAAAGAACCCCTTCTGTGGACCAATACCACTTAGAATCTAAAAGGCATTCAGATGCTTGACACCCCTCGGTTGTGCTTACTCCTTAATGACAGTGCAATTTCTGTTGCATCAGAACGATGTGGGGAGCTGTAAAACCTTAGCCCACTGCGTCTAAACAAAAATATACAGATAGGAGATGAAATCAAAGATGCATTTCCTCCTTGATCTGGGCTACTTTAAGTGGTTTTTCAGTTCCTCCCGAACTAAATTGTAGAAATATAAAGGGCAACAAGGAAGAAGGTGGAATAGCTAGTACAAGTTGAAGACCTTTAATTTGCTGAGCGCTGGAACTGAAACAAGGTGTGATAAGGTAGCGGTGAGTTGCCAACTGGG
This sequence comes from Heteronotia binoei, assembly GCF_032191835.1. Taxonomy (NCBI): domain Eukaryota; kingdom Metazoa; phylum Chordata; class Lepidosauria; order Squamata; family Gekkonidae; genus Heteronotia; species Heteronotia binoei. Next base: position 168,595,305 of record NC_083223.1, on the reverse strand, counting down.
TTGAGAGACTTGGAGAAGGGAGGAACCTTAGCGGGTTGTAAAGTCATAGAGTCTGCTCTCCCGATCTATGTTTCTAATTATATATATCCAGGCCCCATCTGTAGCAATATGAAATAGCAAGAAAAAAACCTATGGAAGATGTTGAAGGCAAACAACAAAGAGATAGCTAGGATAGTCTATTGAAGTCAAATAAAGCAAAAATCTACTGGAACCTTAAAGACTAACATTTTAATATGAGCATTCATAGGTCACAGTGTACGTTGTCAGATATGTGATGGAAAATGTACTGACGAATTTTTATGGGGCAGGATGGGGGGGGGGACTCGAACCTTGGTGATAATTACTTTTATTTCTATATCTATATGGTGTGTAATACCCTGTGCTAATATTCATTAAAGGACCTCAGAATATGTCCTGTGACCCATGAAAGCTCATATTGAAATGTTAGTCTTTTATGTGCCACTGGATTTTTGTTTTATATTGTTGATGAAGTCAGTTTATGCTAGCTGTGCAGGATGGAGCCACCTTGGGAGTCTTATGACTGAGGAGCAGAGTAGATGTAACAACATCCATAGGTCTCACCCAGAAACTCCACTGCCATTTTAAAGTGTGAGGACCTGATCCTGATTGCTGCTACAGCAGGGTGAGCTGAGGTTATCTTTTTCTCCATCCCAGGCATTTTCAATTGTCTAAACAGACCCCACCCACAGCTGTTTTGGCACTTGAAAAGGAGCAGGGGGAATCAGAGCCTCAGCCTGTCATGCTGTGGGCCTAACTGAGATTGGGCCTTCACAGCATTTTAAAATCACTTTAAAATAGTAGGTTGGACCTATGGACACCATGATGTCTTATTTGACCCAAAGAGAACCAAAAAGTCTTAGTTGGAAAGGCATCAAAGACTCTGAACAAGAAGACAGAGGCACTGCTGGCGGTAATCTAGGAAAGAAATGAAAGTGCCAAGATACAACAGAAAGCATGACAGGATTAGAGCATGCAGTAATTCTACTAAGACAGGAAAGAAAAGCCAGTTTGTTTTTTTAAGGGTCAGGGAGAAGTGAACTGGTTTTTCAGGGGCCCAAAATGTGTACATTGGTGGGCAGAGAAGAGATCCAAAGGAAAATGTTAAGACTTTTTGCCTTAGCAAGGAACTGGGGGGAGAAGGATATGAATAAAAGCTTAGAAAGGTGAAAAACTTCTTAGACATAGATATTGAAACAGCCAAATAGCAGCTGCAGATAGACAAACTGGAGATACAGCCTGAGACTAGAAAAAAAAATCTGAATGAGGTGTCAGCTGGATTTTTACAAACAGCTTTTTTAAATGTTGATCCTATAAATATTTAGAGTTATATATCTTACAATATTTAGACTTAATTCTGTTATCTTAACCAAGAGGAATTTTCAAAATAATCATGGGGGGGGGGGGCGAGCATCGCTGGTGTATGGTGGACGTGTTTTGAAGGAGCTCCTGATCTCCCCCTTTACGTCGGGTATTTAACGGCACCAGACTCCGCTGTTGGAAACTCTCTAAATGGGACAGCAAACAAAAAGCAAAAAGAGATCAACTTCAAAAGGAGAGAAATCGGTGGCAGAAAAGGTCAGTCGCCCTGCTACTAGATTGATCTCAAACATGGCTGCTAGTAACCCTCCCTCTCCGGGCCAGGTGATAGAGGACGAGGAAGCGCCCTTATGTAAACGTGACTTAAATGGCCTAAAAGCTGATATCCATCGTTTTTTTACAGAATCAATGGAAAACTTTTTAAAGCCCATTCAATCCAGAATGCAGGAGCTTACAAAAGAGCTTTCAGTAACCGCCAAATTGGCGGAACAATCGGCCGAGGCTGCTATGGGGCTTAAAGAGGACATTAAGTCTATGAAAAAGTATGAATCACTGCTTGAAAGCAGAATCTCTATGCTGGAAAATTGTTATAGGGCTGCAAACCTTAAATTTAGAGGCATGGAGGAGGGAGAGGAAGAAGCCACAGAACTATCTTTATTTATGAACAAGTGGCTGACGAAAACTCTAAAAATGGAGGGGTCATCGATTGCGATAGCGAAGGCTCAAAGACTTGGTGTAATGACGGCAGCAAGAAGAGGGACGCCATGAGACATTTTAGTGAGCTTTGTCTTTCCTAAAACTAGAGATATGATTCTAAGGGAGGTGAGGCTGAATGGGGCACTTACATATAAGGGTAAAAAAGTGCTAGCTCTACTACACCTACCCCTGAAGCCTTAATGAAACGAAGGAAGCTAAAGCTCTTTGTGTCAAAATTGCACACAGCCAACATACGCTTCAGATGGAGTCCTACATCAGACATCTTAGTTTTTAAAAATGGAGCCATGTACAAAGCATCTAATGTAGAGACAGGAAAAGCGTTACTGAACTCGCTAGCCTTAAAGCTGACACCTACAGAGGAAGAAGATTTACACCGGACAAAATACGTTGAATGGAGTCTGATTAGACTTATTTCAAGCTATAGAGATGTTCTTTTATGTTATTTAGTCTTTGGCGCCACAACCGTTAGCATTTGAATTATGGCGGAAAGTATACTGGCACTCTGAAAAGTTGCGTGGTTCTTCTTTAGGACCGTTAATGTTTGAAGTTATTGAAATGTCTAGCTATAATGAATGAATATAATAGTGGTGGTTAGTGTGAATGGTGTGTGATTAGATTAGCGAGGATGGGGAGAAGTATGTTATACGGAGTTGGGGTGAATGTTTATTTTTGAGTGGTGTATAAATGCAACAGAGGGAAATAATAGTGTGTGGAGCGGAGGTTAATGCAGAGAGGGAAAGGTATGAGAGGTGGGTGTGTGGTGAATGCCGTTTGTGAGTGTTTTATGATTGGAAATATGTTGGAATGTTATAGTGTGGATGCGTGGTGGCCTGTATGAGTGAAAGGTTGAATAAGTGTGTGTGGGTGGAGTAGAGAATGTGGAGCGATATGTGTAAACTAGTAATAGGAGGTCTGTAGTTAAAAGGGATGGTGTGAGTGGAGGTTAAGGCATAGGGGGAAAGATATGTAATGTGGGTGTGTGGTAAATGTCGTGTGTGAGTGGTTTATGATTGGAACTATGTTGGAATGTTATAGTGTGGACGTATGGTGGTCTGTATGAGTGAAAGATTGAATCAGGAATTTACTTGAAGGGGTTTTTGTACTGGCAGAATGCACTGGGGGTGGGGGGTGTTGATTAAGGTCTTACAAAGTATGAAATGGTTTGAAATTAACTAGCCTATAGCAAATTATTTTATAAGCTTTGATGGATTTTATTAAGGAGGTAGATTATTAAATTTGTTTAGTATGCTTGATGAATGGATTTTTACAATGTTATGAAATTGTTCCTTGTTCTACTTATATTTATATAGATATTTAAGCATAAGTCAGGGATATATATGGATGGGTGAGATGTGTTTTGAGAGGAACTAGGGGCTAAAATGACAGGTTGCTACAGTTATTCTTATCCAAATAATGCCACTACACTAAGTATTTGACATAAGGTTATGGATTATGTTTTTTCCTTTTAGGTCCATAATGATTTAATTGGAAAATTGAATTTGTGTGTTTATACAGTTGGTGCCGCATCTAATTCGGCTGTTTCTGAATTGGTCTAATTTGAGCATGAGTTTGTTTTTTTCTCTTGTTATAAGAGGGTGGAAAGGGAGTTGTAATAATAATTGTGAGTAACTAAAAGCTTGGGTACGATAGCGCCCCCCGAGCAAGTAAGCAATTAGTTTCACTTTAAGGGAGTACACAGGGTATTGCTCCCTTGTTCTCCTAGTGATAGGGGGTTGGTGAAACTGAGCCCCGAGGGTGGGGAGTCGGGTTTTGGTTAACAGGTTTTTACTTCCTGTTAGTCTATCAGCACTGTTGAATAGTGCTGGTGTTTGTTAGGGGCAGTTGTGCTCCTGTTAATCCAGTTTTTCTTTACTATATTGTTGGGCCTTTTGCCGTTGGTTTTGTGTTTGTTTTAATATGTCTAGCCGCATCAAAGTCGCTTCGTGGAATTGTAGGGGATTCAAAAATCCCATCAAACGTAAACACATCACCAACTACCTGGAAAAGAAAAAACTTAATATTGTATGTTTGCAAGAAACGCACTTAAGGGAGAAAGCTATCAGTTGCCTTAAATCGCACTGGTTCCTTCAATCATATCAAGCTCCTGGCACGTCCAAAGCAATGGGGGTGGCCATTCTAATATCGAAACACACTCCTTTTGTATGTCACCAGACCAAAATAGATCCATTGGGCAGATTTGTCTTTGTCAAAGGTGAATTAGACGGAGTGGCCACCACTATTGCTTCAATCTATTCCCCCAACAGCGGTCAAATTGATTTTCTCAATAAGACGCTTCTAGAACTACAGCATTTCCAACATGGCAATATATTGATTGGTGGGGATTTAAATTTTGTAGTAGATACGTCAATGGATAAGTCAAACTATACCAGATCTGCAAAGAAGTGCTTGTCATCTCATACAGAACTGAACTCTGTTCTAAATAACTGGCGTACCCTACACCCTAATACTAAAGACTATTCTTTCTACTCTCTGGTACATGACTCGTACTCAAGAATTGATTTTCTTTTAGTTTCCCTGTCACTGATCAATCGCATAGAAAATGCAGAAATAGACATTAGAAGTATTTCTGATCATTCTTTGGTAGGATGCGATTTGATAGCTCAGGATGTTGATGGGAAAGGCTCTAATTGGTCTCTAAATAAATTGTTACTATCTAACGTAGACGCATGTAACAAAATTGAACAGCAGATTCGCTCTTATTTTGATTTAAATACCAACTGTTAAATAACAATTTCTTCCCAAGCCTGGCACTCATATTTTTTAAATCTTTTTGGAAACAATGGGGCAAATTTCCCCATTTCCCTTAAAACTGACATCAGTGAACATCCTGAGTGGCCACCTGTGTCCCCGGAGGACATCATTACCCTGATTTCGCAACTTAAGCCCAAAAAGGCCCCCGGCCCTGACACAGTCATTCCAGAGCTATTGAAGTTCCATCCAGAATGGTGGGCTCCACCCCTGCCTGCCATGTTTACTATGATAAACAGCACTGGAATAATGCCCAGGACATGGACCAATGCAATCATTGTCCCCATCCACAAAAAGGGCAATCCTTCATTACCTGAGAACTATTGGCCGATTAGCCTCCTATCAGTTGTCGGCAAGCTTTATGCCAAACACCTCCTAGTGAAACTAGAAAGCTGGCTGACAACAAACAATATATTAGGCCCAGAACAAATAGGGTTTCGCCATGGTAAATCCACCCTTGACCACTGTGTCGTTTTATCGCACCTAGTTTCTAAATACAGTGGGAAATCTGGCAACAAACTCTTCGCTGCCTTTTTAGACCTCAAGGCGGCGTTTGACTCAGTTCCTAGAGAGTTGCTTTGGATTAAGTTGGCCAGGATGAACATGGATCCCAGATTGCTTACCTTGATTAAAAAACTGTATACACGTACCAGCTGTCAAGTTAAGTACAATCTTCAGGGAAATCTAACTTCAGAAATTCCAATTTGTAAGGGTGTGAAACAGGGCTGTATCCTTGCCCCAGCACTTTTTAATCTTTTTTTTAAACAATCTAGCCCCTGTTTTATATGCAATCGATGGGCATGCCCCTAAAATTGCTCACCGTCACGTTCCCATCCTTTTATATGCGGATGATGCCGTTTTACTGTCATGTTCCCAAATTGGATTGAGGCGTCTTATTATACCAAGTTATGACCTATCTCAATAATAATGAGTTAACCCTGAATTGTGGGAAAACAAAGATTTTATTTTTCTCTAAATCCTGGAAGCAACAACTATGGTCAGTCCAGGGTAACCCTATTGAACAGGTCAAAACTACCAAATATCTGGGGATTAATTTTTCCTACAATGGGAGCTGGGCAGCCCATCGTAAGTACGCTCTAACAGTGGCAAGAACTAGTGCCTTGGCTATTGCCTGTTTTTTCTATCTTAAAGGGAACCGATATGTCCCCATGGCCCTAAGAGCTTTCAATGCGAAATCTAGCCCCCAACTCTTATATGGTGCTCCCATATGGATCAGTGCCTTCAATTACACCACTGAAGGTCTGCAATCCTTCTTTTTGAGGAAAATACTGGGATTACCCAATTGTGTTCCTTATGCTGCAATTTGCATGGAAACTGGACTGTTGCTGCTGGAAACTCGTGCCTGGCTTTTGACCTTTAAGTTTTGGCTGCGTCTTTTATTTAACTCTGATCAGAACTCTTTCACCTTTTTGATGCTGATGGACTATCATGCATCCAAATGGTTGACCCTGATCCAAAAGAAAATCACATCCATAGGAATTTCCTTGGATGCATTTTACCTATCCTCTGCTCCTGCGGTATTTCAATCCATCAAACGCAGATTACTAGACATCCAGTTGCAACGTCTAACTGAGGCAGCTCGGAAAACTTGCTCCCCAAGCTATCTGGGTCTATCCCAGACTCCTGGGCTTTTAGCTCCCTATTTCCTCTTTTTAACTGATCCTCACCAAAGAAGAGCACTCATGCTGGCTAGATTTAATGCACTACCATCGGCCATCCTTTCCGGAAGATACCACAGAATCCCCCGCAATCTTAGACGATGCCCTTGAACTAGGAGAAGATGGCCGGCGGACCCTGGAGGAGGTTGCTTGTTCTCTGCTCTCCGTGAGACTCTGCCTTTTGTCTTTCTTTCTTCTACGCTCCCTCAAGGTTGTCCTGGCAGGGAGTGGACTTGTTTAATGTTACATGGTTTCCCTGCTCTTTGGTCTAATAAGAGCCTCTAAAGCTTAGGAGCTGCTGTTTTCGCCTTATTTACTGCGGCTGTTATCTGTGGCGTGGTAGCGAAGGATTTATGGCCTTGGCCTACAGCAGGCAAAATCATTTCCTCCCCCACACTTTATGAAGATACTTGTGTGTGGATAGTTGTCTTTTCCCTTCAGTGTGGATAGACATAAGATAAGAAACTTAAACAACTTAAACAGCCCATTAAATGGCGGGCAAGCGGCCTAGAGATGACGTTGAAGAATTTGGCGTTTCACCAAAGAGCAAACAGTTGAAAATTAAAGACTTTTTTGGACCAAAGACAAAGCAAGCTGGGCACTCTGTGGAGTATAATATCAAGACAGCTAACCGTTTTACCCCACTTGAGGAACATTTAGACCTACCAGAGGAAGTGGAGCGTAGTTGCTCGCCTCGGCCGGTTAGGAGGGCAGCAGCTGTGGATGATTCTGGGGCGTGGCAGTTGCCCAGCAAGAATTTGACTGAGGGGGACTGTGTTACATCAGCAGGCAGCAATCTGCTTGACCTAATTGCAAGAACTGTTGATTGCATTTTTCAAGGTATGGAGGAGATTTCGAACCAACTTAAATCTCTTACAGCAGCGATAGCAGGACTGTCCCTCTCAAAGAATAGTAATCAACATATGCCAATCAGATCATTAACTTTGAAAAATTTTAGCAGTCCACGGAGGCCTGGGCAGCTTACACCCCAGAGAGAGAAAGGTGAGAACTATCAGCAATTGATTCTCCAGCCATGTAAGATCTGCTTGATGGTATGTAAGTACAGGGGATCATATCCATACTGGGGAAATAAATTCATGGCTAAGAGTCGGCTTAGCGAACTTTTGAGGAGTCATCGAAACGGTCCCTCATGTTCTTCTGGACTGCCCTTTCTATAGCAGCCCACGAGCAACATATCTAGATGCTCTGCTCTTTGACCATCAAGGTCTTTCTGATAATGCCAAGGTCCGCTTTTTACTCCACGGGAAACACAACTTTGTCACTACTCACGTTGCTTGTTTTTTACAGGTTGCGATCCGAATCAGAGAGGCTTTTACTCATGCATAGCCCACAGCTATTTTATGCCATTTAACTTTTGCTGTTTTTTTATTATACTATATTTTTTATTATATTTTTATTACATTTTATGTCATTTAACTTTTACTGGTTTTATATTATAGAATTTTTATTATATTCTATAGTGTCACTGCTGGTTTTAAAGTATACTGTATCCTTATATTAATGCCAATAAAGGTCTATGATGATGATACCAACTGTGGCGTTTCGCAGGCTATGGTCTGGGACGACTTTAAGGCGGTTATGAGAGGCAATCTTATTTCGCTAGCATCGGCTTGCAATAAAGCGTGGAGGAAGTCTGTGGATGACTTAAATTCTCAGATAGCGGAACTCCAAGCCAAGCATTGTAAGTTTGGGGGGAGGAAAACACTGAAAAAGTTAAATCAGGCCAGAAAACAGCTGGAACTGTTAGAATCAGCATCCATCCAGAAGAACTTTCTTTTTCTAAAACAAAGATTTGTAACGAAAACCTCTAAATCAGTTAGATTTCTAAAATTTCGTATAGCCCAGAAAAGGTCTCAAAATCTGATACACGCCATACGAAATTCTCAGGGTGTTATTCACGAAATCACTCTGGAGGGATTTCGAAAACTTTTTTTGAGTTTTATAAAACTTTATATGAGTCTGGTGAACCAAATTCACAGAATATTGAAAAATACTTAAGATCTATTAATTTTAATGCCACCCTTACGAATGACCACATTTCCTTCCTAGATAGGCCTTTTAATTTGAGAGAACTAAACGCGGTCATTTCAAAAATAAAGAGGAATAAGGCCACGGGGAGGGATGGTTTTCCAATTGAATATTACAAACATTTTAAATCTTCCCTTTTAACCCCTTTACTCGATACCTGCAACTTGGACTTGGAAGAAGGTCACCTCCTGCCTAGTTGGTTGGAATCTCGTATGATCTTAATCCCTAAGCAAGGCAAAGACAAACTTAATCCTGCCTCTTACCGTCCAATCTCAATTTTAAATCATGATTTCAAACATTTTTCTTCTGTTAGCTGAACGTTTGAAAAAAATTATCACACAGTATGTTCATCCTGACCAGGCCGGTTTCATGCCGGGTCGTTCAATCACCGACAATATCCGTAAATCATTAAACCTGATTCATGGAACAAAGATGTCTAATTTGTCGTCATTAATCCTTTCGTTAGACGCTGAAAAAGCATTTGACAAGGTGGAAATCAATTATTTACAAACTCTACTTAAATTTATGAATTTTGGTCCTGGTTTTTTAAAAGCTATCTCAGCAATCTATAGTGATCCTTCTACGCAAATTGTTAAAAATTCTTTTAGGTCAGATGAACTACATTTACATAGAGGCACGCGCCAGGGGTGCCCTCTTTCTCCGCTTTTGTTCGCCCTTTCTGTAGAGCCCTTTGCACACGTAATCAGGAATGCACCTCAAATTAAAGGTATCTTGGTTAACAAGATAGAATATAAAGTAAGTCTTTTTGCCGATTACATGGTTTTTTATTTAACCAACTCTCTCACCTCTTTAACCTCTCTTAAAAACAAACTTGATGAATTTAGTTGTCATTCTGGTTTTTCAATTAATTTTAACAAATCAGAAATTTATCCTATTAACATTGCCCCAGACCTGCAGGACAGGATTAAGTTTTCTCTTCCTTTTAAATGGGTCACTAAAACTTGGAGACACTTAGATATTTGTTTCCGTTGAATTTGGCAGACTTATATCAAGTTAACTATGGACCAGCATCTAGATACACGACCTCTATGCTAGGTGAATGGTCTAAACTAAACTTCTCAATACTGGAAAAAATAGATCTTCTGAAAACATTACTTCCTCGACTTTTATTTTTATTTCAAAACCTACCGGTTCCGGTTCCAAAGAAAGAACTCTTAACTTGGCAAGCACAATGGACCTCCTTCCTCTGGAATAATCGAAAGCCCAGAATAGCGTTATCCCTCTTGGTAAAACCCTATAACAAGGGAGGATTAGCAGTTCCGTTGATAGACAAGTACTTCTTGGCAGCTCAATTGAGATGCATTGTTTTATATGCCTCTCCCTTCTCTACCCCTGCTTGGGTGCAAATTGAAAAGGCTGATTTATCAAATATCTTGCTACATGAATTGATCTGGTACCCTAAGGCAGATAGAAAGGAGTATGTCATCTTGAATCCATTCTTAAATTATACTTTACAGCTTTGGGATCAATGGAGGAATGCTCTAACTCAGTCTTCTTCACCAGTAATGACGTTCTTGGGTCAACCATGGTTTCATCCGGGTAAAGATATAAATCAGTTTAAAGTGTGGAGGGACAATAACATTTTCAAGCTTATGGCTGTTTCACTCAACGGAAAATTGTGTTCACACTCTCAATTAGAAAACAAATTCCAAATCTCTATCCTGTGGTTTTAATATGCTCAAGTACATCACGTATTACATCAAATAATACCAATTATTATGACTAACAGAACGCTCAACCCGCTTGAGAAATTAATAAAGGAAACACCACTATAAGAGGGGTAATCTCTATTATATACTCTTCTAAATCAAACTCTTTGGAAATGTACAGCGAGTCACCAAAATAACTGGCAAAGGGTTTGTCAAATTTCAATTAAGATCAATGGGAGAAATTGTGGACTTCATCTTTATTTAAGTCTAAATCACTCTATTTTCGTCTACAGAATTATAAAATATTTGCTAGGTGGTACGTGACTCCTTACAAGTTGTTTAAGGGTAGAGCCAAGGTTGATCCCAACTGTTGGAAAGGCTGCGGGCAGACTGGTACTTCCCTCCATTGCTGGTGGGAGTGTCCAAAGATTATGGCTTTTGGGGAAAACATTTTAGGAAAAATATCAGAAATAGTTGGGAGCATTGTTCCATTGACACCCGAGGTGGTATTGTTGAACTTATGGCCTGATTCGGAGCTTTCATCTCTAAAACAAGATTTAGTGGCATTATTGCTCTTGGCTGGAAAGATTGTTATTGCCAGTTGTTGGAAACAAAACAAAAGTCCTACGTTTCAAAGTTGGAGTAATAAAGTATGGGACACATTAATTCATGATAAGTTAGCTACCTGTATTTTCTTACTGGATAATGCAAAAGCGGGAGACTGGTTCTTAGAAAGATGGTTTTGCTTTCTTGATTATGTTAATAAAAATACTGCATTTGGTAAAATCCCGGAAAAATATATGGATTTTTCAATTTATTAATTTTAGATTGATGGATTGCTTCCCCGTATTTCAATGGTGGCTGGTGTATTGTCATTTATGTAACTGGTATGAAGTGTCCCTCTGATAAGGCTGGTGATGTATGTAAAACACTTATTCATGATGACTGTTTTTTTTTTAACATTGGTTTGTTGCTATGTTTTATAAAATGTTCTTAATAAAAATTTAAATTATAAAAAAAAAAATCATGTGGATGTGCTTAGAGGTCTGCATTCTATGAATTTCACATCTGGTAAAACTATGAAAGTGAGTTTAAAACTTATATCTTACTTGATAGAACTTGCTGTTTCCAGAACTATGTAATTAGTATTAAAGCAGTCACTCCAAGTACTGTTGCTACTGTTTTATTTTGAATCTAACAAAACCAAAAAAAGTTTATTTCAGCGCATTTTATTTAATCAGAACTGACAGTAGTTAAGATTTTTAGTCTTGTTGGAAAAATCCAATGGAAATATTCTACAAACTTTTTTCCATATCACATTAGAAGTATTAACAGCAAAGTTTAATAGGCAACGGGCTCAAAAGGCATGTTTGTACCAAGTAATGGTATAAAACTGACATGAAGACAAGTTGCAATATTTTGTCAAGAAAAATCAATCTGATTGTTAGTCGTGCTTTTCATGTTTTATTTTGCATCTTGATACAAATAGCAATGTCTAACTTCAACAAGTTTATGAAAAGAACATCTGAAAACGCTGAGTAAACAATGCAAAATGGCCTCTCCATGGCTAAGAATCTGGTCAATATGAAGAAATTCGTTTTGACAGCACCTTTGGTTTTAAGTTCAGAAATCACCATTATGTATCCCAATGACCTTCCTATATAATGCTTTCTACAAGAAATCTTCCAAAGACAAAAGATGAAACAGCTGCCAGGCACTGTTTTTACAGAGTAGGCCAGAACAATATATAGAAATGAATATTTTCCTCAGCTGTAGATAAATAACACAATTTGTTCCTTAAAGGAAATGTTTTATTGAACTCTCTTACTTACCTAAGACCCTAGCACTGCAATGAACAAACCTCCCAAATGGTTATGTATCGACAGTGCAATATATATAGTTACTAACCAGTAACTTACAAATTCAGTCTCTACCTTAAACAGAGGAAAGTTATTGCCACGTTCCCATTAATGGCTAAATGTCTACTGGGTCAGTAGTAACAAACTATACATTTTCCAGGAAGATGTCAGTAGAACTGGAGTGCTATTTTACAAAAGATAGTCATTCCATATATATGCAAGAACTACTTTTATTAAAAAGAGATTTGAAACAAGAAAATCATATTACTGAGTTATGGCTTGAAAGGGGACCTACATTTAATGGCATCCACAGTAACTGGACTATAAAACATTATTTAGTCACTAAGTAACCCACACAGTTGTGTTCCCCTCTTACTTTGTTACATTTGGGAAATGTTAAGAACTGGTAACTAAACCATTAATGACAAAAATCTGCAAATGAAATTGAGGACATGAGGAGTTGCTCATATAAGTCTTTTGAACTTTTAGGACCAAATTGAAAAACACAGAATAGTCAAAGCTGCTACTAATGATCAGAAAACAAAAGGACACAGCATTGCATTTGTTCAAGTAATTGTAATTAAGCCTTTTCAGAGCATGCTGCAATACCATTTACATCCAGTTGGTTTAACCTTATCAAGCATTTATAGCTAAATTTTAATACTGTTGCTTTGAAATTTTCAAAATTTCCCCACATTTCCTGGATATTGTCTTGAGAGGGCAATTTATTCAAGTAGTAAATTTCCATGTTGTTGCTTTCTCCTTTGGTAGACTCTTCTAAAGCTAGCCAGGCAATTATCCTGACTGCAGTCCTGAGCACAGTTAGGATTTCTTATTCCCACTGAAGTCAGCAACTATACTGGGATTTCCATAGATTCCACTGAGTCTGAACTTCCAAAATAGGAGTTCTACTAATTCACTTTTGTCTTTCCCTCAACATTCAATCGCATCAGGAAGATTAGAATTCAGCAGTTCTCTTCAGTTGTTCATATCCTTTATGATTTTCAGAGGGGATGATTTGGCGAAAGTCTTTCCAAATGTGAAATCATGGAATTAACTTTTTTATTTTACTTTTAAGTAAGATAAATACTTATTGCCATTTCAAATAAAATCATGTCTGCTCTGGCAAAACTGGTGTTTCCCCATATTAAAAGGGCAAACATTTATCCTTAAACTCCTCCATATCTAGACTAACTGGTGATTCATAGTATTTATCAAAATTAATAATTCTATTCACTCAAGCAGTTCTTCCTTGGCTGGGCACAAGTAACTTGAGGGGGGGTAGGAGAGAGCAGGGACCCAACACAATATTTCTGTATTCAGATGCTGAAACAAGCCTTGGCTTGATAGGAAAAAAGGGTCATCTTAGAAATTGTCTACTTAGATATCAAAAGAGATCAATGACACATAACTAATAAGTACAACTGATTCATATGGAACTAACGCCAAATACATTACACTTTTAATGAAAAGTAGTAAAATTAGAGAGTGGCTTTGAAGACATCCAGCATAATTCAGTCTTTTTCAAGCTCTCAGAAGAAATGAGTTTCAGGAATTGATATAGGCACCTGCCATGTATAACCAATCTATTGAAGAGCCATTGCTTTATATTTTAATTTCTTTGTAGTGCCTTAGTAAATCTTGTTAGCTTTTAGCAAATCACTATAGATTTTAGAACAGTTCAGATTGTGCCTGTAGCATGGCTTTGCATTTATGGTGTCATGTTTGCTATCACTGCTAATATCTAGCAATGCACAGAAGTCTCTATTATAGAAGTGCTTAAAAAGCTCATCAGTTCATAATCAGTAATTTTATATTTAAACTTCGGCGTGTAAGAGGAATCTTGACTGTCCCATTTTCATCCAATAAAGTCAAAATAAATCTTCCTTCTAACTGAAAGGCACAATTAAAGAAAACTCAGGGGAAACTTTGACAGAATGTCCACTTCTCTTATTTTCTACTCTCCCAACACCCCACCCCCCTGAAGTTCAGAAATGATGAAAAATGGAGCAGTCTTCTTTTTACTTAGGTGGCATTTTAATCATAGCAATAAGAAAACAAAATCAACTCTGTAAACACCAAACCATTATACCACAAAGAAGCAAATATGCCTCCCCTTTAATTTTAAAAGGCCATGGATTTACATGTCATTCATACCATACAAATAAATGTATTTACAAGAAACAATTTAGTTACTGCACTTTTTAAAAGTCAGTTGAGTCTTTTGCAGAATACAGTCTACAAACTGAAGTATATGAAAGGTATAAAAGACTACCATAATTAAACAAGTAACCATAGCCATGATCACTTGCATAGATTAAAAAATTTACAGAGTGGAAACTTCTCTGGCTTTCACTCATTTTAAATCTGAAACTAATACCCAGAAGAAAGGTAGCAGTTCCTTTGACAGTCAATACCATTACATACTTGGGCCACAAATCTACAATACCAGAGAAATACTGCAGAAAAAGAATGATTTAAGACTGGAAACTCTAAGCCACTTAATATTGCATTGGCTTCACTGGTCATTACTGTTTGGCGGTCACGTATCTTATTCTAGGTTCCATTAGAACAAAAAGCAACAGGCCAGCTCCATTATACTGCAGAATTTTAAAAACAATGTTATGTCCAATACTGTTCTTGATATCAAGTGTATTTTAATTTGGCACATTATATATATACAGGTCAAGAAAACAGATAGACTTTACAATTTAGAAGCTAACAAAAGGGAAATTTAAAAATGTCATGAGCAAATAAAAAGCATTTTTTTCAATGGATAATGCTATTAGAATATTTCAGTCAGCAACAAAATACACCAATTACATTTCCTACCATCACTTAATTGTTAGAGTTTTTCCTCCAACATCTTTATTGTGCTCTGTTACAGTGCCCCTTGTATAAATCCAAATGTTAAAGGCTAAGAGTTCTTGATCGATAATTCTATTTGCTTTCTCCGTTAAAATCAGCCTAATTTCAGTGTGGAAACTTAGAAATCTGTGAGGTCCTGTAAACTCCAGTTACATTCCAGCAGCAGTTTGAATCAACCATCCCTTGCTGGCATCACTCTCCCTTCATTTTATAAAGCTGGTATCAGACTGTAGTATCTCCAAAATCCTTGTTCCAGCGAATATAAGCTTCCAGGGTCTGAGGACTAAGACTACGCTTTATTTTCTTCAAGGACTCAGTGAAATCTGACAATCTGATGTTTCTCATCTAAAAGCAAAGAAAGCATTTTACATAAGTGCCTATATACTGGGGCTTGCATTTCAAGTTCTATTTAAACCAAAATGAAACAGAACTTTAAACTATGCTTATTTAGCTATGAAACTTTTTTTAAAAAAAACCAGTAAAATGAAAAACAGCAGAGCAGAAGTAGAGATGGATCACTGACAAAATAATTATACTAGCTATTTTCTTATTCCTATATAGCACTACATATGTGAATTTCAATGTTGCTCAGTTATTTTTTTCACTTACCAACATTTGTTGGCTTGAATGTTGAACAAATGTTTGAACTTCTCATGGTCACATCTGTTCTTGAAACTACATGTTTTGTGAGGACTACAGATATCCAGTGATGTGTAAGAGTCAATTTCTTACACACAGTTAAGGTTGCATTCAGATGTCACAAAAACCATGGTTTCTGCAACAATCTCTGGTTAATTTTACAGGTATAAGTAATATATCACAGAGTCTGTGCATAAACCTGGATAGTCTTGTTTGCTTGCGCCTTCTGAATCCTACCAGCAAGAACACTTTCCTCTTCCAAGGATAATTTTACAGTGCTAAATTATTTATGTTCTGGCTGGGCTTTTAATTGTTGTTTTATCAGTTGCTACAGTTTATGTTGTTTTTAGGATTTCAGCACGTTTGCGAGCTGCCATGAACAGGACTCTGGAGAGGCAGCGTATAAGCTTTCTAAATAAATAAATGTGAATATACAACCTATGCAACATGGTTCCCTTCCCCCATTATTAAAAAACCTGTAAAGAAAGCTTATAGTATTCTATTTATAAAGGTAATGAAGCAAAGAAAATCAGACAAAGCAGGGGAGTTGGGTGGGAAGAGTGTTGCAAAACAAATATAAAAATGCATACCTCACTGGCAGACATATTCTTCACTTGCTCAGGCTTTAGTTCTGCAAATTAGAATAAATACAATCAATGAGCTTCAAAAGAAAAAAAAACACAACAGAATTTTCAGTATTCGCACCCTCAGTTACTTGGGGAATGCAAGACCAATAGTGGTAAAGTTCCATCCACTTTCAGTTATCAAGGACAGTATGTAAAATTAATGTTGCAGACTAATAAACAATACATGGAGAAATGAATTGAAGAGGTAAAAGTTGTTAAAGAGTTTTCTGAGTATTTCAGTACTGGATATTAATCTCGGCTTTGGGGAAGACACATGTCAGATGTTTATGAACAACTTATTTTTACTGGGGATACATGATACTACTGACCAGGATCCAGAGAGGCACATATACACACCAAATGCTTCCACATGATTCTTCATTCCACCTGCAGCCACTCCAGCAGGCTGGAGAGCATTATGCTGGAAGGCCACAAAGATCACCACTCCCACCACTTTTGGATTCCAGCAACATTTTATAAATATTTTAAGCCAAGTTTCCAAAATTACTTTAGGGTTGCCAAGTCCAATTCAAGAAATATCTGGGGACTTTGGGGGTGGAGTCAGGAGACTTTGGGGGTGGAGCCAGGAACATTGGGGGTGGAGCCAGGAACAAGGGTGTGACAAGCATAATTGAACTCCAAGGGAGTTCTGGCCATCACATTTAAAGGGACAGCACACCTTTTTAAATGTCTTCCTTCCATAGAAAATAATGAAGGATAGGGGCACTTTCTTTTGGGGCTCACAGAATTGGACCCCTGGTCCAATCGTTTTGAAACTTGGGGGGTACTTTGGGGAGAGGCACTAGATACTATACTGAAAATTTGGTGCCTCCACCTCAAAACACAGCTCCCCCAGAGCCCCCAAAACCTCCAGATCAATTCCCCATTATACCCTGCGAGAATCGATCTCCACATAGGGAATAATGAAGTGCTCAGCAGACGTTCCTCCCCTCTCCCCACCCCGTTTTCTGGCAACTCTGAAGTGAGGGATTGGCCTCTCTACTCACGAGTTGCAGCCAACTTCTGCCAAGTAATACAGACATCCCATCCCAAGAGGAAGCCTTTCCAATCAGAGACTGGAACCTCCGGAGAGGAAAAAAATCACATGGTGGCGTTGGGGGTGGGAAGGAGACTGGGAAAGCGGAAGAACCCTCACTGGGACCTGGGGATTGGCAAGCCTACTCTGAATCCCCCAAATGTCAGGTAAACAGCAGCTAAATCATCACTTACATAAGAGAAGCCATGTTGGGTCAGGCCAATGGTCCATCCAGTCCAACACTCTGTGTCACACAATGGCCAAAAAAATCAGGCGCCATCAGGAGGTCCATCAGTGGGGCCAGGACACTAGAAGTCCTCACACTGTTGCCCTTCCCAAACACCAAGAATACAGAGCATTGCTTACCCCAGAGAGAGTTCCAACAACACACTGTGGCTAATAGCCACTGATGGAACTCTGCTCCATATGTTTATCCAATCCCCTCTTGAAGCTGTCTATGCTTTATTTGTTCTGCTTGAAAATCTAATCTTAAAGTGTATTTTGAATGCTCACTTGCATTATTTTAAGTAACAAATGTTCCTGGATATTTCTTTGTGCCTGAATAGCCTAGCGGTGTTCACAGAAATGAATGTGCTTTGCTGATTCAACAGTACATCCACTAGGAGAATGGCAAGCTGATTCTGTCACAGATGCTATGGTAATAATATGTTTGTATGATCACAGTTCACTCTACATTGGACAGTCTCCAACAGTAATCAGGTTATTAGTAGATGTAAACTGCAAGGATCACATGATGCTAGCTCTGAAACACTGCTGTAACAGCTTGAGGGGTTGGGGGGGGGTCTATCCACCTTACATTTGTGTTTTTGCCTTGATAGCTAATTACGCTTACCTCTAATAGGGCCAAGAGCTGCATCCTTTGCTAATGCTGTTAAGTCACTCCCCGAGTATCCTTCTGTCATTCTTTATAAAGAGGAAAAATGAACACTTGGTTTCAGAGTTTCATAATTAAGTGAGTATTGAATGTTTTATAGTTTATGGTACCAATTAAGTTTCTGACATAGCTTTAACACATCAGTAACAACAATTGTACAAGAAGTATATCTCACATCTCTACTATTTTATATTAAAAGCCAGGAAATCAAGCTGATGGCGGCGGATAAGGTCAAGAGCCTGGGGGTGCTATTGGAGCCTTCTCTAAAGATGGAGGCTCAGATAGCAACCACTGCCAAGTCCGCGTTTTTTCATCTTAGGCGGGCAAGGCAGTTGGCTCCCTTCCTGGATCGCGACGACCTAGCAACAGCGATCCATGCTACGGTCACCTCGAGGTTGGACTACTACAATGCCCTCTACATGGGGCTGCCCCTGTGCCGAACTCGGAAATTGCAGCTGGTGCAGAATGCCGCGGCCCGGCTGTTATTGGGCCTCCCAAGATGGGGGCACATTCGGCCGGGTCTTCAGGCTCTGCACTGGCTTCCAATAATATACCGAGTCCGGTACAAGGTGCTGGTCATTACCTTTAAAGCCCTATATGGCCTGGGACCTGCCTACCTGAAGGACCGTCTCTCCCCACATGTTCCCCAGAGAGTACTGAGGTTGGGAACTCAAAACCTTCTCACCATCCCCGGGCCTAAAGAAGTCCGTCTTAAGACAACCAGAGACAGGGCCTTTTCCATAATGGCCCCTACATGGTGGAACCAGCTGCCGGAGGAGGTGAGGGCCCTGCGGGACCTTACTCAGTTCCGCAGGGCCTGCAAGACAACCCTCTTCCGGCTAGCCTGCATCTGACTGGGAAATAAATGTAGCTTATTAAACTCCTGTTAATTATATTGCATTTGATGTTAAGGTTTTAAGGTTTTTAGGTTTTAAATGTTCTGACTTTTTAAATGTTAAATGTCAATTTAAATTCTGTTTTATCGTCTGTTGTGAGCCGCCCTGAGCCATTTTTATGGGAAGGGCGGGATACAAATCATAGAATAAATAAATAAATAAAATACTTTTAACATACACTTAGCATTCTTGCTAATGAACAATAGCTACAAATACTGCCAAATATATACTAGTAAGAGTTTGTGATAAGGTTACTTACCTAGCTAGCTGTGCCAACTCTTTTTGAGTTAATGGATTTCCTTGCTTGCTCAAGAGATTTTTTAGTAAAAGCAATCGTGTCTGTTAAGAAACATTCAATAGTTTTAAGTCTTGATATTATAAAAGATCTGATATTATTTGTCTAAAACTTTTTTCCTCTTTTGAAAAAGTATCCAAAACACTGAGTTAGATCCAAAGGCATCTTCCACTTATAAAAGTATCTTACACCATATATTAAAGAGGTCAGCAGGTGGTTCACATCTTTATGCTATGAGCCCCCATCAAAATATGTTTTATGCCGCCTTTTAAAAGGCTCTTGTACACATGTGTAAATAGCAGTGGTGCTATACATCCTGCCTCTCTTCATGCACACTCAGAGCAGCAGCAGTGGTCACTCAGTGGTAAAGAGGGTTTTTTTTTTAAAGTACAGGCAGGTTCAAAGACACCCTCACATACACACAAGCTACTCTACCCCTTGCCCTAGTTTCTTCCTATGTCAGTTGGTCCTTCAGTGCTTGAAGCACCTGCTTATGGCATGGAGGCCTTCACTCCATGAAAGTTCTCTCCTTCTGCCCAATTAGGCAGGCTTGCTATGCTCAGCATCTGAACTTGTCGTTTAGAGCCTCTTTTCTCCCCAAGAAAGCTGATCTTTAAAAGGCAGAGTGGAAACTCCTTGCTACAAGTATGGGCAAGGGAGGTTTTAAACTTGAGAGTGTTATCCTATCTTTCATTTTGGTATATTTTCTGGTGCTAAGATAATTTTCCTGTACCTGCAACTCTTGGCCTACTGCCCACAGTCCTGGATTTGACAGCAGAGATGTCATTAACTCTGACATCACATGCACATGCTTGCTACTCTTGACGGTTTCATATTGCTGCCTGGGTAATAAAAGCAGCTACTTACCTGTAACCAGGGCCGTAGGCAGGATTTCATGTTTGGTGGGGCCCACAGCAGGATTTGTTGTTTTTTTTTTTGGGGGGGGGGGTGAGGGCCACCCAGTTTGGCACTGTAAGCTCTTGGCACTGTAAGCTGCCTTAAGTTACCCTCCTTTGCCTAGGCAGACATAGCAGCTCCACTCCCCCCACCCCTTTATGTGCTCCTCTCTCAGAGAGACAGAGACCTCTTGACTCCACCCCCCTTTTGCTCTGCACACTGTGTTAGAGAAGGGGAGAGAAAAAACTGAAAAGACCAGCAACAATGCTACTACTTCTTCAGAGTGGTGGTGAGCAAAGGGGACAGATTGGGGGCACTCTAATGGAGGGACCATACAGTTGGAAAGGGGGTTGAAAGGATGGTCCTGGCCCCCCTGTAGCTACAGGCCTACCTGTAACTTTTTCCATTGATTGTTTGCACTTTCACACTGATGGGCTCTGCTCCTCAACTCAGAACCTTCTAGAGCTAGATTTTAAGCATTAAAAGCAATCTCAACTGTGCATGCCCAAAGGGCAGGGGGATGCTATTTCCCAACTCACCTCTTCTGTAAAAGCCAGCACAGCAAATTTTAAGTTCTGCTGCAGAAACTGTGTAAATGTATAGAGGCCACCAGTTACAAGCAAGCAGCCTTTCTTTCTCTTGGGTCTCTGGACATCACAGTGATGGGGAAAGACTAACAGGCTAACTTACCAGGTGGAAAGTACAGATGTCTCTACAAAAAGTGGTTGTTGGGGACACTGCTATGCCAAAAGAGTTCCTAAACTGCTCAGTGTCTGACAAAGGCTTAGATCAATAGGCGATGTGGAAGTTCCGTACAGTTGTGGAAGAGGAGCATCTCTGCTGAAAGTCACAGATATAGCAACTGCTTTTGTAGAAAGAAATTTGCCTTTTCCAGGAAGCACTTATGAAACAGTTTGTGATATATCTGTGACTATATCTGTAGATGCTGTGTTAGAAAAAAGCAGCTAAGGAGAACCATATCCTGGTTCAGGTGAAAAGCTGACAGCGCCTTTGGAAAGGCAGAGGTATCAGGATGCACAACTGCCTTGTTTCATGGACTAGTAAATAAAGATGATGGAGTTATAAGTGGGCTGCAGAACACATGGTTGGAAGGGCAACACTGACTACACATGTACTAGAAGTTCCTGCAGAATGGGTTGGGGAAGTGAATGACAGAATGTGACAAAAGGGTGATAACATGACAAGACCTCACAAGCTCATGCAGAAACCTCATATGGGCATAATGCGGAAGATGTCAGTAAGGGGCAATGAAACTATCATTCCCAATCACAGCTGTATTTGCATGCGCACTCCCAAAGGAGGAATTAAAGGGAGATGGATTGAAACTGACCCCAGGGATTGGTCTCAGCTGGCTGAGAACACAAACAGGATTGGGATAACTTCCCAAGGACCAATCACAGTTCTCATGCCACTGTTACTATTTATTTGTTTGGTTCAATTTCTATCCAGGCCTTCCCACGGATGGGCTCAGGGTGGGTTACAGCATTAGTTTTAATTCTGGGTATTACTACACAGAAACATCTATCTCAGGGGCCAGCATGGGAAGTTGTGGTAAAGGACTTTCATACTACCTTCCTTGAACTGATGTTCCTTCTTCTTCCTAAGTTCCAAGTTTAAACTACTGCTAGCTTAGTGCTGAAGGGAGGGCCCCAGCACCAGCATCAATGTGCATCAGTGGTGCTGAAACTGAGTAAATAGGTCTCTTGATGGCAAATGACAGCTTCTCAGCTATCATATCAAAAGACAAAAGGTCTTGCCACCGAAGGGTCACTTGGAACACCATGCTTATTTCTGGCAGTAGACCAAGTCTCTCCCATGTGTTGTTTTCCAAGGCACAAAAGGCCTCAATCATGGCCATCAACTAGTGGCAATCCCCCCTCCCACACGCTTGTTAAAAATTGTCTACTGCACCATAAATGCAAAAGGATGAAGTAAAGTAGAAAGATGAAGTAAGTAGGACTACAACCAGAAAACCAAAGAGGAGGGGGAAAGAGGTGATAGGTGATCATTTGTTATCATACAAAGCCGCTACATGTCTTGCTATGCAGGCTTCATCAGGGGGATCAGTGTATTCACCTAATGCTGCACCTATTCAGCAACAATTAAATTAAATCCAGCACATGAATTCTCTGATCTCTGATAAAACCTGCACAGCAAAACATGTTGGCAGGGTCAGTGCCAGGGGTTCTGGCACCCTAGACCCTGCCCCCGCCCCTGACATCTGGGAAGGCAAGGACGGCGGGGCACACTCAGTGGGAGGGGGCACCCATGCCTATCCATGTGGCCAGGTGGCGCCCTAGGCGGCTGCTTACCTTACCTACTGGGATGTGCCAGGCCAGCACATAGGAGCTTTGTAGGATAATAAACCAGTCACCTATCACCTGGCTTTCTTCCCATTTTTCCCCTTTTTGGTTTGCTGTACTGCAGAAGGATAAGTTTGATAGCTGGTGGCATTCACAGAGCAGAAAAGATTTAATGCAGAACTAGACGACAGCAAAGAAGTCTCTGAGGACAGTGTGCACTATCAATGCTACTGCAGACAAAAGAAAGCTTAGCAGGAAACTGTCTCCCCTGTCCCTTAGGCACAGGAGAGATTTTTTTGCATCTAAAATCTATCTTTAGAAGGCTGTATGATGCAGAGACCATGAGGATAAAAAGCTGAAGACCACTACACTACTTAAACTTGATCCAAAAATCATTTTTCTGCTTGCAAGTTATGTAAACGTAAGTAAGAGAATTGCTAGAAGAAATTACTTATCACTCAGTGAGAACTCCTGCCCAAGCATATTTTTTTAATTTTAAACAAAATGAATTCCAACATTTTAATGTAAGCTGTTACAATTCTCCTTAGATACCCCTTTCATGTAGCTAATGCATATGTCAAGTGTTCAACATAAACTAAGTGAATAAACCAAAGCAGCTGCAATGTCTAGAGTAACTAACACCTTTAAAAACATTCATTATTTAAAATAAACAGTGTGACTTTGCCTAACTTTGTTACACTCCAGGTGAAGAAATCTGTTCCCAATACATTTGGAATGTTTGGTAAAGAAATAAATAGTAGGTTTAGTAAGAGCTGCACAGAGAGATACAATTGAAATTAGACACACATGATAGGATCCAGATTACTGTTTGCACAAGTATAAGGGTTTCTGTTTGCTAAATGGGAACCAAAAATATCTCTGAAATCTCATTCAATGGGGTGGGGTACCTTCTCCTCTAGCAATAGATTTTGGAGGACATTTTGGGCTGCCATGGGAGGCAGGAAACTTGCACATTGGAGACAGTAATCCTGGTGATCATGTAATCCTTAACCTAGATCCCAACCACAAAGAATTATACATTAGAGGCAATAACATCTAACTATGGACCTCTGGTTTATTCAGATGTCAGCATATGATCAAGCTTTTGCTTCTTCAAAGAAAGCTGAAAGTCTTAAAGTAGAAGAAAGGAGACTATGGAGCAGAAAAATGTGTTGCTGTGCAACCTTTATATAAATAATGCACATGAAGACATCATGTTTGTGAAAAGCTATGTGAATCATAAACTGCAAATTTAAAGCTATAAAGTAATCTGGATCTCCATAGAAACTAACAGGAAGATGCACCAGTATGTGAGGATGTATTAACAAGCCACGTACCTCTTCATTTGGTAAGGATACATATACCCGCTTGGTGAACCGCCTGAAAAACAGATATGACAGAAGCTGTAATAAGGAGATCAAAACATCTTAAAAACCACACCTCAGATGTCAATATCTACAGGCCACATGTTTGACATCTATGGTTTAAAAGTAATATTGCTTAAAATAATTTATTCTGAGATTTTTACAAGGTTATGGTTATAATCTCCTAAAAAACTAATTTACAAGATAGACAAATGTAGGCTCGCTCCCAACTTTAATGCTAGCAGCTCTTCTGGCTTGTGAAGTAGGATTGTTGCTCACAACAGTCCACAGCTTAATGGGAACATCGGCATTAAGACAGCTATATTTTCCCTCTGACAGAATGTGCCATAAATGCAGCACATTTCTTTGCTAAAACATATGTGCTGGAAAATTAGAGGACTATTTTAAACTTTGATAAGTCTAGTGCCTGTAAAAATTCAAATTTATATTCAATGAAATTAGCCCATGCTTTTCTCAATACAATAATTTTTATAAGCATGCCATATTTGCAAGCACAAACACAAAACTATTTCTTTAACATAATATACAGAGCTGGAAACCAAGTCATGTGCACAATAAATATGCTTAAATTAAGGTGATACAAGCATGTTCTGAGTTCTCCCAGTACTACTAATTATATAGCTAGAAAGACAACATTTCTGTGAAATTTTAAGCTGTGAGAAAAGCTTTTCTGGAACGTTAATATACGTCTTTTCAGTAACGTAAACTTACTTCAACATAAAATGAATATTATATATCTTTGTATATATAATTATGACATTTGATAGAATGTTGGTTTTCTACAAACAAAACTGCAACTATACCCAGTTCTTGTGAGAGATACAAAGTGCTGTGCCTTATATTACCTTAAAACTTGTCTTACGTTTTTGCTATGCAAGTAGGATAGAGTTGGGAAAATGTAGTAGTGAAAAAGTCTCAAAGTGACAAATGGTCACATTTAAACAATACATGTATTCTTGAAAATATGTTATATGTGTGGCAGGTTATTGGATCTTTCAAACTACCTGAGAACAGCATCATCAAGTTCCTGTGGCCTGTTAGTTGCTCCCATCACAAGTATTCGGTCTTCTCCAGAAGACTGTACCTATTTTTTCCATAAATTAAATTTATTAGTTTATTTAGAAGCCAAGTTGGAGACAATTTGAAAACAATGTGATAAACACACTGAACATGTGTAACTACTAAATTACAGTATAAATTGTGGGGAAATAACCAACAACATTTTTCAGTAAATTATAAACCATACACACAGAACATTAATGGGATAAATCTTTACTTATTAATTTAGTCTGCCATTGCTTTTTACGGAAGATTCAGGGCAGATTACAAAAGTTAAAACCATAAGAACCATTTACTAAACATTTACGGCAGTTTTTTCCCATAGAGATGTCCTCCTAAAAAGTTCGGCTCTGCACATTCTATGGAACAATAATAGTACAGGAAACTTCCTGATCATGACAGCCTATTGCACCAGGCAGTGATCTCAACAGAGTACGCTTTGGTATGGGCAGGTGCTCATCTCTCTTGTGTGCAGGTGTCGCGCTCTGGGTGCCTCCCCCGGTCTCCTGGCGCCGCCGTCGCCCCTCCCGGGCACTCTGGGGCATTCCCCGGAGGTCTCAGAAACAGGGGTGGGAGCCAGGTTACTTCACCTCAGGCCCCCCGTTCCCCTCTGGCTGTGCACGGACTCCTTTCTCTCTCTCAGGAGGCAGCCCCACTGTGCACTTGCCAGCTTCCTCCCCGACCTCCTCCTTCCCTCCCTTTATCCCCCCGTCTGAGTCCTCCCCCCTCCTGGGTTCTGCCCCTCTCTGGCTCCTCCCCCCCTTCAAAGCCCCAGACGCCTGGGAGAGGCGCGCCGGGGCTGGGCTGCCTGGGCGTGCCTCGGGCGTCTCAGACTTCTGCAGCGTGCTGGGGTGTGGCGTCTCTCGCCACCACGGGTCAGGCGGCTCTCCTCCTCTTCGCCCAGCGCTGGGCTCAGCTTCTCCCTCCTGCTTCCCGACGTCTCCCTCTGGCCGGGCTCCTCGGACCCGGAGACGGGCGCGGTGGCTAAGAGGCGCCGTTCGGGCGGCTGTTGGCACTCCGTCAGCCCAGGTGAGGGGGGGGCCGCCGCGGGGGCTTGGGAAGGCGTGGGAGGCTCTCGGGGCGGCGGCGGGGGCCGGGAGTGGCTGGCAGGCGCTGGGGGGTCCCCCTTGCGTAGTCCTCGCCCGGGCTGGGCGGGACAGCAGGCCTTGTTCACATGAGCAAAACTACTGTAACAGTGCATATTGGAAGAAGTATTCCTCCATATATGTGGGTCCAGGCCACAAAGGGCTTTAAAGGTAATAAAGAGCACCTTGAATTAAACCCAGAAACTTATCTGTAACCAACAATGTGC
Organism: Heteronotia binoei; assembly: GCF_032191835.1. Classification (NCBI taxonomy): domain Eukaryota; kingdom Metazoa; phylum Chordata; class Lepidosauria; order Squamata; family Gekkonidae; genus Heteronotia; species Heteronotia binoei. Next base: position 168,568,992 of record NC_083223.1, on the reverse strand, counting down.
AGAACACATGTAATATACCCCCTCTCCCTGGCTCCTGATACTAGTGAGCTTTAGCGTTCTGTACCAACTCAAAGGTAATCTTACCAAGAACATATTACAATCATCTTGCCTTGAAGTTATTATAGTATAGATTTGCTGGCTCAACGTAGAGAGCCATCCTTTGTACTAAAAAGACAGAACAAAGCATTTTTTTTCACTGCTCAACTACCACAATATCTTGAGCAAGAAAGCTGGCTATAACACCCAGACTCTTAACCAAATTAGCCAGGGTCAGCTGAGCCCCATCACATGTTGAAAGCATGACACCCTCCAAAATTTCAGCCTTACTAACCAATATCTCCTCTGTTGTGTCAGGATTCAGTTTTACCCTTGGTCACCTCAGTTGGTAAGTAGCAGCAACTAATGGTCCAGGCAAAAAATAGAGAAAGCTAGTTGTCATCAGCATACTGATGATGCCTAAATCTAAAGCCATGGATGATCTCACCCAAGGGCTAAAAGCGTGAGCAATAAAGCTGAACCCAGTTGAACTCTGTAGGATAAGTCCTGCACTGAAGATGCCGGATTCAGCAACTCTGAGTCTAATCCATCAGAAAATACTAAGGCATTTGAAAGTACATCCCTTAACACCTACTTCTACCTCCAAAATGTCTCCTCATTATGATATAATCTACCAGATCAAAGGCTGCTAATAAATTTAAGAAACAACAATGAAGCGCAGCACTTGTCTACATTCAGGCAAAGATAATCAACCAAAGCCACCAACACTGTCTCCATCCTGTAACTAGGCCTGAAAACAGACTGAAAATGGTCAAGGACAGATGCATCATCCAGGGAGATCTGCTCCACCACCACCCTCTCAGTTCTCTCACAAAGGCCAAGATGACAACCAGTCATCATTCCAGTCTTCTCCAGTGATTTTTTCCCTAGTAAAAAGTGAAAGAATACATCCTTTAATGGAGGGGGAAAGACTTTGTCACCAGACACCTCTACTGCCTCTACAAACAGTGTTGGAACACATCAGTGCAGTGCAATGATTATACTGGCAGGCTAGGATATGAGAGATGCTGCTTTGAATTCTTCTTCTGCCATGGAAAGATGTATGGTGATGCTGGGCCAGTCAAACTCTCAGCCTTATCTACCTCACAGGGATAAAAGGGGAGAGGGGAAGAGAGAAATGAATGAGAACAATGTTAGCCACTTTGGGTCCCCACAAGAAGAAGATGATGATATTGGATTTATATCCCGCCCTTCACTCTGAAGAGTCTCAGAGCGACTCACAATCTCCTTTACCTTCCTCCCCCACAACAGACACCCTGTGAGGTGGGTGGGGCTGGAGAGGGCTCTCACAGCCACTGCCCTTTCAAGGACAACCTCTGCCAGAGCTATGGCTGACCCAAGGCCATCCCAGCAGGTGCAAGTGGAGGAGTGGGGAATCAAACCCGGTTCTCCCAGATAACAGTCCGCACACTTAACCACTACACCAAACTGGCTCATGAAGTGATGGGTACTGCTATACTCTGCTCTAGTTAGACCTCACCTAGAGTATTGTGCTCAGTTTTGGGCACCACAATTTCAGAAGGATATAGGCAAGCTGGAATGTGTCCAGAAGAGGGCAATGAAGATGGGAGGGGTCTGGAGGCCAAGTCCTATGAGGAAAAATTGAAGGAGCTGGGTATGTTTAGCCTGGAGAGGAGATGACTGAGAAGTGATACGATCACCATCTTCATGTACTTAAGGGTTGTCATATAGAGGATGTGCAGAATTGTTTTCTGTAGCCCAAGAAAATCAGACCAGAATCAACGGGTTGAAATTAAATGAAAAGAGTTTCCAGCTAAACATTAGGAAGAACAGAACGATTCCTCAGTGGAACAGGCTTCCTCCAGAGGTGGTGGGCTCAGTGGAACAGGCTTCCTTGGGAGGTGGAAACTTTTTAAGCAGAGGCTAGATAGCCATCTGACAGCAATGCTGATAAATGCAGAGAAACAGACTTACTAGAGTTAGTGCCTTCTAATCATATTGGAGAGGGGGGCTGGGGGGGGGTAACATCATGAATTAGGCAGATCATGAGAAGGAGGGCAGGAGGGTTGCATCAAAGCTTAGTTCTTGTGGCCTTTTCCTACATGCCCATGGAAATGCTGATTAACGCTTTGGGCTCAGTCAGCATTTTTTCTCCAGGCCAGTTTTGCAAGGGATCTTGGAGGTCTTTGCCATCTTCTGGGTATGCAGCAGAGTCATTGGGGATGTATGTGTGTGGGGAAGATATGTGAATTTCCTGCATTGTGCAGGGGGTTGGACTAGATGTCCATGGAGGTACCTTCCAACTCTATGATTCTATAAATGAAATGAGAGTTTAATCACCAAAATTTTTTAGAAATGTCAGTTAATCACTACCTGAACATTTAAGGACAGATCTACAAGTCAGTAATACCTTAATACCTTTTTCCTTATGGGGAAAAAGCCAACATGCCTTAAAATTAATGTCAAACATTAACTAGCTACAGTTAGTATTCACTGAGAGCTTCCAACTAAGATAAACAACATGAGTCTAATACTTACACCATCGAACTCTATTAAAAATTCTGTTTTTAGACGTCTGCTGGCATCATGTTCACCTTCTCTTCTTTCACATAAGAGACTATCAACTTCATCTGAAAATTAAGTGGAAACATTATTAAATGTTCAGGCTTCCAAATAAAAATAATTTAAAACATATGGCATACAGAATATATACCCAAAGAGATTTTTCCTTCAACAGTTACCACTACAATTTTGTACATGTACAATTTAAACTGCAAGATAAAAAATACAATGGATACTAACTTCAATAGGAAAAAGAAAGGTCCCCTTGCAAGTACCAGCCGTTTCCGATTCTGGGGTGACGTTGCTTTCACAACGTTTTCACGGCAGACTTTTAATGGGGTGGTTTGCCATTGCCTTCCCCAGTCTTTTACACTTTCCCCCCAGCAAGCTGGGTACTCATTTTACTGACCTCGGAAGGATGGAAGGCTGAGTCAACCTTGGGCCAGCTACCTGAATCCAGCTTCCGCTAAAATCGAACTCAGGTCATGAGCAGAGAGTTCAGACCACAGTACTGCTGCTTTACCACTCTGCACCACGGGGCCGCTAACTTCAATAACAACATCTTTATTTTAAAAGTTAATTTTAAAATGATCAGAACAGATTGCAATATGAATAGTGAAACTTTACCTATAAAAATTATAGAAGGCTGAAGTTCTTTGGCCACTGCAAAAAGAGCACGCACCAGTTTCTCCCCTTCACCAACCTATGAGCATTAAAATACTTTAGAAAATACATAATTATAAATTTGCTTTTAACAAAGGTTGGACATTAAAATACTTTAGAAAATACATAATTATAAATTTGCTTTTAACAAAGGTTGGGTGAATATGATATTCTAAATTCAATTCCATCAGCATATTATATCAGCTCAGTTCCAGTACATATGATATGCTCCCTGCATTCTTTTACAAACCTCCTTTTTAATGTGTATCAATGTATGTTTATAAATTCCAGTGATATAAAGTGTTGGCCTCCTTTTGTTTTTTCAAAAATGCAATTGTATATTCTCAAATAGTTGTAATTAGGAACTTGTATGCAATGTATTGCAAAAACCCACATAAGTTTTATGAACTGAACAAAATTGTTATTCTGTCAATAGGCTGGCTACTTTTGTTTTCTGTCCTCATCTGCAAGATGGGGTGCTTCAAGTCATAAAAAATGGAAAGTGAGGAAAACTGAGGAAACAATGTTGTGAGGTACCAGAATTGGAGAAAAGGTAGGAGAGAATATATTTTTCTTCCATTTCTCCCTTCCCACAAGGCATTTTCCCAGCTTAGGATGGTAAGCAAGCAGCAAAGGGCATAGAAAGATCATATCTCATAATTGGGCATAGAGTTATTCTTCTCTTGCCTCTCTAAAGGCCAAAGCTACATATTGGAATCACAGAATAATAAAGTTGGAAGAGACCTTAAGGGCCATCTAGTCCAAGCCCCTGCGCAATGCAGGAAATTCACAAATATCTCACACACACAAATATCTCACACATCCCCAGTGACCCCTGCTCCATGCCCGGAAGATGGCAAAAACCTCCAGGATCCCTTGCCTGGATGAAAATTGCTGACTAACTCCAAAGTGGCAACCAGCATTTCCCTGGGCATATAAGAATAGGCCACAAGAACTAAGCACTGATGCAACTTTTCCTGTCCTTCTTCTCATGATCTGCTAATTCACAGTATCAGCATTGCTGTCAGATGCCATCTAGCCTCTGCTCAAAAACCCCCAAAGAAGGAGCGCTCATCACCTCCCAAGGAAGCCTGTTCCACTGAGGAACCGTTCTGTCAGGAAGTTCTTCCTAACGTTAGCCGAAAACTCTTTTGATTTAATTTTGATCTGCTGGTTCTGGCCCAGCCTTCCAAGACAACAGAAAACAATTCTGCACTATTATATGCAGTCACTTTCCCTCAATTTTTTTAAATGAAAAGGAGCCACAGGAGGCTGAAATTGTGAGCAGAGAAAAGCAGTTGGGAAGGTCTCTCACAACCTGAGAGAAAAAAGTCAGGTGTCTCTTTTCTGTCCTACTGGAAGTTCACTCAAAACTGCAGCCCTCTATAGTTATTTTTAATTTTAAATATTGTTAGAGAAAAATTACCCACAATTTTATGTAACATATAATATTGTAATAAGCTGTTCCAACAGACCCTTGTATTTGCTCCCCAGCTTCCTTAAGTCTTTATGCTTTCTGTGGCAAAATGCCCCATTATCTATCAGACTTAACCATTCCAAGTCATCGCAGAGCATTTATGTTGGCTAGACTAAATGTGTTTCCCTTCAAAGTTTTACAAGGGAGATATAATTAGGCTTCCCAACACCCCCCCGCCCTGGCGGGGAACCCCTGAATTTGCAACCTCCTCCCCCACTCTCCAAAAAATCCGGAAGCGGGGGGAGGGGAGAACATGCATGTAGGCATCATGTAGTTGTAGAGCTCCTGATCCGTTTGTAAAATGTGTGCCTTTAAGGCTGTGCAGGAAACAGGAAATAGGAAGGGCTTCATTGGAAACGGTCAGTAATAGTTTCCATGGAGAATGGCCCCTCCCTTTCTTTTGCTTGCGTTTTCACAGCAAGTAGAGTTCTGCAGGAAGAAGATCTAGTAAGTATTTGTGTGTGTGAGAGAGAGTGAGGGGGCAGGGGATTCCCTGGTTTGGAGGCCCTCCCCCCCCTTTAGAAAGCGTGGGGGGGAGGGAAATGTCTACTGGGCACTCTATTATTCCCTATGGAGAACGATTCCCATAGGGAATAGATCCGTGGGTGTTGGGGCTCTGGGGGGGCTATTTTTTGAGGTAGAGGCACCAAATTTAGTATAGCATCTAGTGCCTCTCCCCCAAATACCCCCCAACTTTCAAAACAATTGGACCAGAGGGTCCAATTTTATGAGCCCCAAAAGATGGTGCCCATATTCTTAATTATTTCCTATGGAAGAAAGGCATTTAAAAAGGTGTGCTGTCCCTTTAAATGTGATGGCCAGAACTCCCTTGGAGTACAATTATGCTTGTCACACCCTTGTTCCTGGCTCCACCCCCAATGTCTGCTGGCTCCACCCCCAAGGTCCCCAGATTTTTCTTGAATTGGACTTGGCAACCCTAGATATAATCGAGTCCCTTTAGGCGACAGACTCTGTTCCTGTGGAGCGAATATTCCCGACTCAATTCAGCATATATTGCTTGATTGTTCCTTTTATCATAATCTCTGTAAAGATTTATTTTGCAAGCTTTCTTTCTACCCAGATTTGTCTGTTCTGCCACCCTGTTATTATTTATTGAATGATACTGAGGGGGAGGTAAGTGAGGCTGTGGCAAAATTTTTGGCTAACATCCTTAAATTTAAATCTGACCATGTATGAATGCATCTGTAAGCTCGATTTCATTTTGATTTTATCTCCAATGTTTAAATTTTTATATTCTGTGTATTTTTATTTGCAACTGTTATGCCATTAAAGGTTTGGTATGGTATGGTAATAAACTGTTTTGTAGCCAGAAAGTGCTACTGTCTCCAGAGCTCATGTTGAAGACTGACTTGTACATACACTGTATTTTCTTGCATACCTCAACATCTTTCTGTTTGGCTCCAACAGGCCCGGCCTTTATTTAAGGTCCTAGAATAATTTGTTCTCATTTCTGTTCACAAAGCCCCAAACCCCAAGGCTGCAGCTCTAGAAAGGAAACTCAAAGCAAAGCCAGAAGCAGCAGCTTTAGTGTTAAGGCAACAATTTCTAGTGCAAGAAACCCTCATGCAAATATTCCTCCAGCAGAACACATTAATCAAGAGCTCTCAGGATGTTTTCTTAAGTGTACAGCCAGAATAAACAATTAACTTACATATTTTGATGTCAGACTTGCTGCACTTATGTTAAAAAAGGTTGCATTAGATTCTGCAGCCACTGCTTTGGCCTGAAAGGAGAAAGAAGGCCAAACTGGAGCAACACTATACTACAGTTTATAGTATGCTTTCTTGTAACACCAAACAGTAGAGTGTCATTAAAGAAAATTCAAAATATTACTACATTGTTGACACAATATATTATTTCATTGTAGGCAGTATGAAGCTAAATTTGTAGACATTCCATTTCCCAAAACTTTAAACAATATCCACAAAGAACAACAAATTTTCAACGACTGTTTAAGGCTTATTAGTCTCTAAAGTATGTACTACAACATCCTCTCTTCTTATGAAGGCAGGGATTCCATTTCACTTTCTAGATGTTTTATTATTTCAGGAAACAAAACTTAGCAGGAAACTTCGATATCTCTGATCTGCCAGAGCACCTTAGTACAGTATTTTACACAAGTGCCTTTTCAACATGGCCAAATACTGAAAGTATGCCTAAGGAAAGAATTTTAATGTTGTTATCCAGCTCATTCCCAATACAAGGGAAAGAAAAAAGCTGTGTAGTAACACAATGTAAATTAACTTCAAGACCTAAATACCAGAAAAAAAATTTAAGAACCCTGTGCTCCAGAACTACATGGTTACTTTTTCCCCTCTGAATACCATATGCAGCTTTAGAGATGTAGAAGTAAACCTCACAGTTCCTTTCCACTTCAGATAACTTTTGGGGCTAAAAATATTATTCACCAATGGCTACCATTGTACTTTCACAAAAATGTATGGTAGACACACGAGCAGCTGTCTAGCAATTACATAGTTTTAATTTATCATTTCAGTGCAGAATTTGGAGAGCATGTGCAGTTATCCATGGTCTGCTGTGTAAACTTTTAGTAATTGCACATCACACAAGGTAACAATTCTTTTGTCATTTTTTAATTTTGTATGGTATTATGTGCATTTGTAATGTAATAATTTGGGTTTTTCCTCTCTTTTGACAATTCCAGACAGCAACACGTGGCTTCAAAGAAAATCTTTTTTCATATATTTACTCTTGGATATGTGTTGTTTTACAATAGTAACATTGATCACTGAGGAAGGCACTAGGGGGGCAAAACACATATTGGTCATAAGATATATCCATCAACTGTACACATGTAACTATTATTTCTGTATGTTAAAAGTTTCAAGAGTCTGATATTCAGACCATTTCTTTTAAGCTGTTTTATCTTTTACTAATGTGTACACCATAAACATTTCTATTTTTTATAATAACTGATTTTGACAGCTTGACTCTCAAATCACAGCTGTATCTTGTGTTGAGTCCTCCCCTCTTTTTCATTTTTTGTGAGCTCTCATAGCAGGACATGGTGAAGCTCTCACATTAATATGTTTCCAACAAGTGTCAACTGTCCAACATTAAAATATTCTCCTATTTTAAAGAGATTAGGCAATGTCAGTTTTTCACAATGGCATAAAACTACAGATTTCTGGAAAAAAAATATTTGCCACAGAAAAATGGTTCTCTCACCAGCATTGTCTTCCCATTTCCTGGTGGGCCAAACAACAACAATCCACGTGCAGGAGCCCTGAGCCCTGTAAACAACTGAAAGTATGGTGGAATTAACTTATCTTGTGCCACATCATACAAACTGGCAATTTATCAGCATACATTTAACATACTGATGTTTAAAATACAGATCTCGAAAAAAGGCCATCCAATCAAACCATCTAGGACCTTACTATTCCCACCCCAGTTATGAAACAGAAGGGGAAGTAGGGAGAAAGGGCATATGAGAGATGGCAATGTAATCCATATATTAAAAAAGGACCAAACAAATTTAAGCATTAACATTTGACTCATCTAGTTGGCTCATCTGATAGCCAGTGTGTTATAGTGGTTAGAATACCAAACTAGGATCTAGGCTCTCAAGAAGAACTGGGGAGGAGTCATTTCAATTCTGTTTAGCAACATGCGGTTAGGTACTCCTTGAAAAACACACACCATAGAGCACACAGTGCTCTCCTCACTGAATGATCATAAATACCATCAACCCAAATGGACACCAATGGAGAAGAATTGTGATTCTTATTATCAATTATAACAAAAATGACGTATGGAAAAAACCATCCAGTTTTTCTGAAAGTAATTTGGACTGCAGATGTTACATGAATAGAGAGAGCCAGTATGGTGTAGTGGTTAAGTGTGCGGACTCTTATCTGGGAGAACCAGGTTTGATTCCCCACTCCTCCACTTGCACCTGCTAGCATGGCCTCGGGTCAGCCATAGCTCTGGCAGAGGTTGTCCTTGAAAGGGCAGCTGCAGTGAGAGCCCTCTCCAGCCCCACCCACCTCACAGGGTGTCTGTTGTGGGGGAGGAAGGTAAAGGAGATTGTGAGCCACTCTGAGACTCTTCGGAGTGGAGGGCGGGATATAAATCCAATATCATGAATATGCTCCAGGCTGTGAATGAATGGTGTTGAGATAAACTATATTCTAATTACTGCAGAACACAAGACTCTCAGGGCTAATATGAAAACTGACAAAAAACAGATTACTTACCTCAGGTCTAAGAGATGGAAGAATAACAATTTCTTGCAGCGCCTGCTTTGCTAGCTCCTGCCCAGCAATATCATCAAATTTGACAGATGGCCCGCTAACAGATACAGAATACCAATTAGTGTAACAATAGACATCTCATTCTTCTAGAGTGCAGCTGGATAGTTTCATGCCTCACAACTCTGCCATTTTTAAGGAATCAAAATCATGAAGTCACCCACAATTCAAACTTTAAAAACTCCAATTCCTGGAACATGGCTTAAAGTAGAATTATGTTTGGACTATAAACATTAAGCTAACACAGGAAATCGCACTACATCCCTAAAAGAAATCTGGTTAGCTTTTCCTATGTAATAATCCAAGCAGTTACTCCTTTTGTGAATGCCCACCTTTTGGCTATTTAGTTCCAAGAACGGCCAACGTTGTGAGGATCTTAGCTAACCAAAACTTGGTTTCATGTGAAGAGGCAGGTCATGTAAAAAAATCCCCTATATTCTTATTTTCTGTGTTCTGTACATCCTTTTCCCAATACCCCCATCTTATAATGATTTTTTTTAATGGATCTAAAGACAGATGACATTTATGGAGACAGACCAGTATGTGTGTGGCACCAAGGCTGTGAAAAAACTCATCCTGTTGGATAGGCTTAGTTTCACAGCCAGAAGTGAAAATATGGGATCTCTTTGATATGCAGTGCCTCTCTATTTGCTGAAGAGGTGCTGCCAGAGTCTGAGACTCAGATTGGTTAAGACCTTTTTCTACATAGGGAAAACAGAAAAGGACCTGTTCCTTCTGTGCATGCTTGAGTGTGTGATTGTGATGGAAATGTGACCATGCCAAGGATAGCATCTTTACATGTACACCCACTTCAATCACCCAACAGGGAGGGGCAATCAGATGCTCAGGATTTAGAAGTTCAAGTATATCTCTCTTTCATTCATTTTATTGGTCTGTAAGCTAGAAATCTCTATTTCATTTCTTCTATTGATCTATATCTTTGTCCTATAATTTGTTTTTATTCTAGAGTTTTGCCAGTAGAATAAAGCCTGTTTTACTTAAGACGAACAATTGTCTTGATTCTCTACCTACCATGGATCACATTATGAAAGCCCATTTGGACGTTTCTCCTATCAAACGGGGAGGAGGGTATCATGAGGCACAGGGAAAGGCTCTGATCCCCCAACTGAAGAGGAGGGGGGTTGAGGAGCACAGAGGAATTCCCACTGGGATAGTGGGTTCTCTAACCAAAACAACTTCATCCCTAGCTTTGGAACAGGGCTGTGCCTTTCTCGCTTGTTCAAGGACTGTTTGCTTAAGCAGGGAGTGTGGGTGGCCTGTTGGGCTCTGGGGCAGAACTGTCACATCCCTCACTGTTCAGCACACACTCTAAGAAAGGATGAGAGCAGAGAGGCAGTTGTCTTGCAAGAGACAATGAATTTGCCAGGGTCTCCTTGGAATAATGCAGGACTTGCTCTGACATACACATTCTGGCATCAGAGATTTGGGACTGATTTAACTATCCTAAGCTGGTGAAAGTTATATAAAGAAGTAAAAATTCTACCTAGATGTAAAGTGTATTGTAGACTGTGCATTGTGCCTATTTAAAAATGTAACTCGCAGTGTATTCCACAGGGTCCACCACTTTTCAATCCCATCCTCAGATGACAAGCCTTTCTATTACTTACCTGTCTACAATCTCATTGAGAATAAGATTAGCAAGGTTACTGTCCACATTTCTAAAAATCTTCACATCTTTCTTTTTTCGTACAGCAGTTGTAGGAGTAGTAGGCTTGTTGGATCTATTGTTCTTTGGAGTAGCCTGAGAAAACATGTGAAGTATTGATTTTATTTAAAACATTTATAGGCTGCCTAACCACCCAATCAGGGTCCCCAAAATGGCAAACATTATTTTAAAAAATTAAAAGTGTGTGATTGCAATAAAAAAGGCCAACGCCATGCTGGGAATTATTAGGAAGGGAATTGAAAACAAATCAGCCAGTATCATAATGCCCCTGTATAAATTGATGGTGCGGTCTCATTTGGAGTACTGTGTGCAATTCTGGTCACCGCACCTCAAAAAGGATATTATAGCATTGGAAAAAGTCCAGAAAAGGACAACTAGAATGATCAAAGGGCTGGAACACTTTCCCTATGAAGAAAGGTTGAAACGCTTGGGGCTCTTTAGCTTGGAGAAATGTTGACTGCGGGGTGACATGATAGAGGTTTACAAGATTATGCTTGGGATGGAGAAAGTAGAGAAAGAAGTACTTTTCTCCCTTTTCTCCCAAGAAGTGAGCATTCGATGAAATTGCTGAGCAGTCGGGTTAAAACGGATAAAAGGAAGTACTTCTTCACCCAAAGGGTGATTAACATGTGGAATTCACTGCCACAGGAGGTGGTAGCAGCTACAAGCATAGCCAGCTTCAAGAGGGGGTTAGATAAAAATATGGAGCAGAGGTCCATCAGTGGCTATTAGCCACAGTGTGCATATATGTGTATATATATAATTTTTTTGGCCACTGTGTGACACAGTGTTGGACTGGATGGGCCATTGGCCTGATCCAACATGGCTTCTCTTATGTTCTTAAAACATTTTAACAATTAAAAATACATTTAAAATGATAAAATTATTCAATAAAAACACACAAAAAAAACACCTTAACCAGGGAGGAGGGCCAGTAATTGTTATTGGGGGCATGCCAAATGAAATAAAAGTCTTCACCCTCTGGTGGGAAATGCCGATAGAAGACAAACAAATCTCCCTAGAGAAGGCATTTCAAAGTTTTGGCACAAAGACTGAGAAAGCCTTTCATGTGCTGTCACCTGTCATCTTAGGTAGCAGGATAGCACCTCAGATAGCAGGAGCAACATGAGCAGGATCTCCTAAGCTGACTAGAATAAGGATCATATGCAGCCCCTTAAGGCATGATTAGAAATAAAACTATTCACTTAATGAATTCGAAAGCTCTGAAGCGTTCATTCCAGACATACTGTATGAAAAGCTGTGGGTGTGCATCTCACTCACCACCATCAGAGGCCACTTCTGAAGAAGTTCCTTGAGTTTTCAAGCAAAGGCGGATATACTTTAGAAGCCCCACTGCTCACACAGAGTATACCATTTAGTGCTTGGTATTATGGCTGTAGTCTAAAATTATCTAGCATAGCCACAAGTCAACCAGTACTCTGAAATTTCAGCCCCAGAAGGTTCAGTAGGGTGGCGATGAGTTATATTGATGTGATCCAAAAGCTTCAAGTAATGTAATGTACATTCATCAATTATTAGTAATTGAATTAGCTTTAATTCTAACTTGCATCCTGCGGCTGTGTGAATGGCAACTAATTTCCCATGGTCTTTTCCTTCCCACCCTGAAACTCACAAAAGGCATGGTTGAGGTCATGGGACTCCCATGCAGAAAAAAGAATGCTCAAAACACAACACACCTCCAGGGAAGCTGCAGTGAGAAGGGAAGACAGAGTGAAACTGCTCCCCTTTAGTCTTGATCTGCCACAATCATTATGCTAAGCTGACCAGCTGAAGCAAGAAACAGGGGGGCCTAAATCTTCTACTCCTGTGTTTGATAACTTTTTGAAACAGGACTTGAGAGATCTCTGTGGTCAGAGGGCTACTACAAGAAAAGGATGGCAGGACAAAACCCACCACTAGAAGTGCCACCCATTCATGCCACTGATCATATTGATGAGTATGTGATTGGTAACCAAACTCTGGTAGGTCTAGCAACTGGGTTAGGAAGCATTTGGAAGGGTAAGTCTCAATTACCACAAAAGATTATAGCAAGTCCAGAATTCCTGAGATCGCATACCAGGATTCTTTATTTTTGCAGTTAATTAAAAAATTGCACGTTAAGAGAAGTGAAATAAAGTTACAGAGCAGAATAATACTATTAGCAGTGGAGGTCAGGCTAGACTGATATATATGTTTGTATTGTAGGCATAGATATCTACTGTCTTGCTTCAGTTTATGATTAGCCTTGCAGCCTGTATGCATGTTTTAAGATGAATTAAGGAAAATCTGAAACAAAGGGCTGCAAGCTGCTGTTAGCAAGTATATGTAATATCACTGAAACTAGCCCCCACTACCACGCTCTCAACAGCAATTTAAACTGAGAAGATCAGGTTGATTCCATTTTTCCATTTAACAAACTAGAATAACACACAACAGTGTCCTTAATAGAAGTTGCCTGTCTAGAAAATACTTTAGAATAAAAGCTTTTGAGCTTTAACAGAAAGATATCAAACAATTCCTCAATTCTGAATTGCAATGTTTCAATTCAAAACTACCAGCAAATACTCACTATGGTGTGCCTGCAGACTACTTCCTTACCTTCTGAGTTGATGTTGCTGGAGCTGGTCCCTGTCTAGGCACAGTGAAATTGGATATTCCACTATAACTAGGTGTCCTTTGGTGCCCTGAAAGGCCTACAGATCCAGGCTTTGCCACAGACTTTGAACGAGGGAGCGAGTTACTAGTTTGAGACAGTGGATCCTTCTTTTTTGGAACAGCTCCACTTTCTGCAAAAAAAATAAAGTAAACAAATGTATCAATATGGGATATACCAAACAGCTAGCAGCATCTTAGACTGAAAAGAACGTTCTTTGAATCTACCTATTTACACAAATGCTACTTATGCAAGGTGTTTTTCTTGCTAGTTAAATTCTCAGAATATTTGTTTTCTACTTGCAATATTGGTTAAAAAAACTAATTAGCCTTAGAAATTAACACCATTTCTGTTCAACGTCTACTGAGATTAAGCCCTATAGTTGTGTACATTTTCCTATTACAAACTGATGGTTAAGAACCACAGGGCATAGACCCCAACTAAACAATATCATTGCTAGTAACATTTAGCTTTTAATCTCTTGTGAGAAAGTCATCCTCTTGATAGATATCACTGTAACTGACAGCACTTAGAATTCATTAGATCTTCAGAGTGTTCATGCATACACTTCTGTGTTGATAATCTGTCAAAAGCCCTGCAACGACAGTTCAGTATTATCCCCTTATAGCAGACCAGATTCTAAGACCACCTAAGGCAGGGGTTCCCATCCCCTGGGCTATGGACCAGTACCAGTCCGTGGCCTGTTAGCAACTGGGCCATGAGTTGTACAATTATTTCATTACATATTACAATGTAGTAATAATAATAAGCAGCAGCAGCATTGGATTTATATCCTCCATTCCAAATTTTAGCGTCTCAGAGCAACTCACAATCTTCTTTACTTTCCTCCCCCACAATAGAAACCCTGTGTGTGGCTGAGAGAGGTTTCACAGAAGCTGCCCTTTCAAGGGCAACTCTGCAAGAGCTATGGCTGACCCAAGGCCATTCCAGCAGCTGCAAGTGGAGGAGTGGGAAATCAAACCAGGTTCTCCCAGATAAGAGTCTGCACATTTAACCACCACACCAAACTAAGAGGAATAAAGTGCACAATTGTATCATCCCTAAACCATCCCTCCCCCCAGTTCATGGAAAGGCTGGGGACCACTGACCTAAGGAATTCAAAGCAGATGCATAATTTCAACTGGAAATGTTTTCATTCTCACCTTACATTTTTAGCCACTACTGTAGTTTTAGTTAAGACACTCAATAACTTCCACAGCATTCAATCAGTACCAAATTTTTAGAACATGAAGAGGTAGCCAAAACGTCAACTGGATGAACACAACTTATACCTAACCATGCACTAACCACACACTTCTAGCAAGTATGGTTACATTGCAAGTATGGTTACAGATACAACCTAGCAGTATCATTACAAATACAATGCAACAATTTCTACAACAGAAATACTGTAGACATATTCTGATTAGGTAATAGCATTGCTTTTTTTTAATGTTGCCTAAATATTATTACTGTTCAAGAAAATTCAGCTAACCTGTAACTCAACTCTGAGGAAACATACATATTGCATTTGAAATATACTTTTACCCAAGTCAAATTTCAGTGTATCTTTAAGTAGAAAAATTCCTTCAGAAACAGAAATGTTTGTGGTGGCAGAAGTCAAGGTATTTCTATAATATAGAAAGCTTGAAAGCACATTAGGGTTTGTAGAATCTTTCGGGCTCAAGTGCCATGTTCTACTGGAGAAAGTTTTTCTTCCAGACGTTTCGTTCTCGGCTGCGGAGAACATCCTCAGTGACGTTGCAACCGGAGCAGGCACTCTGACCTTCTTGGCTGCTGTGCATCCTTGAAAGCACACTTTGGTACGACACAAAATGTTTCTTTTACAGAGATTCACTCCCTCCAATGCATGCATATTGGAATAACTCACATCAGCATGGTTCCTTTCCAATGCTATGGTTTGGAACTGTTTGGAACCCAAGAAATTGGATAGCTAACAAACATATTTGAACTTTAAAAGAAAAAAATCAAATTAATTTTTTTGTGTTTTAACAATTTATTGATAGCATATGGTTACAAATCTTAATTATAAATTTTCAGTACTAACCCATATGACATTTCAATCCCCCCTCCCTCCAATGTTGACTTCCCCGAAGTTATAGATTCAAGTTCAATACTAAAGGTACTAGTAACTGATTAAAGTTCAATGTATATATTTTTCCCCATTAATACTAAAAAATTGTCCAATGTCTTTTTACATTCCACTCTTTCTCCATATATCCTTTAAATTTCTTCCACTCCTTTTTGAAAAAATCAAATTAATTTTTAATATTTTTAACTTAGGAATATTTTTCTACTCCTTTTACTGAAATATTGGTGGGGGGGGGGAGAACCTACCCCAAGGAAAAATGTATTGGGTGGTTTTCTAAGTCATAACCGGCTATAGTTTGGGGACAAAGTTGTACAATCACTTTTCTATGCACTCTGCGAGAAAAAGGACAAGCAAAGGGACTAGTTCACTCAACAATTAGAGTGTTTAAATATGCAGCAACATTTTAAGTGCACTTCAGTCTTGCACCTTTTCAAGCAAAGCCTTAAAAATCCAACTACTTCTGAAATCATCAGGACCACTCTTCTCACTTATATGCACATGCCCTCTGATTTGACCCAAGCCTGACATGAACCAAGTCTGAATAACAAAGCCAGATTATTCCTTGCAGCTTCTTCAGCCATGATATATGGAAGAGGATATTGCGGATTCCCATCAGCAGCATTTAAAGTATTTAGCATAAGCTTGTTTTGAATTATGTTGTACCCTCAAACCTACGTTCAGATGTTTTGCAATGTTACTTAAAGTGGAAATTCATAACTGAGTTTAATGAAACATGCTAAATATACAAAACAGCATTTAACAAAAATTGGTATTACATCAGTAAATATAGCTGCTGCACATGAAGTCTGAGGAAAATGCAAATCAATCATGTAAAAAGGAAACACTTTTTCTTGCTTATTTATTGCATGCTTTGAAAATATGTACATACTGTAATTCAAGGGGAAAATGTGCCTGGCAGTCAAACTTAGGGTTGCAAGGTCTGTGTTGGAAAATACCTGGAGACTTTGGGGGTGGATCCAGGAGAAGGTGGGGGTTGGGGAGGGGCCTTCAGGCCCCACCTGGAGGCTGGCAACCCAATTTAAGAGAAAATATATGATTGTGCGGAATGGTCTCCCAGATCCTAGTTCACTCGAACTGCTATATCAAGCAAGTTTAAGCCATCCCCAGATCAGTAGTGAACCTGCCAGAAAGGAAGAAGGTATACAGACATTCCAGTTCTCCAAGTGAACCACCCATGTTTTTCTTAAGTGTCCTTGCAGTTAGATTTCAAATTCTGTTAGTATCAGTGCCAGGAGTCCAATGTACAAATAATGTCTTATCAAAGGCTATTTTTAAAGGGATAACTAAATCTCAACCAACCCAGCAATTCAATATTTAAGAGGATTAGTTATACAGCTATAAACAAAATCTTGTCAAAATCTGAACTTCTACTTAGACACACACTCAGTGATCAATCTTAATGCACTTTTATTTCAAGTTGGTACTGCTGCTGCCACTGAAATTTTTCTGGACTGCTACTTTTTATTTCATCAGCTGCTCATGCACCACTGTTTGCCACCTCCCAATGGCTTCTTTGTTTCTAATCTCTCAACTTCACTGTTACTTTGCACTGCTGAACTGTTACTCAATTCACAAAGCTGCAGTATTTGGCTGTATAGTTCTGCATCTGGATTTCTAGTTGCATCTCTTCAACCCCTTCACAGACAAACTAAGGGGTGCCCTCTCCCCTGCAGTATTCCCCCAACCATTCAACGGTCATTCTCCATCACCTATCATTCACTCTCTACTATTTTCCTACCAACAAAAGCTTCTCAGCAAACAAGCTGCTTCATCCTCATCTGGCCATTCCCTATATAGAGTTTATTATATATAATTGAGAAACAGTAGTGGGAACAGGAAGCTCTCAGGATAAACTAGCAAAGTGACACTACGCTTTCTATGTTCTTCATCAATTTACCTTAGATTTTGCAAAAATGTAGACTTTTCCCCCTAGCCAGCCCTTCCTTTGCTCCTTTTTCATATAGGGATTTCTAATACCTATACATTTTTGCATCACTTAGGGCAAGGAGGGAGCATGAGACCTTTCCTCAAATAAGTACACAATTTCAGTTTTTAAAAGTTTCTGAATTATTATTAGAATCTATTGTGAACATATACCAGTGACCAGATTTATCAAACAGTGAAAACATGCAAATACCCCTAGGATATAGCCCATTCTTCTGAAGTAATTTTTTTATATCACATGTATTTTCAAACACATGGTACACATATTGTGCATACCACATAAACACACATGGGAAAAGATTTACTAGCTGAACAGAAAGTGAATGTGGGATATTTACTGAAGCAGACCAAAAACTGTACTTTCTATAAATTAGTTACCAATTTCTAACTGCTGGAGAAAATGAAAGGAGAAAAGATTACCAGTAGCATGGTAATGCCAGAAAAATTCTGTGAGAGCTATCTGGAAACGGGTTACCTTTGGAGGAAGAATGTTTTAGTGTTCAAGTTCAGACACTTTGTGGGCTTTTAGAGATTACTAAATACTCAGTGAGCATCTATTTCACATAATAAGATTTAAGTGTTGACCATAACATGGCATTGAGGACAACAGGCTGGTGAAGCAATAGCTCAGTATTAATTTCAAGTACTAGAATGTGCATGCTTTTAATCACCAGAGACAGATTTCTTTCACATTGAGTCTTGAATGGTGGTGGGGAGGGGATTACAAGTGAGCCATACTCCACCAATGGCATGTTATGAGTATAGTTGCTGGTTTTGCTTGTATGATTGTGAAGGACACCAATTAAACAGTTCCTGTACCATGAGTAACACAAATGTGAAATATTAGTAATTTTAATTCTTGCCGAGTATCTTGTGTATAATTGATGAAAAGTAGTATCAGTGCTTTAAAGAAAAAAATTGCACCAGGGTCTCTTTTTTTAGCAGGAAACAGAAACACACAGGAACACAGTTCTGGCTGGCTAGGCACCAGGAGGTGTGGGCTATTATGCAAATGAACTCCTGCTGGAAACAATGATATCAGGGGGTGAAACAATGATATCAGGGGGTGTGGCCTAATATGAAAATGAGTTCCTGCTGGGGGGTTTTCTTCCAAAAAAGCCCTGCATTGCACTGTTATGCCATCCCTCTCAAAGGGAGCTCTGGGTGGCATACACAGGGTTCCTTCCACCTTTGTTATCCTTACAAGATAAAGGTTGAGAGAGACTGGCACAAGGTCATCAGTGGCCTTCAAAGAGGGGGATTAGAACATCTGTCTCCCCAGAACTAGTCTGACATTCTAACCATTACATCACACTAAATTAAAAGTTTAAGGAGCATTTGCAATATGTTTTTGAGTACATACACACAAACATGCATACATATCCATGCACTTTGCAAGACTGTCATCAACTCAGTTGTGCCTTTCTATCATCTAAAAACCATTTCCTTGTACATTTTCCCTGAAGTTTGAAACTGACTGCCCAAAAGCTGCTGGTTAAAAACAAGTGAATACTGCAGCTCCATTAAATTACACCAGACTAAAGAAAGCAATTAACAAAACTGACTTTTCTTCTCTAGCAAGCCTTGCCTGTTCTTTGCATTTGTTCTACCAGATCAATATTACACTAAGGGTTCCTTGGTTGCCTGTATATCCTTAGATACTCTGATCAACAGTATTTCCCCAAAAATGCAGAATACTTCCAACAAGGCAGCTGTTAATCTTCTGCAGCCCAAGCAAACAGCAATCTATTTCAATCAAGCAGTCCCATGTTACAATAAACTAGATGAAGATCACTTGAGGACCATTCTCAGGCGAGGCTTTAAGAACACAGTAATTCTGGCCCAAGTTAAACACAAAATCCTTTAAAATCTTAGAATGCAGAGTCTTTGTGAAAGATGTGTAAAAACCTAAATAGCAGCTTTTCAAGTAAAAAAAATACCAAACATTAACAAACATGTCTTCAGATAACATAGTTTAAGTTGTATATTCAATAGTACCAGTGGAGATTCATCTTACACTTTGTAACAGTCTATGAACCTATCTCCTTTTTTCTTGATGCTATATTCTGTAAGGACTATCATAACTGCTGACTTTGATGGATGGATTGGATCCTTGTTATGTTGACTATCATGCCAATAAAGGTTATTGATTGATTGAACGGCTGACTTAAATTGCCTTTAATTACTACAAATTAAGGCCTTCCCTTTGCAAATATTTCATTTTAAAATGTGACTAATTATTTAAAATATAGCACAGAAACAGTTTAGCAATAACAATGTTATGACATTAAAATGGAATGTACTAACTTTCAAATAGAAAATCATTTTAAATAGATCAGGGGCAGGCAATTTAGCACAGCAAGCATTCTTTATAATAGATCAGATACTGATAGACATCCCCTTAGTTAATGAGGTGCTGGTAAAACCAAACCCACCTGACTGGAGATGTCCATTGCGGCATACCAGGTTAGTATTGTCACTATAGACTTCCATTTGCGGCTTGGGAATTTGCTTAACTGCCTGCATCTTCTCTATGCAACAAAAAAGAGGGGGGAAAGGACAAACAAAAACAAAAAATGAACCAATGAAAGTTAGGTATACTCATTACACCAAAATGACTTTGCCTTCAGTTGACTCGATATGGATTAAAAATATAAAACATGCATCTAATGTTCATTATGTTATGAATTTACAGGAACATTTAATAAATTAAGTACTATTTTGAAAAGGTATGAACTGCAGTCAGGAACTGAATCAGAAGTAACAATGAGAAAGATTGGTGGGAAACTTTTTGATGCAGCGTGCAGACTCAATCTATGGGAAAGAGATAATTTAGCACAAATTGGTACAAGTTGAAACCAGACTTTATTGTTGCATTAAGTTTTACTGATGAATCTCTGTGGATAATATTAGTACACTAGTCCATAGCAGACTGTTAACGCTATGATGCAAAACATTTATGTCATTCTGATCCCTATAAACTGCAACACAGTCTTTCATCAAACAAGCTGTGCAATAATCCTCCTTCCTGGTAATTCAAATTTCAAACTAACTATTGCTACAGATTTATTGGGTTAGATCCTATGATCTAGTCCACAAACAAAAAAGCCTTCTTCTAGCACCAGATGATGTTAGCAGAGCATAGGATCCAACCAACGTTTTAACACTGGAAGACCCTCTCAAAAGAGAGTACAGCACTATTATACAATTAGTAGATAAGGAAAGTTAATCCCTTCTGCCACTTTATGAGCGTGAACTAATAATGAAAAATATTCCAAGAAATTATGCTACTTCTATTTTCCCCCATGTACTAGTTATTATTTGTTATGTTTTTGAAGGACTTTAAATTCTGCCATGCTTTGTCTTGAAAATGACTGGCCCCTGACCCACTTGTTAGTTTTTTATTCAGGAATCTTATATTCATTAGTTTGAGAAAACAAAGCCAGTCACCACATTTATATTGCAAACATCTGTTGTCAAAAGTTAATTATTTTGCAAGTGAATTTGGCTGACACTAACATATATAGTTCCTCTATAGTTCCTTAATTTATATAGCACTCACACAAGTCCTGTCTCTTTTCTGATCTCATTATTATGTTCACTTGTGCACTTTTAGAAAGAACAGTATTACTGCAACCAAATATTGTAACAGAATTGCCATTAAAGAGGAATAAATGCAGCTTGCAACACAGATACAATTTTCTTCCGAAACACTTTATAAAGAAACAGGGACCTATTCCCCAAAAGAAATAAGAGATTAAACATATGGAGCAGAGGTTCACCAGCTGCTACTAGCTGTATGATACAGATGGAACACTATGTCTGGGGCAATGATGCCCTGTATTCTTTGTGCTTGTGCGGGGGGCAGGGGCAGGAGACAGTGGGAGGCTTCTAGAGTCTGGCCCCACTGGTGGACCTCCTGATGGCACCTGGTTTTTGGCCACTGTGGGACATGGAATGTTGGACTGGGTGGGCCACTGGCCTGATTCAACATGGTTTCTCTTACGTTCTTATAAAGATTAGGTCTATCATCTAGGCACTTGGTTTGCAGTGCATTGTTACCTAATTATCTTATGCAAGAGAAAAGGTTCAATAAATTCTTCCATGACATCTTAAAAAAACATACCTGTGTGAAGTATACTTTTATACTTTATACTTTTCAAAGGATAACAGGAGGCTTACAATAAAACATTTAGCTAGTTATTTCTCATCTGTGTATAAGATGAAGCATCCCATAATTCCTTGAGTCTCATCCTCTTACCATCCTCCTCCTCCATGAGCAGGATACCTCTCCACCTCCTTAGTCCCTGAATTTGATCTCCAAGCTATAAATCAGCTGGTATCACTGTTACATCTTGAGTCTCAAGGCAGAACTATGTGTTCATATAATTCCATATTAACAGATAGTTATTATTATTATACAGTCCAGTTACTGAGGCTGTGAGGGGAAAGACTGCATAAAGTCCTCCATCCTGTTTTCCTGTCAAAAATTCTCACTGCTGGGAGAACAGCTGTGCTGTGTAAAAGTCAAACACAGTCTGCATTAAAAAAAAAATCACAGAACTACATGTAACATGCAGTTTTGCCCTCAACAGCTTTGATTCATCTAGCACTTTGAACATTAATGCAGTTGATTCTAATGAACTCTCTCTTCCTAGAATAAGCTAATTGCACTTCAAATCCTCCAAGTTAAAAAAAAATCACTCAGTTTTAGTGAAAAAGGGCTCCAAATAACTAAATAGCATTCAATTCAAGCAGGAAAGTCACATGACCTCAAGCAAGTGCTTAATATTAGAGGCTTCCCATATACATAAGGTATATATGCTTAGTTTTTCTCCAGAAATGGGCACTAAAATTAAACCATGTTTTCTGAACTTAATTTGTGAATTTTATAAGGTTTTATCATTGTTTGATTTATGCTGTAAACCACCTTGATTTCCAATAGGGAAAAAAACTGCTAACGGATGTTTTCAATTATAAATAAAATTGGAAAGCATAACAAAGGAGGAATATTCCTCATCGGTCCTGGCCAGTTACTCAGCAAGTGTGTAATTGTTAGGAAGAAAAGGTGAGACTTTCCTTCTGCCACACCAGATTTTGAGCAAATGAGATCAGCTGTTTATAAGAAGGCATATTAAGGGTCAAACTAGATAAGAGACTGCTATGATTACGTCTCCAATGAGTTTCTTTAGTTTAAAAACAGTGCAAAGCCTGCAGATTTTACCTCACAGATCAAAGAGCTGAGACAGAGGGAAAGAGAAAACCTGGCATTAGGGAAGAAATTCTGGAGAAAGAGTAACACATACATACAAAAACACACCTATACCACAGCCTTGAGGCAATCTGAGGAGTCCTATACAGGTTTTTGTCCTGTCCTGGATTACCCATGGTAGCCTGATCTTGTCAAGCTAAGCAGGATCTGCCCTGGTTAGTATTTGTATGGGAGTCCACCAACAGGACCAACTTTGCCACTAGGCAAACTAGGCAACGGTCTAGGGCATCAGCCTTCTGAGGGGGCCAAACTAGGCCCCCCCGTGTGATTCAGTGATGTTATCAATGCAGTGGAGGCAGAAGTTAGCCTTGCCTAGGGTGCCAGACAGCCTAGGGCCAGCCCTGACCACCAAGGAAGTCTAGGGTTGCAAGGCAAAGGCATGCAATGGCAAACTACCTCTGGTTGCAGTGCAAAAGGAATGCAACAGCAAACTACCTCTGAACGTTTCTTGCCTGAATGCCCCAAATCAGCTGTTATTTGACACAAACAAAAGCTTGCTTTTAACTTTAATTAGCGTGGAGGGCGATCCAATCACTACTCTCTTTATATTTCACATAGTTTGACTGTATATATAAGGCTTCACATAAAAAGTATGTAGTGCCTACTGCCATATGACAAATAACATTTGACATTTATTTTAGTCTTACACCAGAAGGCTACTTTCAAACGATGATTCCTCATGTGTCCTTCATTGGCCCTGTGAACGCAGAGGCATTTGCAATCCACATAGCACTTTCCCTACCACTCTTGGCTTCTCACATCCCCTAGAGGGCTTTTTCTAACGTCAACAACCAACATATTGCTATAGTATTACACCATTATTATGATCACAAATAATCTGATCCGCCTATGCTGAAATTCTTGCATAGCACCAAATACTTTTAAAATTGTTATTATTAAGTTGTATTGTTTTAAAATTGTAAATGAAATTATGGTTTTAACATGACTGTCAGCCGCCCTGAGTTCACTTGTGGAGTGGGCGGCATATATAAGGCAAATAAATAAAAATCTATCCTCCAAATCCACAATTTTCATTCAAAAACAGTCTCTAGTCCCTTTCGATGCAGACATAAAGAGAAAGGTGGACCTCTGCAAAGTAAAGAGCTAGACATTTAATTTATTTAACTAAAGCTAGGAATGCAGAAAAATTGGTTTATAAAACATTTTAACACTATAATGCTATAGCAACATGTCAACTGCCATTTTTAAAAAAGCACCCAGAAGCCCTCTAATGGTAGGGTAAATAGCAGTTGGGGGAACTATGGCAAGGAAAATGGTACAGATGCAGGCAAGACCTACAAAAAGGCACACACCATTTTGCTCACATGGCACATAAACATGCTTTAACCAGAAGTTTTCCAAGAAGATCATACCAAATCAGGTATGGGAATCATAGCAAAGCAGGGAGAACACATGTAAAGTGGAAATTAGGGAATGATGTTATGTGAATTCTTAAAAACCCTTCTCTAGTTTGGACACCAAAGCAAACCAAAATTTCCATGTGGAACCAGCCTGTAATTCTAAACAAAAACCAAATTCAAGCTCCTCCCCCACCCAGGGCACAATTAAAATAAAGAGCAATCAGATCATCAAGATGCTTAGCCTATAGTTCTACAAACTATTTAAGTTCTGAGAAAATATACAGAAGATCAGGCTTTAGACATCTATTTTCTGGTTAAGGAAGCTTAGCTAACTACTGTAGCCTTCGCTAAGCACCACCAGGATGCTATGACCCTAACCCCCTACCTCAAGAGGGAGCTGAGTAAGTGGAAGTCATCTAGAACACAATGCTAATGGTCAACTATGCCGTGAGAAAGAAGAGGTACTAAGAAGATTTGGAAGGGGGGTGGGTGGGAAGGGAGACAAGGGAACAAACAAGTAATATAGTTCCAGTTTAAGCAAATGGACACCTCATATGTAAAAAGGACAGTGACACTAAGACCACATATAACAGCACTACACATGTTATAGCTATTGGTTTCTGTTAAATGACTGCATTCAGAAAATTATATATTTTACGTAGTCATAGAACATAGTTAGTTTCAGCAATCCTGACACCATGACCCGTAACTCTAATTTGGCTTTAAGCACAAGCATCTACCTAGGGTGGCCAGACCGTCCCGGTCTCCCGGGACATTCCCGGATCTGGCCACCCAATCCCGGATCCCGGGCTGCCTATACCGGGACCATTAAAGGTCCCGGTTTAGGCAGCCCCGGAGCCGGTGGGCCGCGGGCGCGGGCGGGGAAGGCGGGGAGTGAGGGAGGGAGCGTCCCTGCGCCTGCGCAGGGCCCCTGCGCACGCGCAGGGACGCTCCCACCCTCACTCCCCGCCTTCCCCGCCCGCGCGCGGGGCCCGGCGGCAGTGGTGGAGGCCTCTCCGTGGCCTCCGCTGGTCGCTGGAAGCCCTCCAGAGACTCTGGAGGGCCTCCAGCGACCAGCGGAGGCCGCGGGGCACCCGGCGCTGGTCCCGGAAGGCCTTCCAGAGCCTCTGGAAGGCCTTCGGGGACCAGCGCCGGCCAGCGAAGGCTTCCCCGCGGCCTCCGCTGGTCCCTGGAGGCCCTCCAGAGTCTCTGGAGGGCCTCCAGGGACCAGCGGAGGCCGCGGGGAAGCCGCGGGGCACCCGGCGCTGGTCCCGGAAGGCCTTCCAGAGCCTCTGGAAGGCCTTCGGGGACCAGCGCCGGCCAGCGAAGGCTTCCCCGCGGCCTCCGCTGGTCCCTGGAGGCCCTCCAGAGTCTCTGGAGGGCCTCCAGGGACCAGCGGAGGCCGCGGGGAAGCCGCGGGGCACCCGGCGCTGGTCCCGGAAGGCCTTCCAGAGGCTCTGGAAGGCCTTCCGGGACCAGCGCCGGCCAGCGAAGGCTTCCCCGCGGCCTCCGCTGGTCCCTGGAGGCCCTCCAGAGTCTCTGGAGGGCCTCCAGGGACCAGCGGAGGCCACGGGGAAGCCGCGGGGCACCTGGCGCTGGTCCCGGAAGGCCTTCCAGAGCCTCTGGAAGGCCTTCTGGGACCAGCGCCGGCCAGCGAAGGCTTCCCCGCGGCCTCCGCTGGTCCCTGGAGGCCCTCCAGAGTCTCTGGAGGGCCTCCAGGGACCAGCGGAGGCCGCGGGGAAGCCGCGGGGCACCCGGCGCTGGTCCCGGAAGGCCTTCCAGAGCCTCTGGAAGGCCTTCGGGGACCAGCGCCGGCCAGCGAAGGCTTCCCCGCGGCCGGCGCTGGTCCCGGAAGGCCTTCCAGAGCCTCTGGAAGGCCTTCCGGGACCAGCGCCGGCCAGCGAAGGCTTCCCCGCGGCCTCCGCTGGTCCCTGGAGGCCCTCCAGAGTCTCTGGAGGGCCTCCAGGGACCAGCGGAGGCCGCAGGGAAGCCGCGGAGCAGCCGGCGCTGGTCCCTGGAGGCCTCCAGAGGCCAGCGCCGGTAGCGGAGAGGCCCGGCGCTGGTCCCTGGAGGCCTCCAGAGGCCAGCCCCGGCAGCTCCCTCCCTCCCTCGTCGCGAGGCCGCCGCCGGAGGACTCCCCGCCGCCGCCGCTGGATCCGCCGCCCTGGAATAAGGTAAGGGGGCCGAAAGCGGGGGGGGGGGGCGGGGGGCGGCCTTCCTTTCTTCCCTCCCTCCTCCCTCCCTCCCTTCCTTTCTTCCTTCCTTCCCTCACTCCCTTCCCTTCCTTCCTTCCCTCCCTCCTCCCTTTCTTCCTTCCTTCCCTCACTCCCTTCCCTTCCTTCCTTCCCTCCCTCCTCCCTCCCTTTCTTCCTTCCTTCCTTCCCTCCCTCCCCCCTTCCTTCCTTCCCTCCCTCCCTCCCCCTTCCTTCCTTCCCTCCCCCTTCCTTCCTTCCTTCCCTCCCTCCCTCCCCCTTCCTTCCTTCCTTCCCTCCTTCCCTCCCCCTTCCTTCCTTCCTTCCCTCCTTCCTTCCTTCCTTCCTTCCCTCCCTTCCTCCCTCCCTTCCCTCCCTCCCTTCTTCCTTTCTTCCCTTCCTCCCTTCCTTCCTTCCTTCCCTCCCTCCCTCCTTATGTTGTTATGTGATGCAGAGTGTTGGACTGGATGGGCCACTGGCCGGATCCAACAGGGCTTCTCTTATGTTCTTATGTGACGCAGAGTGTTGGACTGGATGGGCCACTGGCCTGATCCAACAGGGCTTCTCTTATGTTCTTATGTGATGCAGAGTGTTGGACTGGATGGGCCACTGGCCTGATCCAACAGGGCTTCTCTTATGTTCTTATGTGACGCAGAGTGTTGGACTGGATGGGCCACTGGCCTGATCCAACAGGGCTTCTCTTATGTTCTTATGTGACGCAGAGTGTTGGACTGGATGGGCCACTGGCCTGATCCAACAGGGCTTCTCTTATGTTGTTATGTGATGCAGAGTGTTGGACTGGATGGGCCACTGGCCTGATCCAACAGGGCTTCTCTTATGTTGTTATGTGACGCAGAGTGTTGGACTGGATGGGCCACTGGCCTGATCCAACAGGGCTTCTCTTATGTTGTTATGTGATGCAGAGTGTTGGACTGGATGGGCCACTGGCCTGATCCAACAGGGCTTCTCTTATGTTGTTATGTGATGCAGAGTGTTGGACTGGATGGGCCACTGGCCTGATCCAACAGGGCTTCTCTTATGTTATTATGTGACGCAGAGTGTTGGACTGGAGGGGCCACTGGCCTGATCCAACAGGGCTTCTCTTATGTGACAATACTGACTTTGGTGGACCCAAGCACTGATTCAGTGTAAGGGAGCTTTGTGTTTGTGTCTTCTAGTGCAATTTTGTTCTCAGATCCTGTATTTACTTCATCAGTATATGGGATAAGGCACTTTCTCAACTGTGCTGCATAATGCAGCCTATTTATTTTGTCCTGTTGGCTCTGTTGGCTCTATCTGCGCCACCTTCATCACTTTCGGGGTGTGGATCCCCCAGTGGAGTGGTCTCCCGACTCCCTCCGCCGGCTGTTTCTGATAGCCCTGCGCCCCCTCTTTCATTTGATATGTGTCCCGTGCGGGTGCCACCCTCCCGCCGGGAGATGCCGCAAAATGAGCCCCCTTGAGGCTTATGGCGGCAGGGCTCGGGGGAAGCGAGCTAGACTGCTGTTCTTTTGAGGGGTTATAGAGTGTTTCGAGCCCGTCCCTGTGGCATCAGTCCCATCATTGTGGGGCCCAGGGGGCCGGCGCAGCGGCACGCTGAAGCAGCCTGTCGGTCACTTCCAGGTTCCTGTCCTGCATCTTGACCGGTGTTATTAGTGACAGGCTGCTTCGGCGTGCCGCTGCGCCGGCCCCCTTGGTCCCACAACGATGGGACCGATGCCACAGGGACGGGCTCGAAACACAGGAAGTGTCACAGGAAGTGCTGTGAAGTCACTTCCTGTTTCCGGCAGGTGACGCGGGGGAAATGATGTCACAGGAAGTGATGCCACTTCCTGTTTCCGGTGGTGGCATGACATCACCGGAAGTGACGTCACCGGAAGCGCGCACCCCCCCCAGTGTCCCTGGCTGGCCTTCAGACATTATGGTCACCCTACATCTACCCTTAATATTGGTTGCACTTACTTACACTGTGTAATCCACATTGAGTCTAAATTAAAAAGGCAATGTATTAAATTATATAATTTATTTATATAAATAAATTATATTACATAAATAAATACAAATGTTGTTTACTTTAGAAAGATCAATTCTAAATCAGATGGCACATTCACTTGCATCTTTCTCCTGACAGTTTTTTTTAAAAACCCAAGCACCCTTTGGAAAGCTGTAGGGAATAAACTGGAGAGAGGAGTTGCTTATTTATTTTCCTTACCAACTCTTAATGATGCTTAAAATCATTTGCACCAGAGGTAAATAAGTTTTCCATGAAAAACAGAAAAAATGAATGAGTTAAGAAATCTGCCATGTCTCTACTCTCAGCCTTCAAAAGCTACTTCTGAAGAACATAAACACAGGTGTCTCAAACAGCCATCAAGGTGACCTTCCATTTAATTATTTCTCATGTGAAAAGAGCCAACTAGGAAACTTGGGGGGTACACAGATAGTTGTTTTCAACATTTGATGGGCAGCACTAATCAGAAATCAAATACTTAACTCACTCTACTAAAATTAATCCCAAACTGGTACTCTAAAAAGAAGCACAACATTTGAAATATTTTTCAAAGTATGCAGAATTGAAGCCTTACAGGCCCAGTCCTCTGCAGGCTTACTTGGAAGTGAGCCCCACTGAGTTCAACGTAAGCCATTTCCTCAAACAGGATTAGGAGTGCATTCCTATGAACAACGTGGGGATAAATACATAAACAATTTCCTGGAACTAAGTCCCATTGAATACAACTGAGTAGGATTCCAAGTACACCTGCTTATATTTGCAATGTTCATCTTATTCTGTCTCACATAAATGTTGGGTCAAACTGAATAGGATAGTTATGTACTCAAGCACTCAGAAATGAAAAGGCAAACAGTTGAATCCAAATATACAGCATTTTGATTGGAAACAATGATTCGCTTTTACATTTCTAAAGATGTTCATTTCCATTTCCAAGTCTTTGAATTAGTAATGCTTAGTCTCCACACCTTTCCAGATAGAGCACAGATGAGAAGACAAGTAGGACACACTACAGAAACCAAACACTAACTCTTTATTACTGTTTTATTAGGACAGTGCCATTAATATACAGGATACTTTATAGGTAAACAAAAAATCCTAAAAAGCTTACAATCTACATTCAGACTGAGGAGGGATAGAAAATGAGTTCTACAGGATAATTAAATAGATATGTTCATATTCCACTGCATGTTACTCAAGCCATATTTTTGCTGGGCATGAAGACTAGGATGTTAAACCAAAGGCTTCACACAAGGATGGGTTTTGAGGGGGGAAAGAGGCTATACCACACACAAGGTATGGAAGGTAGCTTCTCTACTGCAATCGTCAGAAGGCTCCAGACTATGAACAATAGACAAGCCAGAGTTTAAACTGATGGAATTTAACCAAATTTTGAACACATTAAAACATGAAAACTGGACAACATGCACTAAAGTGGGAATCTGGAGACTATTTTAATTAAATCTCAAATTACAAAATGAACATGAAGGAAATGCCATTGTGCAATGGGTTGACAGCTACTGCCTCTTAATAACACCTTCCTGAAAATGTTCTTCCCTAAATACCACTAGAACAATCAAATGATATGGTTTCTTCCCCACTCTCAAGAAAATAATGAACACCTGAGCCAAACACAGCACCAGCACAACTGTAGCCATGCCTATGGTGTAACCATCACATAACACAGCCAAAGAAAGGTATGGGTTTTTTTAGCAGTGCTATGAAACCATGGATTGCAGGCAGTCGGCCTACAGTCAAGACAACAGCTGTTTAACAAAGCTGCATTGTGTCATCTAATTTCATCTAGCTTCTCCTAAATACTGCCATTTACACCTATCATCGCTTATGTCTCCAGATTTGCCATCAATGATGAACAAGCTGCCCACTCTTGGGTTCATGGTGTTTTAGAACAACGTAATAGTTTTCAATTTGTAAAAAGAATTCCATACAAGCAGGAAGGTCTACAGCCTGTTCTAGAAATGTCCTGCTTTCATGAGAATGTCTAACTATAAACCTGAAATTGCTTAAGTACCAGTACGTAACTCTTACTATGCATTTTGCAGTTAAGCTGGACTCTTATGTTATTCTCCATTAAATGAATTTGCATCCAATAAATAAATTTTCTTAACCTTTTCAAAGAGTTGACTGAGTGCTAACAGTACTGCAGCCAAGCTACTTTTCAAATACTTTATTTTTTGGGGGGGGGGGGGAGGAATATAGAAAAGTACCTAACAGACATAACAATATAGAAAAGACCTAACAATATTCCTATATTTTTGTTACTATGTTAAATCTAATACCTTGAGATACCCTTTAAAAAATTCTTACGTGTTTCAAATGGCTATCCCTCCTGTAAAATTCACAAAAAGCTCTTAAACATATGCACTGTGTAGCTAATTCCAACAGTTTTCCAAACCAACAGTAATAAACAGTACCTAGCAGCTGCAAACGGTCCTTGGCCATTGCCAAATTTGTCATCATTTTAGACTGGAGACGTCGAGCTCGTTCATAATGATCACCTTTAAAAAAAAAAAGTTAAATACTGTTAATGAAGGCACAGTTACAACAGTGCTGTCTATTATACAAAAAGAATGTAAATAACTACCAAAATTACAGCCAACTTTTAAAATAAAATGGGGCTAGAAGTGACTAATATATTAGGAAGCTCCCGTGATGCTCTGCATAGTTACCTAACATTACAGCAGGCCTGGACATGCTCTTCCTCATTTTGGGACAGCTGCGAATACCAGAAAGGGATGCTAATGAGAGTAGTACAAAGAGCATGCACAAGCCAGTTATTTCTCCACATTATTATTATTATTATTATTATTATTAGTTTATTTCTATTCCATCCCTTCCCCCCTTTGGGGGGCTCAGAGCAGAGTACAACTTAGAATTCTCCACATTCAGGTTTACAAAGTAGTTATGTGAAACCAGCAACAACAATGTCCTTCTGGAAAGCTGTATATATTTCAAACAAGAGATCTGTAAAAAACCAAGCACAATATCCAAAGAACATTAAGTCATTGATTCCAACATGTGCCTAGCACTCCCACTGATTTCCAAAGAGCCAAAATGCATCTAACTCTCCCAAGTTTAGTTTATTTGATTTATATCCCACCCTCCCCTGCCAAAGTAGGTTCAGGGCAGCTCACAAAACATAATACAATAACAATAAAAACAGTTAAATTAAACATTAAAATAAACAATTTAAAACAGTTTAAACAATTTGGTGCTAATTCCGTATAATTTAAGGATGGCATTCTTGGACATCCAATAGGATCTAATATTGCGGTGGTGGTCATCATTCAGTTAAAAGCTAACTAAAACAATATTGCCATGCGGGCCTTGCAGAACTGAGCAAGGTCCCGCAAGGCTCTGACCTCCTCAGGCAGTTGGTTCCACCAGTGGGGTGCAGCGATGGAGAAGGCTCTTTCTCTACTCATTTACAGTTTTGCCTCTCTCGACCCAGGGATCAATAATAGATTTTGTGTTCCTGATCTAAGTACCCTTTGGGGAGCAGATGGGGAGAGATGGTCCCTAAGGTAGGCAGGTTCTTGGCCATATAGGGCTTTAAAGGTAATAACCAGCACCTTGTAGCGAATCTGGTGTAAATTTCAAATATTCACAGACTTCTATGTGCAAAGACTGGGAACTAACAGATAGGATGAAGGTCTACCAGAGGAAGAGAAGGAAAGCTTTGTCCTAAAGTAAAAGGTAAAGGTAGTCCCCAGTGCAAGCACCAGTCATTTCCGTCTCTGAGGTGACGTCGTTTTCATGGCAGACTTTTTATGCGGTGGTTTGCCATTGCCTTCCCCAGCTTTACCCCCACTTTACCCCCAGCAAGCTTGGAAGGATGGAAGGCTGAATCAACCTTGAGCCGGCTACCAGAACCCAGCTTCTGCTGGGATCGAACTTAGCTCATTAGCAGAGCATGGACTGCAGAACTGCAGCTTTGCCACTCTGTGCCACAGGGCTACAAAGAGTCAATCAATTCCCCATTTTAGTTCTCACCTATCTGCTGTACATGTTGAAGATGCTGCTGACACCCAACAGATACCCAGTATCTGAACAAGCTGTATTTGTGGTTAGGCCTGCAGGATGTTGGACAGCAAAGAGTGCAGTAGCTTCACAATGTTCCAAGTACAACCAAAAAACCTGAAACTACACTCCTAAGCAGCACGTTTGTTTATTGTCATCATCATCCTTAGACCAGACATACAGAAAGAAAATCCAGATATACAAAGTTTCCAGGATTTTAAAATATTTAAAGCATTAAAAAAATGTTTCCTAAGCAACGTTAATAAGAAGACCCACAGAATTCAGTGGGTCTTACTTCCAAATAAGCATACAAAGGACTGGACTGTAAAGCTGTAGTACTCTGTACAAATTCCACTGCTTTTGTGTGGCTTACTTTTGAATAAGCACAAATAAGATTGGACTTAAACCCTCCACAAATGAAGCTTAAATTCCACTGTTTTTAGTAAGCATTTAAATAACCCAAGTACATTTAGAATTTGTGCCTCGACAAATCAGACCCATACAACTTACTCCAATTCACTACAAAGTGTGGCAAAAACCTGAACAAACACGCAAACAAGTATCAATATCCAGGAAAAAGTCTTGTATCACCGCTGCACCACATGTGACAGTGAGGTCTCCAAACTTTTACTGACCTATATTTGCATTAATCCAATTCAAACTGAATAACAGCTGTACCTTAACCAACATATTTACTGTTTTAAAAGTTGGCAACTGAACTGCTGTGTAGGTCAGGGTGCTGTTATGGTTAAGGATGTTGTGGTGAGTGTCTGCTGAAGATCTGGAAGACCCAGGTTCAACAACCCCACCTTTGCCCTGAAATTTGCTGGGTCACCTTAGGCCAGTCACTCTCTCGGTGAGATAGTTGTAAGGATAAAATAGAGGACAGCCATGTTTGCTGCTCCTTGAGGAATAAAAAGGCATCAAAGAGCTGCACCTTTAAACAGCTACTTGATGTGCAAACACTGACATTTTAAAAAACCAAATGCCCTCATAAGGCTATGAGAAGCTTCCTCTGCCAACCAACTACTCTTTCAGGAAAAAAGTTGGCCTGTTCTTGTGCTTTAATAATTCGGTAATCCTTTTTACAAGTATGCACAACAAACTGAAGAAACATATCACCATAAGGAACCTTTGCTTATTTTGAGGAACCTGTCACAAGGTGAGGTGACAACAGAAAAAAGAACACTAGGACTTTTTGACTTAAAAAAAATTATTCTAGACATTTTTGCTAAATTATTACCACTTCTCTACTGTATAGTTTCTGCATTCAGATTTATTCTCCAGTCATATGTATTAGAAGAAAAAGAGTTAAGGCAACCTCACACACACCAGTACACATGCCATTTTAAACACTCAAGGTTTGCTTACCTTGACCTGTAACTAGTACAGCTATTCCTTTCTCCAGTTCTTCAATTCCTTTTCTGTACCATTCAACAGCTTGTTCCTTTTGACCTGCTGAAGGAATTGTAAATTTTTCATCATGAAAAAATATCAGAACTACAGACGGTATACAAAACCTAAGCAACGTTGCCTTCAATCTAGGTCATCTATTATCCAAAATTTAACAGTTACGCAGCACAGTCTTATTCATATAAATTCAGAAGTTCCATTAGGTTCAACAAGACCAGCTCTCAAGCATACACACAACCACAACCCTAATATTTCCCAATAATACTTGAAGGTACCTTAATGGTAATTAAAAATAAAACGTCAGCATGTTATTCAAGATAACAGAGGGCTGTTACCAGAGTAAAACAATACTGGATTACAGTGGACCTACTTCCAGCAACTGAAAGCTTTTCCCAATTACAGTATGAAGTTTGCTGTTGGCTGATGCTAGTTAAAAGAATGCATTCCAAGATGTTTTTTACAATGTTTTATCAATGGTTTATCTTATCCTTAAGACACCACAGTTGGCAAGATTAAACTTACTTTTGCAGGCAACAAAGTCACAGCCTGTAATTTTAGTTCTGGATTTATAATCATCCTCTCAAAGAATAGCAAGTCCCACAAGTTCTAGCACCAACAGTAAAGGCATTCTGGACTGCTTATCTCCCAAGCACCCATTAAATGGGCACCATTCTCCATTCATGTTGACAACTAATTAAATAACATTTACATGCACCTGATATACAGCACTGACAAAATAGGGTAAGGAATAAAGAGAAAAAGTGCCTCCCAGAAGTACAAGCTAAACCCAGAGAACAAAGAAATGAATAAGGATGGGGCAACACAAAGTCTCTTTCTTTGAGGGAGGCTCTGCTGTAAATCTGAGGCTCCACCCACAAGCCCTCCATGTCAACACTTGCTTTCTCTTTCCCGGCGCATCCACCCACACAGCCTTGCCACCAGGAATCAGTCAGTTCCAGTTTTCTGTTTCTAATTATGTATGATAGCAACTGACGTTTACTTCTGTCGAATCTATAAATCGTCGTTCTTTTTGGAAACACCTCTCTTTGCTCTTGGCCACTTCAACGTACACGTACAAACTGAACTCAAGGCTTAAAAAAAAAATAGTAGCTCTTCAGGCCTTTCAGGCCCGTAGGAGTATCTCACTTTAAGGATAATCGTCTGGCTGCGAATCATAAACGAGCTCACGGTCTCACATATATTATACCTCTATGAATGGTGACCTAGCATTAAGCCCCAGTAAACCCGCTTCAGATTAAGGTCGTTATCTAGGGCAGGCGTGTCAAAAGGCAATACTCGACCAGCATCACCATTCGAGGGGCTCGTCTCCTTCCCTCTACCACTCGCCCCCGCCCCACGGCTCCACAATTCGGCCGCTGTTGCCGGGATCCTCCGCTTACCGGTTTCGTCCTCGTCGATGCGCAAGGCCGTGGAGATGCACTCGAAGGCGCGCTTGTGGCAGGTTCTCACCGTCTCGGGAGCATCACCGGCGCTGGTCCTGCTGGCGGTGCCTTTGGCGGCTGCCATGAGCGCCCCGCCGCGAGAGAAGCGTTCGCAGAGCCAGGCGAAGAGCAGCCCGAGCTGGAAGGCCAGGAAGCGAAGCAGCGCGAAGACGGCGAAGAGCGGATAGGAGAAGTAGTAAAGATTCCGCTTGTGAGGAGAGGCCACCGCCGCCTGCTGGTGCTGGACGGAGGGAGCCGGCCCGGCCGCAGATGAGGGCGAAAGGGATGCCCCGGCGGCCCGGGTCGGGGAACTGGAGCCAGCTAAGCCCTTCTTCTTCCCTCTCCCGCCCGGAGAATTCATTCACTGCAGTCGCCATAACCCGCTGCCTGGGACTGACAACAAACAGCCGCGCGACCCTGCCATTGCAGAAGCTACGCCCCTTTCGCTCCGCTATTCTCCACCCTCCCAGAATCTACGCAGTCACCCTTCATGAATAAAGAGCACCGTAACAGTATCTTTTCGGCTTTGGGACTATTGTTAACAGGCGCCTGCGCGAAGTAATGAAGCGACAATAGGGGGCGTGGCCGATACGATTGAGTGGTTAGCTACGGCCAAGCCACTTAAAGTGGTCTCCTAAAAACTAACGGCGTTTATTTCAGGCATTTGTCGTTTCATTAGATGCTTACGGAAATCAAACTTATAACCTTCTTATAGGACAGGATAACAATTGAGGAAGACAGTTAATTTCCTCATGAGTCTTTCAAGAGTATTCGCTCGAAGAGTCCCATCATGCAATGCTTTTTATACAAAAAGCTAAGGTGCTGGTGGTACACCTGGGGTGAGGCAGCGTTAGTTTTTCTTTCACTGCTTTATAATGCTCTGTATGGAAGTGATGTACGCAGGGTAGTGTGGGTGCTGAAACGTAGTGCATCATGGGAGTTTGGTCAGCTGATGTCCTGACTAGGAAGGGAGCTGGCTCGGTGGCTAGCGCTGCCAACTCTGGGTTGGGAAATACCTGCAGATACTGGGAGTGGAGCCTGGGGGAGGGAAGGATCTCATCGGGATAATGCCACTGTGTTTACCCTTATTTTTCCCAAGGGGATATCTCTGTAATCTGGAGATGAGTTGTAATTATGGATGATCTCCAGGCCTCACTTGGAGGTATAAATGATTGCCAAATACAGTCTCTAGAATGCTGTCTATCATCACAAGTCTTGTCTTTTTTCTTTAAGTCAACAAGAAATTTGGATCCTTAGCCCTAGAAACAAACTGATATGAGGCTGTTTCTAGAACAATTAGGTCCTAATGTAATCCACCCTGAGTCTTACTGAGAAAAGTGGCCTATAAATAACATACATTTAAAAAATTAGCTGCCCCTATAAGTATATAGCAAACAGGTACTGCATAGCAAATTTGATTTTCTTATCCCACTGATATCTCAT
Organism: Heteronotia binoei; assembly: GCF_032191835.1. Classification (NCBI taxonomy): domain Eukaryota; kingdom Metazoa; phylum Chordata; class Lepidosauria; order Squamata; family Gekkonidae; genus Heteronotia; species Heteronotia binoei. The sequence continues at coordinate 168,532,387 of NC_083223.1, read as the reverse complement.
TATGGGATTCCCATCTTCTATCACAGAACTCAAAGTGGCATACACAGGCTTCCCAATTTTTTATTTTTATTTATTTTTATTTGTTATTAATTGGTGTGCCATTCAGGCACTGTAACAGCACCAAGCACTCCTAACCTGCCAAGTTTCCATAAGGTTGTTGTATCCTTTATACTAGGCTATCAAGGTGCAATTGAAACAGATGCAGGTGCTATAAACCACAGATGGAGGCTAAGCATGCCTGTTGTGTAAATATGACATCACCAGGCATCATCCCCGCCATCAAGTCTTGCCCCATGAGTTTCCAGGTTAAGGATGCTGCCAGTGATTTTGCAGCAATTTGGGGCTCAAATGGAAGAGAACATCACCGTCACCTTCCATAAATAGTGACAGCACATCCTTTCAATTTTTTTTTAAAAGGCCAGTATCCTTGCAACTGTAAGACAGCCCACTTGATATTCCCCCTGCATTATTCTGTACTGTTTGTCTAGACTCAGAGATGATACTGCATGCTGGGCAACAGTAATACTTCTAGGCAGGGCTTTTTTTTTTTTAAGCAGGAAAGCAGTTCCGGCTGGCTTGGTGTCAGGAGGTGTGGCCTAATATGCAAATGAGGTCCTGCTGGACTTTTTCTACAAAAAGCCCTGGGTGAAAAATGGTGATGCCAGTAGGTGTGGCCTAATATGTAAATGAGTTCCAGCTGGGTTTTTTTTTCTTTCAAAAAAAAAAGCCCTGCTTCTAGGATTTTTCTGCATTTTATTCTGGGTATTGGGGAATCCCAGTGGCTCCATATTGCCTTTTTTGCTATGATGTCACTGATTACACAGTGGCAGAAGATCAATGCTATATTGGTTTTCCCTGCTCCAAGAAGGGGTGGGTTAATTTTTAAGGGCATATCAACATCTCTTGTAGCACATTAGTGTTACCTAATAGATCATTATGGGACTGATTTGAGTAGATGGTTAATTATCCCATAAGCTGCAGTACCATGCTTGCTACTATCTGTTCTGTATTAATATGGAATTAATTGCTCATCTGTGCTGTAAATTTCTATGTGCTCCATCATAGCCCTCAGCTTAAATCTATATCAGATGAGAAATATTTCCCTTACAATAAAAGAATCTGCCCTTCAGTTTGATTCCATCAAAATATTTTCTTTAAAATATTTTCAGAAAACTAAATATTACTTACAAAATGTGATATCTTACTAATGAGCTCAACTCTGGTCAAACTATTTTGTGAAGGGAAAAAATGGATTAATGAAAATTCGTACAAATCCAGCTTTCATACCATCCTTTTTCCTTCTATCAGTTTACGGACTGAAATATATGGTTGAAGTAGTTTTAAATAAAATAAACCAGTTGAGGCACGTGATTCTACTGGTCACCTTTCTCAGTACCAAAGCTCTGGTGGTTTATACTGGCTGGACTCTGTTTCCTACTTAGTAAGACTTTCAAAGATGAATTCACTCCTCGTAGTCTCGATGAGCTTGGTGTATGTGAAATAACTGCCGCTGCGTTTTTGACTCCTTTAAGGACTACCTGACCGATCCTTGTAGAATGCTCTTGAACCCCCCCCCCCCTTCCACTAAGTTTTTAAGTGGTGGCTCTTCTTTAGTTCTTTTACTTTTGTTCTTTTATGTTTAATTATTTGTACATGTTGCATATTGTAACTATAAAGCATCTCTTGACTTTGGGAACTGGCTGCAATTACCTCCCCCGCCCATGAAAGCATTTACTAGTTCACATGAGGCAGGAAGACGGACTAGGAAAGCCTAGTCCTGGGGCTCGGGAATGAACTAGTAACTACAGGAATTCAGAAGAGCGACTGAAATGTCCGGACAGAGTTTATAACGCAGGCGTACTACAACCAGTGAAGCACGACATTCTCATTTACGGCACTCGTGCACGACAGCCTGTTCCTTGTAGCTACCGCAGACGGTTGTTTTGCTTGTTGCTCCGCGACCGGTCCTTGTTTATCGTTTGCGTCTACGGACCAAGATTGCCCGGATAAGAGGTGAGGGAGAACAATCTGGGAACTGAATTTAGCAGAGAGGGACGCTAGATCTCACGCTCTGAGGCCGAAGGCCGATGCCTCAGTTGATGCAGTCTCAACCTCTCGCGCCTTCCGCACCACTGTTCTGTTTGTTTCACGTGTACAAGAAAAGTGTCCGCTGCCGTTGTTTTAGGCCGGGAAGGTTCACGGTGCATCTGATCAAAGCCGGGGAGACAGCCAACCGCCTCTCTTTACACGAGGCAGGTGGGCTGATTCTTAGACAAGAAAGCGTAGTGCGTGGCGAAGCGCTTCTAGATCTCAGTGCTCTGCATACTTAACTGGGAGTAAATTCGTTTGACGTCAGTGGGATTTCTCGGTTAACATATGTCGGACTGGGTTACGGGGAATTATACCATCGAAAGCTTCTTTTACCCAACTTCTTATTTTGATCTACTCTTTGAACATAGCCGCCAAAGACTTAGACCAGCGGTGGCCAGACTGTGGCTCAGGAGCTACATGTGACTCTTTCACACATATTGTGTGGCTCTTGAAGCCCCCATCTCTTTCGCACTAGACTTTTAAACTTGGTTTAGCTCTGTCCCCAAACTGACATTCTACACTAGAATCAGAGAAACCAACTTTATGATTTTAATGTAGAATGTCAGCTTGGGGACAGAGCTGAACCGGGATTAAAAGTCTAGTGCGAAATTGGTTTTATTGGTATCCTAGTAGAGTTACGCTCTTTAAAGTCTGCTGAAGTAAATGCGTTTAGACTGATGTAATTCTCATTAGAATAGCTCTGTTAAAAATGAATCCTATGGACTACTGAACAAAACAGGTGCTCAAGAACATTTATGGTGCTTCTGCAATGCACCTGAAAGGTTCCATATTTGCAACAATTTTGGTCTTGCAGCCATGCAATAGCAATGTAACTAGTGTGGTAATAGTAACATTTATGCTGGGTGCAACCTGGACAGGAGTGCAGAATGAATCAAATATCACAAATAAGTGTCTCAAAGTGGTAAAAATGGATGTAGGTGAATAAATTGAAATTCAGGCACTGATGATGAGGGACTTGGCTGATAGGGAAAATACCTGATCTGGATAGAATTGCATTTTCTCTTAAGGGCCAGGTTTATCAGTTCAGAATGCTGTTGATTTTGGCCTTGCTTCTGGTGTCAGAGTTGCAGCTTAGTGGACCTTTATGTTTTGTTTGATTCCACAGTCAGCTGCGTTTGCAGAAAGAAAGTTTGTAACACCTGATTCCTGCACACAGTTTTTCTGGTTTCAAGCAAAAAGGGTGATTTTTAAGTCAAACCACAACGTTGTTAACCAATATGGTAGTAACTCAAATGCAAGAGATAATCTGCAGAAGTACAGCTGAAAAATTCCTCCAATAGAAAAAAATTGAACCCATACTAAGAGATACTTGTGGCAGGGTGTTTATAATATTTGGACCAAGTATAACCATAAATGTATTCAATAACAGCTTAAAATCACCAGATTTTTATATCAGCTTTTAAGAATGCATCACAATATAATCAGGTTTTTTTCTTCCAAGCCGACTTTATATTTGATAACTTCTTTACATCATATCATGGACACCGAACAGATAATGGAGAGCCAGCCACAGGTAATATTGGAAATTTTAATTGTTTTGTATTTTTTAAAGAAATTTTATTATTTTTATTTTATAATTGTGTGTTGTTTTATAGGTTCCAGAAAATCCTCATGCAGAATATGGTCTTGCAGAAAATGTAGAGGTAATTAAGATTTTCCTGGGATTTAATGATTCTCAGTTGAAATTAACCTTGAATAAAGCTAATGAATTCTAGCTTTGAATGAATGAGGATACTAAACAAATCACAAGTCATGATAGCTTATCTAGTTTAGTCACATGATTTTTTTTAAGAGGCTGAAATAATGGCACTAAGGAGATGGGAGGGCCTACTTTATTGCGACTCAGCCTTACAAAGCTTGCTGCTCAGTGAATCCAGGAATATGAAATCATTATGAGCTTATATTATGACATACAATGCTTTGAAACCTTTGCATGTCCTTTGTTGGGGAATTGTTTTTTATATTCTCTTATAATTACACAGACACTTTCCCTAACCAGTTTCTCAAAACAAAACTTTCTCCCAGCATCTAATACATGACACACAAAGTTGCTGTTCCACACACAACTGATAAGGCTTTATTTTTCAGTGATCTCTAAAGACAGCATATTCAGGTTACTTGTAAAAGAAGCAAAACAATTTCCAGTTATAGATAACAAAACTTACATACTATGCTCTTATAGTTAGAAACTCTTATACATTTTACTCTTAGTTATAACAATTTCCAGTTTTAATAAGGAAGCTCACACACTCTGTTTTTCTTAGTTAGAAAGTCTCATACAGCTTTATACCTGCTAGATTCTAAGATTGCTGCAGCATTTCAGAAGCTAAGTTTCTTAACTCTCAATATTTCTCTTCTCTAAGTTCTATCAATCCAATCTTGTTAAAGATCTTTAACCAAAATGCCTGACCTCCCCAGAGCCATGAGAACTCTTCTCTCTTCACACACTTATCTTTGATAAATATCTTGCCTACTTAATGTCACGTTGACATCTTTCTCACCACCTGCTAATGCATATGGACTCCCATATTGGCTAATGTCCATCTCCCTTAGATCTCAGGCTAGGCTCAGATAAAGTCCAGTGAGAAATTTTTGCTATCTTCCGTTAAGCAAAACATCTTTCTTGTCAATTTGCTTTTTTCTTGTCTGAGATTCTCCACAAACCCTACTGCCCTATAATCTCCTCTAATTATTAAACAATATTGAGTGCCCGTGTTACCCAAGTATAATGTATAAATGCAAATCTGACACTAGGCAATATAAAGGAAATAAAGTCCCACGCAGATATTTCTTAGCCCAAGTTCTCCAAACGAAGACCCAGGTGCTTTAATTTCTCATTTTCAGTTTCTTAATATACATCTTCAACAGTGATATTTTTAGCCTAATCACTGTTGAAGATGTATATTAAGAAATTGAAACGGAGAAATTAAAGCACCTTGGTCTTCGTCTGGAGAACTTGGGCTAAGAAATATCTGCGTGGGACTTTATTTCCTTTATCTTGCCTAGTGTCAGATTTGCATTTATACATTGTACTAAAATCTCTAACAGCTAACTTCTACAAGCTTATAGGCAACAAGTGATTTTAAGTGCTTCAAACAATGTATGAACAACCTACAAATTTTAAGGGTTGTTTCCATAAAGGGGCCAACGTAGAATTTTTCTGTGACATCCTTTTCAGTGCAATGTAATTTAATTCAATCTTATCCGAAATATTTGCTGTTAAGTCAAACCATGAAGTGTCAGTGCATGGGGACATTTTTATTTTATTTTATGTTAGAATCTCAGGCATTAAAAAAAAAAACTTTGAAAAGCTATACTTCCCCTCTTTGTAATGTTTTTTGAGAGAGTGCATTGACTTCACTTGAGTGAAGGCTATAAAGTAAAACATTGATTTTTGAATGTTTTAATTCAGAAATTCATTGCTTCATATTTTCAACTAAATCATTAGACTGCTCTCTTCATGAGGCATGTGTTTAAATTCTTTAGCGAATAGCAGAAAATGAGAAGACTAGTGCAGAGAAGACATCAAAACAGAAGGTGGATCTGCAATCATTACCTACACGTGCCTATCTGGATCAGACAGTTGTGCCCATCTTGTTACAAGGCCTTGCAGTGCTTGCAAAAGAGAGGTATGGTGCATATCCATTTTTCACAGGATCAGTTTTCTTTACATAGTTTTTTTTTTCTTGTACAGCAGCTGGTTAGCAAATCTGTATCTGGAGAATGTATTCTGTAGGTGTTGCTTATATAACTAAATGTTCTAGTATTCAAAAACATTCCCTATAAAAACTGTTATGTTGGGGATAAGACAAGCTTTTTTCTGATATACTGGTTTTCTATGTGCAGTTAACTTTTTTAAAAAGGAGCTTTTATTCATATGACTTCCCATGTGGTGCCAGTTTTTATCTTTTGTTTCTAAAAACTAGATCAGTGCAGGGGCTTCATTTCTGTGTGGAGCTCGTTCTTGTGATGTGCCTTAATTTGAGAAGCATGCTGTAAATGCTGATTATCCATTTTCAGTCTGCATGTTAGTAACACTGGTATTGAGAACAAAAACCTTTAAAGAAATTAATATGGGGATGGAAATAAGGCTTGTTATAAACAGAATGCATTCTGATTTGACATTGATGACATGAAAGATATACCCACAGCAGTTACTCTCCTTACTCTTATGTGTGACAAAATGCACTCTCTTTCCTTCTTCCTTTCTTTCACAGAGTACAATTGAAAACTTTGTGATCAAGCTGCAGTTCTCCATGATGATTTAATGAAAACAGCAGGACATATTAGAGTTGACATTCTCCCCTTCAATGTAGATTCTAAACTGGAATTTAACCATGTGGGAAAATTCCAGTTCACCTAGGGTTGCAGGGGATTGTTTGACTGAAACATTCCCAAACCCAGGAGCTTTTAATTGCACTTCACAGGAGGGGAAATGGGATGAAAGATACATGCATGGAATCACTACAACCAAGCATTAGGGGTATGCTTTCAGATCTACCTGAGCCAAAAATATACCTGAAAATTGTCAGTATTTTTAGGTATGTTTTGGCATCCCAAAAGTATCCGTGTTTTCTTGGAAAAATCGGTGGGGGGGACCCAAGAAAATCCCAGATATATTAAGGAATTACCAGTAGAACTGAAAACACCAAGAGCAATCTACTCCTGCCTCAGCTGTTGGTTGTGCCTCGCAGTCCCTTTAAACTTTAAAGAGGCTGCTGAAGACAGTCCTTGCCAGCTCAGCTTGGGGCTGGCTTCTCCTGCAGCCTGGTTTAAACTGGGCTGCAACAGAAGTCAGCCAAGGATTGGCTGAGAACTCTGTGCCACCTCCGCTAGCTCCTCTTGCAGCTCAGTTTGCAGAGAAGATCAGCTGGGATGGTGGGAGCTGAGAATTCTATGCTGCCTCAGCTGGGATTGGCTTCTCTTAGAGCTTAGTTCAAACTAAGCTGCAAGAGAAATCAGCATTGGGAGCTGAGAGCTCCCCTCTGCCTCAGCTTGATATTGGCTTCTCTTGGCTTCCCAGTTTAGTCAGCCCTGTATCAGCTATGAGCCCAGGATCAGCTGTACCCACAGGGAGAGCACTGTTTGCTGCAGGCACAGCTTTTGGTGTGCAATCCCCCCCACCATTTTTTCTTCTTGGATCTATTGGACACCCCCACCTCCCAAAAAATTAGGATTTCTGAAAAATCCTGAATCTGAATCTAGTATTGGGATCCAGGGTTTTTTTTGGAAACCCTTTTATTTTTTTCAGTTTGACATACCTGAATCGGAAAACATGGTAGGAAAATTGCATACCCTTACCAAACATTCTTATTTTTTCCACATTTTTATTCCTTTTTATTGCTCCTTGTCCACAAACATGGATAAGTAGAAAGCAATTTTTTCTTTCTTCTCTCTCAATGCAGGAGAGGACTAAGGTGGGCTCAGTGTTCCTGTCAGTAAATCACAGTGCTTTCCTTGTATTTTTCCAGATGTAATGCTAAATGCTAACGCTTCAGTTAGTTATATAGCATTAGACAAACTACTGAAGAACACACAGACAAACACATAATATATGAAATCAAAATTTGGCTCAGATTTGTAAGGCTAATTTTTCTCTGCTTAGCTACTGGCTGCTTTCATCATGTATTAAGTGCCAGCTGTCAAATGTATTAAAATAAGATGCTTGGTGATCTCTGGTAATATAAAGCATTTTTTTTACAAATCTTTAAAATCTACTGGATGCTTAATGCTCTTGACAGTTAATGTTAAAATTGGAGGTGCCCCAAAAATGCTTCTGAATAGAGAGTTGAGCATATGTTACAACCAACTAAATTAAGTGAATTTTAGCTAAGAGATGGAAGACAAAGAACAGAGAATTTAGTAAAAATTTGTCTTCCTTTTCTTGGCTATTGGAAACAAAAGGATGGGATTGTTTGTCAGTACTGCAAAATTATCCAGATTTTTTTTTCTTTTTTTGCTTTAAGTTATGATTTTTGACTTAAAATATTTAAATTAAAATTATTATTCTAGTAACGCCTATACAAAAAAATTACTGTTCCTTTTTTCCCCTTTAGGCCACCAAATCCTATTGAATTCCTAGCAACGTATCTGTTAAAAAATAAGGCACAGTTTGAGGACCGAAATTAATTCCAATGAAAGATGACTACTTGACTGCTCAGCGTATATGCTTAAATAATCATGAATCATTGTCTGATGTATAATTCCTGCAAAACCAAAAATTCATTATCATCCCAATTCTTTAGTCTTTTCCCCAATTATTTAATAAAGTACCTAACATTTTATTTGTTTACTTGTTTTGAACTAATTTTTAAAGCTTCAGAATTAAGTCTGGAAACTTCATTTGGGTGAAAAAGCAGAAAAGGTGATACAAAGAAAAATAAAAGCCCTGATGCAAGTAACTATATGTTCCCTCCTTTTGATTCCAAACTGAATTCCCCCCATCTTTGGATGCGGGACCTTTCCTAGTTTGCAGCCTCTTCCCGGCTCAGCCTTTCCAGAGAGAACATCCCTCCTCCTCTAGCTAGGCCTCTTATCCTTTCCTCCCAGGTCCCACCCCTCTGTTCTCCATTGGGCAACTTTTCCCTCCAGAACTTCTGTCCACCCATTCAGGGACAGAAGCAATTCTGTGAGATGTAGGCACACTAGCAACTCTTAGGCAGGCTTCTCCAGGCCCTGTAGGCCTCATGGCCTAGGTCAAGAGCATGACGCCATCTCATCACAGCCTCCAAACCCTCAGCCAGATGTGCAGCAATGGTATCTGGCTGGCTGCCCATCAACAGGTATGCCAAGCTGTCATTAGCTTACTGGTGACATCCCAGCCTAAAACTCCACACCAGTTGGGCAAGGGGGTTCTGCTGCCATTCTTTCAATTATCTTCTCCCCGCCCCCACAAGAGTGGCACAACTACAGCCTCTTTCAGTCTCTCTGGGTAGACTCTTGAACCCAGGGACAGGCTGATAATTTTCACCAGAGGGACCTGTATCCTCAGATGTCTTCATTGCATAAGTCGCAGTGGGTTATCCTGTGGTGCCAATTTGGTAATCTATATGTCTGCCAAGTCATATGCTGTTCTGCCAGTCAAGTTCCCTACATTGGATTTGCCCACACCTTCACCTGGGGAAGAGGTCACCAAGTACTGATATGGGCCCATATTTGCTCAAGGATTTTCACTTGTGTGACAGACAGCTGCTCTATCCACTGTTCTTGTTGCCCTGCCATTAGTTCCAGGAACTGTTGTTGCTTTTGCACCTGGGTCTGCCTTTGCATTGCCACCAGGACATCTCCTGTAGGGTAGATGGCTGTCATTTCCACTGGGATAACTCTCCCCACAATTTACTTCTCTGAATGTCCCCAGCTCTTTGCAGTGTTCTAGCCCTTCCATCTTCCTTGGCCAAGTGTTTCCTACCTTGCCTCCTTACTTAAGATCAGTAAGTGCACTGATCTTAAAGGCTCCTCGGCACTCTTTCTTGACTCGCCTACCAAGGATACTTGGCCCTTCAGAAGTGAGAGGGGAACCAGCATCCACTGAGGTATTCACAAGACTCAGTAGTAGCATAGGCCGAAGAGCCAACATAACAGGGTTCCCCTTTGGGGGTTTCAAAGTCAGCAGCTGGTATGGGGTAACTAGCCTGACCATACTGTCAGAGTTGGGTTCTTCAGGCAAGGTAAAAGGTACATGTTTAACTAATAACATTTAAGAGACTTTATTAGAATAGAAAAGGTTTCGGATTTCCAGAAAAAGGCTATCCACTGGTGATGATACTTCAATTGATAATCCTTAATTACATTAAAATTTGTATTGTTACACCAATTTTATATTTCATAATACTGAAAGTTATACTATACCTTGCATTAAAGCTATATCTGTTATCGCTTTGGAGCTGTAAAACTAGTGCCTTTACAGAAGGCAAAGTATGCAAATATCAGAGCTGAGCTTCTGAATAATTCCCATTCATTTCAGTGAGACTTATCTTGAACACATTACAATAATGGCATGTTAAACTACCTGTCCCAGTGATTCTCAAGCTGTAAACTGGAACCAGAAGTACATAGTGACTTTCTTGCAGGTGGACCACAAGGCCAGGATGTAAGAGGCTGCAGGGCCACCAACTGAGGTGGCAAAATTTGAGAATCCCAAGCCAACCGGAGGGCCCCTGAAGTCAGCATCATGCTGAATCCAGCTGAATGCCTTTCCAGTGATTTTCTTTTGATGCAGTTCTAGCTGTTGCCACTAAGGGTGCAAAGCAGCCTGGGTACAGAAAAAGGCACTTATTGGATAAACTTGCCCTTCTGCAAGACTGAAGCAAATTTCGGTAACAGATCATGCTAATCCCATCAATCAATCCAAAAAGACAAGATAGCACACTAATAGCTGCCACAGTAATTGCAAGCCTGCTGACAAGGTCATTTTCTCCAGTGGTCTAGAAGAAGAGTTGGTTTTTATATGTTGCTTTTCTCTGCCTGTTTCTCTTGAACATGAACATATGAAGCTGCCTTATACTGAACCAGACCCTTGGTCCATCAAAGTCAGTATTGTCTTCTCAGACTGGCAGCGGATCTCCAGGGTCTCCAGCTGAGGTTTTTCACACCTATTTGCCTGGACCCTTTTTTGGAGATGCCAGGGATTGAACCTGGGACCTTCTGCTTCCCAAGCAGATGCTCTACCACTGAGCCACCGTCCCCCCTCTTCTTTTCCTTGCACCTGGCTTAGCCAGATTTTGCAAAGTGGTAGTTAGTGTGTTGCAGCAAGAGAAAAAAACCTTTTCCCTCAATATATATCTCTTTTCCAATCTTTGTTAATATTACAAACAGAAGGTGCATGTAGGTAATATTTCTCCATGATCTAATAAAGTGGTAAAAGCATGCTTCCCCACTCCTCCCTTTATGTGCCTGGTTTTAGTGGTTATATATGTGGAACAGAACTCCCAGTTCAGGCACTGGGTTGTTATAATTATTATGGTGTCAAAGGAAGATGTAATAGCCCTTTGGGAGGTTACTATATGACAAATGACAGAATCTTTTTAATATTAAAAATTTTATTTATAACAAATGTCATATCCAGTTGTTGTCCCCAATAGGAGCCCAAAGCTGCATTGTTCTTCTGTCCTCCATTTTATCCTCACAACAACCCAGTTCAGGATGTTCTAATCCCCTTATTTTTGCACTGCAACTTCCACAAGCATTATGGGTTTAGTGGTCAGTTTTCAAATGTGTAGTGGTATCTTCTGATGAGTTATGCCTACCACAAACAGAGACCCTTCCATGGCAAATCACTTGGGGGTGGGGGCATGCCTCATGTGGCCAGGATATTCCCATGTTTTTCAGTTTTGGCCCTGGAATTCCCACAATCATCCTGAAGTTGGTGGCCAATGTTGAGTCTCCTAGCTTTATTCTCTGAGTAGGGCTTTTTTTGAGCAGGAATGCACTTCCGGCTGGCTTTGCATCAGACCTAATATGCAAATGAGGTCCTGCTGAGCTTTTTCTATTAAAAAAGCCCTGCTGATGAGTTACATTAACTGAACAGATAGAAAACCCTATTTTATTACTATTAATAGTAACAGCAAAGTGATTTCTTTTGTTATATTTGGATGGATCAGGGCCATATGGTATGTGTGTGAAATCTTTGGCGGCCCATTGTGTCTCTGTGCAACCCTGAGAAGCTGCATCTCCCAGAAGTGACATTATCATGCCGCCGACATTGCACGGCTACACTCTAGGTTTTGGCCAACACTCTATGGTAAATTTTGGCTCAGTCCCTCTCCATTAATTATTAAGCAGAATCACAGCCTTCTAATTCCATTGAGATCAATGGATTTACAAAGGTGTGACTCTGGTTTAGGATTGCATAGTAAAACTCTCAGAATGGGCATAGGTTGGCATTAGAAATCCCAAGAGCATGGCAGAGTAGGAACAAGTAAAAACCATAATAAACAGAAGTTTGGTGTGTTCTGGTTTTGTTCAAAAATATACTCTTATCCATTTTCTTTACATGTGAATAGACTGGATCCCCCTTATCACATTGCTTCTTTAGTTTATATAACTAAAACAGGTTATCTGTCTTTTTTTTTAGCAAAGGCTAAGAGCTAGATATGTGATTTTTTTTTCACACCCAGCAAATTCACCTCCCAACTGTTTTTAGGGAAAATTAATGTTGAAAGATTTCAGATCCTTGTCACTGATCTATCATATCTCAATTGGTATGGGCCTATGCCTGTGAATGTCTGTCTCTTGTGTTATTGATTACTGCATTCACACATTAAGGGAACAATCTTAAGTATGTCTACTTAGAAGTAAGTTCCATTTTATTCAATGGCACTTTCTTAAAGGAAAGTGTTTTTGGGATTGCAGCCTAAAAACCTGGCAGGTGCTGCTTGCCTGTATATCAATACATGCAAGCAACATGCTTTCCTTTGTCCATCCTAGGGACAACACTGCCAGTCACTGAGAAAGCATTTTGCCTTATCTTCCACTTACAGCACAGCACCAGAGTGAATAAAACAAACAGGAGCCATATGAAACCAAATCAAAACCTTCTCACAGCTAGAGAACCAACACTGTGATTTCTCTAAACGACAGAAAGGAAAGACAAACATATCAGTCCAATCCTCTGTGGCAGCAGCCTGTGTGTGAAGCTCTACTAATTGGAAAACATCTCTGTCAGTTACATATTTTCTGAGTCATTCTCTCATTTATTGAAATATACTCTTTCTTCGTGCATAATGAACCTAAGGCAGTCTCTCCTCATTCTTGCTCTTCAGCTTCCTTGAATTCTAAGCCTGACAAGCCAGGCAGAAGGATAACAACCAGATCTGAAGATTTCCAAATATTATTGACTATCGTTGATTTTTCAGTCTGAATTAGATAATAGCTATAATCACAGTTCCTGTAAGAAATTGTAGGGGATCTTCCTCCACTCCCCCCTTTACATATTCCTCCCATCCCAGGTTGCTATAGCAAAGAGAACCTCATAAGTCTCTGAATGCCATTTTGGGTTCCCTTAGCAATCTAACAGACGCTGAAGTACATAGCTCCTGCTGAGCCATCGGGCCTGTCCACAGACTACTGTATCCTTGGCAAAGCATCAAACATCTGCAGCACAACAGGAAACAGAGGCCTCAACATCTGGTTGGGGTGATGAGACTTGTAAGACCCCGAGTGCTATTTCAGTTTATTTTGTAATTTTATTCATTTCTACAGTGGACCTCAATGCATGCAGAGATCCCCTTTGTGGGAAATACTGATCTAATTTGGGGGGAAAGGTGAAGCTGTATTTTTCTTGCTTATCTAGGGTTTCCCCTAGATATGCGGAACTCTCATTCATGCCTAGCTGAGTAGCATGAATTTCACTGCCTATATTTGGGGGTACACTTGGAAATTTAGTATTGGCTTGGATGCCCCCCCCCCAGTGTGATTTCCACTCACACTTTCTACTTTCTCATCTTCCTCCTCCCACTGTAGCCCAAAGGTCACCTGAAATGCTGCTCCTGAAGTAAAGAGGACCCCCAGGAAAAGAATGATAGGGAGTCAAAGATCTGCTGTCGAAGGGACAAAACCACAAGTGCTTGGCAATTTTCATCCTATGGACTTCCAACAACTCTCTTTCTAGAAATGAAGCAGTGAATCCAAATATATGGCTTCCATCAAGCCACAGGGTCTCCCACTTAAAACAGGCAGTTTAGATGACACTATTTCGATGCCATATTAAATATTAGTTCTTCCACCAAACCATGAAGACAATATTCCCCTTCAGACCTAAAAGCACTTGATGGCAAAGTTTGCAAATTACTGAAGGACCAGTCACTTTCAGGCCTCCCTGGTATTTCAAAGTCCATTCATTCATCTGTCCTTCATGTCAACACTGCCTAGTATATGATGTCACCTGCTGTCTAAGAAGGAAAGGATGCAAGGGGGGAGGGAGCTGTCCTTTGCAAAAGGGCTTGCTAGGAAAGGCTTTGAGCAATGGTGGTCTTAGTGATTCTGGGGTACGCAAACAGCTGGAGACAGCAGTGGCTACTTCTAGCTACTGTTGCTGCTTGCTCATCTGGGTGAATAAGTGACAAAGATCTCAAAGTAGCCACCACTTGTTTTCTCACTTGTGTATCCATCTTAGGCATTTGCAGCACTTGGAGAAGGGAGTGGAATGGGACTCATCAGCACAGGCACAACTAAAGAAGTATAAAACAGCTATTCTCTGCTGTTGCCTCCCCACCCCCCAAAATGAGAAATTGTCCCAGGAGACTCTGAAACGATCTCACAGCTAAGAACACAAGAGCCCTGCTAGATTAGATCAGTGATCCATGTAGTCCATCATCCTGTCTCACACAGTGGCCAACCAGTTCCTCTGGATGGCCAGCAACAGGGAATAGAGATTGTTGCCTCCCGACTCTGGGATTCAGAAGATTAGTGCCTCTGAATGTGGAGGTTCCCCTAAGTCACCATGGCTAGTAGCCACTGATAAACTTATCCTCCACAAATCTATAAGAACATAAGAGCCATTTGAGGAGCACAGAACTGTTTTGCACCCTTTTTAGGCCTGAGCATGAAGAAGGGTCTAGGGCTTCTGAGGTAATTGCCAATTCCCTGTGACAATGATACCTGGACTAGTAGCCTTTTAGCCTGCCCCAATACACTGTGATTTAAATTGGTGTATTGTTCTTAGTCATGTTTGACACCAGTTATTTATAAATCAATGTATGCTTTTTAAAAATTAATGGTTTTCAAATTTGAATCGAATTTATTAATTGAGGACCAGTAAGGAACAGGGAAAACATATGAAAAAAATTGTCATTGCTGCATCTGGAACTTTTGACAATTTGACAATCTTTGAGGCCGTCAAAATACACTTCTTGTACACTACCTCTCTCTGCTGACTAAAAGTGAATCTCAGATACATTTATTATTTGGCTCTGTTGAAAAGGTACCCAGTTCTGTGTCTCATCAGCCCAGTCCAAAGGTGTTTATATAATGGCTGCTTGAGAATTTGAGCCTACAACCATGTCTAGAAACACGAGGCAGCTAAGTAGATTGCAATTCATATACTTTTGGTATACACACTGAAAAGGGCTTAGTCTTCCTTTATTATGGTATGATAAAATATCCCAAAATGAGCATCAAGAGGGACAGTGCAATGTTGAGTATGGCTACTAGATGTTCTTATTCAACGTATCTAATTGCTACTGTCCATACATGGACTGTGTGCTAATTAGCTTAAATTACTGAGCAGAGTTGTGAATAATGCAGTCTTTTACTCACAACTAAATCCTCATAAGCTCTCTCAGACTTACTCCCTAACAGGTGTGCTCAACAATGCCATCTTAACCTGAACATTTCAAGTATTTTTTCCAAGAAGCACATTTGGTGCTTAAAACACATTAAGCCTCCAGGCAAACCACAAAGCTTTCTTTGCATGAACAGACGTCTCTAGTACTTCCTGACTTACGTTACTCCACAGCTCGGTTATGCTGAGTTTAAGCACACATAAAGATTAATTTTTTAAAGAGAAACTTAATCTTTTTTGGCTGTATGAAACCTGAATGCATCATTTCATGTTTATTGCTAATGCTGGAGAAAATGCTGGCAACTCCAAATCCTCTGTTTTCCTGTTCCCAATAAATAAATAATTTAAATCTATGCCAGCAGTTGCCTTCTTCTAGGATTACCACATTGCAATGTAAAACAAATCCAAACCCCAAGTCTTACACTTATGCAGACCATGTTCTGATATCCAAGTAAAGCTAGTAAAGCCTAACGATCTAATCCACTCCCACTTGCTTTTGCTGTCTTCAATGGCTCTGCTTCCTTTTCTCTCTCTCCAGTTCAGTGATAATGCTTCCAATTCTTTTACCTTTGCAGCTCATTCCTTAGCTGTTTTGGAAAAAGAGGCCTCTGAGGGCTGGCTGTTGGTGTCTCCATGGCAGCAGTCCAATAATATACCAGATGACAAATTAGGTGGGTGAAGAGCTGAAGCAGATTAAGTAGTTGCCTTTGCAGAGTGCCCCTGTGACCCTGTTGCATCCCCTGGGAGAGAGACTAAGGATGTAGCAGTAAAACTGTGCACATTTGAGTCTGCAGCCCTTTCACTGGTTGTTTAGCTTTTACAAGTAAGCCCATGTTTATATGCCTGCAAGATTTTTCACTCGCTGAGCTGAGGACTCGTTGCACTGCTGCAAATTAATACAATAGACTTGGTTTTACAGTTGCCTCCTGTCTTTGTGCCTTGGATGCAAGATGGAAGTTTTATGCTGTGGCCTTCCCTTCTCAGTGCTTGCAGGCAATCTGACCCAGGGCAAATCTGCATTTTGCCACTCTGATCAGCTACCCGGTGCAATGTTCCAGGATTGCAACTATTGGATTTCATGTAAGTGCATCATGGTTGACCCCATAAACATTGCCATCAAAGGCTGGCATCCTCTAGCAGTTGCCAAAGCCACAGGGTCCTAGAAGGCCACTGCCATTTTAACAGCAGCTGCTGAGCAGCAGCAGCCTGCCCGGTTAGCAGGAGTGATGACTGAGCCTTGTGAAGAAAGTTTTTTAAAAGACATGCATATATAAGTAGATGGTACAAATCTTAATACGCATATGTGAAGCCCAGAATGGCACTATGTATGATGTGAAGACTCGGGAATCCCCATCAACTCCCTGCCCCCCCATTTTCCAATGAGAAAACTGAACATTTTGGAGAGCACTATGTATATGGGAGGACTCCTATGAAATATTTTTTTCCTTTTCAAATTAGTGAATTGTTTTTAAGACAAGGTTTTATTTCTTCAGAATCTGTAAAATGAAGACCAAGTATCCACAGAACTAGCCACATTGAGAATTAGAATATATTAATGAGCCTCAGATAAAGACACAAAATTATAAGATCAATATAGCCCTGGTGAACTTGCAGTCTATTCTGGGGCAGAGAAGACTAGAAAGGAAACAGAAAATTTACATGATCATCAGCACAGAACACGCAATGGACACCTGGAACTTGTTTATGAACCAACCAACAACAATTTGGGACCCATGTTCACCCAGTCCTTTCCAGAAGAAACACCAAGAAAGCATAAAATGCTGAAGGAATGCTTAACTCTAGGCCTAGCATAGAGACATAGAGACGTGGCCTCTTTCACGCATCTCTCATCACCAAAGTCTTATAGGATTCAGATATCAAGACCGACCTTAATGGCTCAGCCAGTTCTGGAACAAGTTGTCAAGAATTAATCTGTGTTCCTCCAGGTTGTGGCTAACTAATCCTTTTTTCTCAAGTTATCCTTCATTGGCTGCCCTATAGGAATTCTGCCATTGGCTCTCTTCTGCCTGCCTGTCTATGCAGTTACAGTCTATATCCAGTGGACTTTGGCTTTCTCCTGTGGGCTGCCAGCAGCCAACACAGAGAAGACAATGACGTTCTCTTTGAAAATACTGGTCTAGCAGAGCTTCCAAAAGTTTCACTTCTCATTTTGTTTTGTGTTCAATAAAATACTGACCATTAGTGATCCATTTTACTTATATACTTACAAGGTCATATAATCATGGTTGCTGCTACAATGGTAAAACAGCTTGTATCGTTTTTCATTTTGGAGATTCACAAACATCTTCAGAAATAAGGAGCATTAGCATACTGAGCAACCACAGCACTGGAAATATCCTTCAGTGTAAATACTGGGGTTCTCAAAATCAGTTTTTAAACCAGTATACACTAAGCAAATTTTGATGTTTAGATTCTAAGGACCCTCAAAATAAATGAATGTGAACATATTTAATGTTATAAAGGATATCCCAGTGTCACTGCATTATAATTTTGACTAAGAATGGGGATGAAAATCCATTATAACAATACACCGGCTTTCTCTATACTGTTGGACCTGTCACATGGAGTAAAATAACACTAATACTTAGTTTATGATTTAAGGAACTGGAAAAAACTATTGATGATGAAAAATGGGTGAATGGCTGCTTGTAGCCTGCTGCAGAGTGGTTTCTATATGGTTCTTTCATCTGGTTTGTCACAGATTGAAGAATATTGCCTGGGAGTGATTGCTGGCCCTGCTCTGCCATTGCTGTTGAGGGGCAGGGGCTATGAGCCTTTGAACTCTAAGGCCTCTCCTCATCAGAGGTGCAAACCTTTGGCATGAACCAATGGGCAAGAACCAAAGGGCTGTTGGCCTGGGGAGTCGGGACCCTTTAAGAAGCTAGGAAGTTTTTGCATTCCTTATATGTGTTACAGCTTTTGGTGGTGGGAAATGTTAGGTCAAGTCTGTAAGTTCTAGGTTACATTGACGCACAAAGGAAATTCTAGGGTGAAGAAATCCACCTGGAAGGTGACGAATGCTCAAGGCCATTTCTAGTTACCTGTATGGAGTGCACCATGTTTGTTTTCCTCCCTAAGGATAAGATAAACGTCACTTGTCAGAAGTATAAATTGATACTCATATCAGAGAAAGTTCAGAGCTTGGAGGAAAGAATTGCTATACTTCATGAGATTAAGGAAGTGGAGGATTTCATTCACAGAAACGATGATGACCTATGTAGGGATGCAGAGAATGGTCAAAAGGATGGCAGAATGGTTGTATTCCCTAATGAACCTCCTCTGAGTGCTACAGCACAAACCCAAAGGCATCGAGCAAGACAACACTCAGTGCCACTGGAATCAATTCCAAGCCCTTTTAGTGGAGACTGATACAGAAACACTGGCAGAGGAAGAACCGCAAGGACAAGAAGGACAGCATGAGGAGGGCATGGGGCAAGGAGCAAGTGAAGAATGCTGAAAGGGAAAGGAGCAAGTGAAGGGTGGCCCTCCTAAAACAAGAGCTCTTGCAAGCTCAAACCATCAATATTCCAACATGATGGAAACATGGCAGAGGATTCAAGAAGCCATTGTGGCTGAACAGAGAACTCCATGATGAGCTATGGGAAAAAAAGGAAATGTTCAAGAAATGGAGGGAAGGACATACCTCTAAAGAAGAGTATCTGATGGTTACTAAACACTGTAGGTTAGCCATCAGAAAAGCCAAAGCTTAGAGTAAACTGAGGTTGGCCAAGGAGGCTTGCTACAAGAAGAGAGACTTCTTCAGCTGTGTGATGAGCAAAAGCAAGGTAAAAGAGACAATAGGCCCATTCTTGGGTGAAAATAGAGAAACTTTGACAGAGGACAGAAAGAAATCAGAAAGGCTCAATGCCTGTTTTGCCTTTGTCCCTGAAGAAGAGAACAGGCTTATCTTGAGATGGTAGTAGGCAGGGCATGGTATCTGGGCTGCTGGTTGACATGGACAGCAAAGATGTTGAGAAGCACCCAGCTGAACTGGAGGAGTATAAATCACCTGGGTTAGATGGCTTGCATCCAAGAGTGCTCAAAGTAGCTTGCAGAGCCTTTGTCCATCAGACTGAAGGGTCACAAATTTTATCCCAGACTTCCCCCCCCCCACACACAAAAAAAGAGGAAGAATGACCCAAGCCAGTCAGTCTGACTTCTGCCCCAAAGAAGATACTAGAGCAGAATTTAAAAGGGTCAGTCTACAAGCATCTGAAATACAGCTTGGTGATACAGGGAAATCAGCACAGATTTGTCCCCAACATGTCCTGCTAGACCAACCTCGTTTCCTTCTTTGATCGAGTGACAAGCTTATTGGGTCTTGGGAATGCCATTGATCTTGTTTACTAAGATTTCAGTAATGCTTTTGACAGGGTTCCCTATGAGGTTATGGGTAAACTGGAGAATTGTGGCCTGGACTCTAGGATAGTTAGATGGATAGGGAACTCGTTGGAAAACTACACCCAAAAATAGTTGTGAATAGTATTTTATCTGACTGGAGAGAGATATAGAGCCACAGAGATGCTACTCTGCACAGACAATAATAGCCAACTATTCTTTCAATTGTCTTCAAGAGGTTCAGGTTATATGTGCTACTGATTGTCTTCTATTTCTACAAGCAGTTCTGAAAGTTTTTCAGCCCCCTTCCCAGCTCTGTACAACTGAACTCTATCCAGAAATAATCATTTCTTGCATTTTTCACTGTAAACTTGCTTCCAATCGAGAATTGAGATTTATCAGAATTTAGGTCAAGGCCTTCTCAATAGTGGCCCTATCACAGGGTTCCTCAACGTAGTGCCTGTGAGCACCATGGCACCTGCTGACACCTTTTCTGGCATCTGCCAAAGTATTTTTAGAAAGTGGGAGAAGCTAGATGGTGCTTTTTATCCAATAGGGCTTCTGAGTGGCCACTGGAGATTTTTTTTAAAAAATGCTGCTTTGGGAGCAGCTGCTACCACAGCACATTGTGTGACAGAAGGTAAGCTGTGTGTGTCTGCAAGAAAATATTTTGAAACAGGATTTTCATTTTAAAAGGCATCCTATTAAGAAGAGCTTCTGAGTGAAATGTTAAAGATTTACTATTAGTTATATATAAGAATTACTATTAGTTATATTTCATAGAAACCTTCAGACTTGGTTGTATGGCATTCATTTACGGAATAGTTCTACATACAGAATGTCCAAACATAAGGGTATCTGGAAGCCTGAGTTCACAAAGATCACTCTGTAAGAACTCATAATAGGAAGGGGGCGCTACTGACTATAAAATGACACAACTCTACATCATAATGTCCCAGTGTGGGTCCACACTATTTCTGTATCTCCACAATATTTATATAGATGTCAAACTGGTGATCTGTAAATATTTATTACAATTATTGAGTTGTATACATCACACTCTGCTTGTAAGCATCCCAGGATTCAACTGTCAGTTACTCCTGAAGAAAACAGCAGTGGTCCAGATGGGCTCTTTAAGCCAGTAAGCCAGATTCTTAGCTTTTATAGCAGGGGTGTCAAACATCTGGCCTGGGGGCCAAATCAGGCCCTCGAAGGGCTCCTATCAGTGCCCTGAGCAACTGGCTGTCATCTGCTTCCTTCTCCCTCTCTATTGCTTCCTTCTGTGTCACAGCTTTCTTTGCAAGGCTTGCTCAATCACACAGGAGCTGCAGAGTGAAGCCTCTATTTTCTCCATTGGCTGAGGCTCCTCCTTGGGGAAGAAGGGGAGAAGGAAGAGCTTGCTTTGCCAGGCTATCACAATCACACAGCAGAGCTACTGAGCCAAGCCTCTCTCCTATTAGCTAAGACTCCTCCCCTTGCTGGTCCCCTGGGAAAGGAAGGAAAGAGCCAAAGCTGCCTTTGCCCAGTTCCCTGGATCCCATGGGATAAATACAAAGAAAGCACTTTTAAGACCAATGAGTGCTAATATTTTAAACATGGTTTAAGGTTTTTAAAAAACCTTTGTGTTTGTCCATGTCCTTTATAAAGTTTATATTCCTGCTATCTAATCTTAAATAGCTACACATATGGCCTGGCCCAACAAGGTCTCATTTATATCAGATCCAGCCCTCATAACAAATGTTCAGCACTCCTGTTTTATAGTAAGCAATAGCATTCTGGAACGGTATTTATGTTATTTTATTTATTGAAGGAATTTTGTTCAGTTCTTTGGCACATGGCACACTTAAAAGTTTTATCTTGTCCCTTACGATCTACACCATCTATATATGAAGGATTCCTTCCTTAATAGGATTCCTTCAATATGCCACTTTTCCAGTACGTCTTCAACATGGCTAGAAAGTAAATTAAAATATGAAGCAATTTCTTATTGTCCCGCCTCAGGACTTGGCCAAGGGGGGGAGGTCAGCTCGCCAGCAGCCGCCCTCCCTGCTGGGGTTGCTCCCCCCACAGGCACCCCCCTGGCCGAGCCCCGTGCAGACCCCACCACAAGCCAGCGCGGCACCCCCACTCACCCCAAGGAGCCCGTAGAGCCGGACGGTGGCCGCGCCAGACTCCATGGCCGCCCAATGTGGGAACAGCCGGCCAGCCGCCAGGCAAGAGGATCCAGCCCGCCAGCACGATGGCCAGACCAGGGAACCATCTCAGGACGCC
This sequence comes from Heteronotia binoei, assembly GCF_032191835.1. Lineage (NCBI taxonomy): Eukaryota > Metazoa > Chordata > Lepidosauria > Squamata > Gekkonidae > Heteronotia > Heteronotia binoei. Next base: position 168,510,366 of record NC_083223.1, on the reverse strand, counting down.
AGGGTCCAGCGTCGGAGCTTTTGAAGAGGGGCCAGTCCGGGGAGGAAATGGGGAGAAAGGGGTGGGGTGCAAAGGGAAATAAAAGGAAGCCAGTCTGAGAGGTCAAGGAGGAGAGAGGCGAATGAGACGGGGAGGCTGCCCAACACAGAGAGAGTAAAGGAGTCTCCACCATTGAACCAGGGAAAGGAGTGTCAGAAGGGTGAAGCAACCTGACCTTTGCCCATTCTGAGACCTTCACAGCTGGTGACGGGCCGCCAGGAGGGCTGGCCACCAGGGGACCCCCCCAGGGGGCAACAGAGGCGTGACAATGTGGTGGAGGATGCGGGCACTGCCTCCCTCTTGAGACCGCCCTGCCTGCACATCCTGGCGCCTCCAGGCTGGACCGCCACTTGGTCCCCCCCGCACGAGTCCAGCTCCAGCAGTGCCTCGTCTGGCAAGAGCAGTGATGACACTGTAGTGGAGGTGGAGCTCGGGGTCGCCATGGACACCAATCCGCCGCCGCTGGACTTGGCCCAATTTGGGCAGTGGATGGAAGAGCACCAGGCCCAACTCCTCCAAGATGTCCCACAGCAGCAGCAAGCCTCTCAAGCCACGCTGGTATGGGACCTCCAACAAGCGCTGTTGGCACAACCGGACCCCGCCGGGCCTGGGCCTTTCGGGGCGGGTCGCAGCCCCTGGCCCCCGCTCACCAAGCTTGGCCCCGTCGACGATGTCAATGCCTATCTCGAGGCTTTTGAGAGGGTGGCCGAAGCCGCCCGCTGGCCAAAGGCACAAGGACCATACCTTCCCAGCGAGGCTCAGGCTGCCATGAAGGTCCTGGAGCAGGCTGAGGCCACCGACTATGACAAGCTTAAGGCCGTTGTTCTAGACAGGCTAGAGGTCACACCCGAGTCCCTCTGCCAGAAACGCCGCGCTTGGCAGCCGGCGGCGGCCCAGCCCCGCTCTGTGATCGCCACCCTGAAAGACGCCGCCACGCGATGGCTGTCCCCCACAACAGACGACAGGCAGCGGATAGTGGAGTTGATTGTGATTGAACAACTCCTGCAAGTGCTACCCTCTCCCGGGTAGGCCTGTTGGAAGCCTACCCGCCTCAGCAAAGCTCAAGAGCTCTGGGAAAACGAGTAACGGCACCCAGGAGAGGTGGGGCCCTGCTTCACCTGCGGCCAGTGGGGCTACCTTAAAAGAGAGTGCCCCTTGATGGAGTGCGACGCTGGATGGGAGGAGTCCCTGCAGACTGCCAAAGTGGGGGGATGCCCCCGGATGCTTCCGGTAGGCCTGCGGGGCTGCCAGGTGCAGGCCGTGGTGGATAACGGCAGCTCCGTCTCCATGGTGCGCACACACCTGTTACCCGCCCACCTGCCCATCAGATGGACGGCTTCCATCGCCTGCATCCACGGCCACACAGAGCGGTGTCCCGTGGTGTCCATTTCCCTCATATACCTGGGACATCACTGGAGTGTGATGGTAGCGAAAGTGCCCCGCCTACCATACCCCGTCCTACTTGGGTGGGATGCCCTCTGCTTCTCCAACGTCATGGAAGCCACCAACCCCAGACAGCACAGAGGCCCGCCTGCCAACGACCACGACCTGGCCACGCCGGCCAAGTCAGAACCCACCGACCCTGGAGAAGGGCCCTCCGCCATGGAGAACCCCGAGGATGCCCCGCGGTATGACAGGCCAAGGGATCCCCAAGTATGCCAGGCTAAGGTCCGGCGTTGGAGCTTTTGAGGAGGGGCAGGGCCAGCCCAAGGAGAGAACGGAGAGAAAGGGGTGTGGTGCAAAGAGGAATAAAAGGAAGCCAGTCTGAGAGGTCGAGGAGAGAGGCGAATGAGACGGGGAGGTTGCCCAACAGAGAGAGAGAGAGTAAGGGAGTCTCCACCATTGAGCTGGGGAAAGGAGTGTCAGAAGGGTGAAGCAACCTGACCTCCGCCCATTCTGCGACCTTCACAGCTGGCGACGAGGCCTGCCGGGAGGGCTGGCCGCCAGGGGACCCCTCAGGGGGCAACATGGGCGTGACACTTATTAAAAATATAAAACAACCTAAAAGCAATAATATAGCTGAAGGGTATAAACAACAAGTCCTGTTCTCTATTTCACACCAGTCTTCAGTTGCATCCAGAAGGTCTGTAGAGATGGGGCCAATGATATCTCATCCCTTGATGAAAGAAATTCCTTGATACAGGCAGCAACAAAAACCTTGTCATGTGTGAGGAAACCAAACTCAACCAAGGCAGAGTTATGCAGGAATACACTGTGTGTGGATGACAAATCCTGGGCAGATTGACACAGGTGAATACAGTTCTTTAGATACTCTGGACTGAAGCCATCTAAGAGCTTTAAAATTTGAAACCAGTACCCTGTGTTGCGTCCAGAAACAAACTGGGAGCTAGTTCAACTAAAATCATGCTGGAGTTACATTACTATTCCAGCACATCCCAATAAGAACTTTCACAGCTACATTTTGTACCAATTGAACTGTCTTCAAGTGCAGCCCCGCACAAAACACATTATGGTAATCTAATCTGGATATTACTAAGGTATGTCTAACTTTAGTCTGGTCAGGTTCCTCCAGGAATGGCTGTAGTTGGTGAACAAGACTTAACTGGTCTAAGAGGCTTCAGGCAACCTGCCTATCTAAGGACACAGTAGAATCCGCACCCTCAAGCTGTAAATCTGAGCTTTCAAAATACCCATCCAGAGCAAACGCCTGTCTCCAAATTGCCACTATTCCCCACTGATGAAATTCCCATCTGGTCAGAATTTTCAATTTATTTATATTCATCTAGGACTTCACTGTCTCTAGACACTGCATCCATTGAAAGAGACAGGGCTGTGCATTAATAGCATTCCAATAGTACTGTGCCCCAATTTCTAGACGATTTGTCCAAGCAGCTTCATATATAGATGGTATAGACCATAAGGGACAGGATAAAACTTCAAGTGTGCCATGTGCCAAAGAACTGAACAAAATTCCTTCAATACCTTCTCAAACCTATCTTCAAAGAAGCAGAACTGAACCTCTCAGGCCCATCTTAGTGAGATGGTCCCAAGGAAACCATGGTTGATGGTATTGGATTTCCAGGAGGACCAACAGAGCCAAATTAAGACCATCTGTCATGACAACCATGGCAGTTTTTAAATCAGTCCCAAATTCAAATTGAAAGGATCTAGACAGGGTCTTACATATGGCAACCATCTTCAGTAGTTCAGAAGCTTCCCAGCTCCAGCTGGCAATTCAGAACAGCATCAACAGAGCTTCCACATGGTAAATTTTCATACCCTTTCCCTACTGCAGACCCTGTTCTTTCTGGGGGGTGGGGTGGAGGAAGGGAGTTGGCATATTGATATCAGTATGCCAATTACTGGTTTAAACCTTTTTAAAACCCTCAAAATGGCTCCAGGTGTCATGGGTGGGGGGGAATGAGGCAAGGAAAATGGTAAAAAATGTGAACAGTAGAAGATCCAGGCTTTCCTATCCACTGGGATACTTACCTTGTTTTGTGGTAATCGTTCAAAAAGTATCATAACAGGGTTTTTGAAAGAATACAGAAAACCTGGAAACTGCAAAAATGACATAATGCTCTAAAGAGCAGGGACCCCCCCCCTTTCCCTTTCACAACAGCACTAAAACCATGCCAAGCAACCTCCCTCTTCCGTTTCACAACCACACTAAAACCATGCCAAACAACCTATGTGTAAAATCCCAAAATATAAAGTAAGCATTCAAGGCACTAATGTATGGTAAACTACTCTGGGACTGGAATGGCAGCTTCCAGAGTGAAATGAAAGCCCCTCGGACTGGAATCAACACAGATGTATTCACACTATGCCTTGGACTTGCCCCATGTTCATTAAATGTGGAACAAAGAGTCACACAAGATTTACTGACACAAGCAAAGTCAGAAGTTCCCTTTGACAGAATGTGTTTATTGCCTTGACTGGACCACAAGCCATTGCTGGCTATGACATTGTGAGTTCTTTTACAGGCTAGCATAAATTAACTTCCTTGAAACTACAGAGAACAGTCAAGAACTATCAGGACACATTCAGCCAACCAGAGAAGATATGAGTTAAGAAGTTACAGCAATTCACCCATCAAGTGTATGTCCCAGATAACTGCACTATTTCTGTAAATGAACTACACTATGAACATTTTTTGTGCCAAGTATGGAGAGGTGGAGTCCAGTTAGCTGCCCCAGCATGCCAAGATCGCACACTTAGGGCCAACTTCCAAGCAAGAATTTGGACATGCACTTTTCAAGGTCAGGTAAAGGTACCTAGCCCAAATGGCTATGGATGGATGACAGATTTTGTCATCAACTGGATGCATGAACCCCCCACACCAATTGCAGTTTTGGAGATGTTATCATTCAAGTCTCTGCATTCCTATCAACTGGCAGACTGTTCATGTCTATCCTGTGGACTTACTTGGTATGTGTAAATTACAGACGTGTAACAATCAGAAAGGGAGGGGTGATGACAGATGTGGACTTTGCAGCTGAACTTGAGGACCCAGAACATGATTTCAGTGATGGCGTGGTGTCATTCAAGTCTTAGATCAGTTTATTGGGTCCCAGGGTAAGTCCGGCCAGTTCCAGAGGGCTGTCATTCCAGTTCTAGAACACTTCTGCCACTCCTAGGGACTGTATCCAGTCTGGTGGTGGTTATTCCAGCCCCAAAATACTTAAGCCATTCCTAGAGACTTGTTCCAGTCTGCAGGCTGTCATTCAAGTCCCAGATTAGTTTATCTTGTTCCTGGGAACATCATTCCATTCTGGAAGCTGTTATTCAAGTCCCAAATCAGTTTATCTGGTTTCTAAGATTATTCTACTTTGGGGGCTATAATTCCAGTCCCATAACACTGATTCAAGTCTAGTCATTCCAGTTCCAGAGCTGTTTATCTGGGCCCAAGGACCATCATTCCACTGTGAAGGCTGTAATTCCAGTCCCAGAACACAGTACTTATAGCAGGGGTGGGGAATGTCCATGCCGAGGGCTGTATACAGCTCTTGAGATCACTTGGTCTGACCCTCAGGTATTGCTGGGCTGAGCCAAACCACATAGTGGCCTCCCTGGTCGGTGAAGATCATGGGGCCCAGCCGCGCTGCACAGCAGCTCCTTGGGGCCTGGCTGGCCAGCCAGGATTGCTGATGGGCCTGGAAAAATCATTATCACAGTTCAGGTAAGTTTCCCCCTCATTCCTTTAGTTCCCTTTCTATTTCTTCCTCCCATTTCTTTGTTTCCCTTAATTCCCCTTTCTTCCCGCTTTCCTTATTTCCCTTTCTTCCCCCATTTCTTTATTTTCCTTTCTTCCTCCATTTCATTTCCCTTCCCCCCCCATTTCTTTAATCCCCCCCTCTCTCTCTGGAGCCTGAGTGGTGGGCATTGTGACGGACTGCTGCTGGGGTATGTGGGTGCCTTTAAAGGTCTGCTGGGAGCAGCCGCACAGGAGGGGGCGGGAGCCAGCTACCACCAATTCAATTTGCACTTTATTATCCCAGATGGTGTGGCCTAATATGCTAATGAGTGTGTAAACTAATATGCTAATATTATGGGATGTGGTCTAATGTGCTAATCAGTTCCCGCTGGGCTTTTACTACAAAAAAAGACCTGGACTTAGGCATTTGTTTTGGGTGCTGGATCTGGGCAGGGTCTGTGTGCCAAATCAGGCTCACCCCACATGACTTCAAACAGAAAAAGAAATTATTTACATTAATTTTGCCAGCCTGAATTGTTCTCCCTTAGCGGAGCAGTTTTTAAAGTTGATAATTCTGTATGGCCTGCGAATGATGTTATAAATATCCAAATGGCCCTTTGCAGAAAAAAGGTCCCCCCCCAAAAAAAACCTTACATTACAGGGACCATCGTTCCACGCTGGAGGCTGTCATTCCAGTTCCAGAGCAGTTCTATCTTGGCCCAGGAACTACTCTGAGGACTGCCATTCCATACCTAGAGCAGGTTTTTCAAAACCTGTTCCACATTTTCATTGCGAATTTATGTATTGTAATTTTTTTCAGTGCAGCCCATGCAAATAAACTAGCTTTCCTGACTCCCTGTTTTCCCAATTCCTTTTACTATATCTCTTCAAAGCACCGTAATACTTACTACACCCTGACAAAGTGCGTAAAACATCCTATCCCATTTTACAGAAGCCGAAATAAAATCGAAGCAGCTGCTTGTTTCCGTTACTAAACCGAAACTTGTTTCTTGTTCCCGCTTTGGTGCGCACCCCCCACGCCTTGAGCAATTCCCACTCAGACATGCTCCTTCTTTCAAGCCCAACCCCAGGGCGGCGGGGAACCATTACCAGGTCACGTCTCCTTCCTTCGCCTCTGGTGCCGTCCCGCCCCCTCCTTTCGCAAGCCAACCTTCCCTCTAATCTTCCCTTCACCTCAGAGACACAACCCCGCCAATCAGCGAGACCAGAAGCTATCGCCACGGCAACTCCACTGGACCAATCCCAATTAGTCCCGCCCGCACCCTCGACTCGTCCAATTCTGAAGACCTTTTTTAGATGACTGCCCAATAGGAGGTCGCGATTGGATACGTCAAGCAAATAGGAAAAGCGGAGTCCAATTGCTGGAGAGTTTTTGCTTTCTTCTGTCCAATGGAAAGCTACTCTGGTAAAGTCCCTGTGCCACAGGAGCCGAGTTAGGCCAAACCCGGCGGCTGCTGCCTGTTCTTTTGAGTTTCGCTCAGGGGGGCAGTTATTGCTTTGGCCTTTGTCCCCCTCGGGCTTTCCTTTCTGCCGCCTTCCCTTCTTATCCTGTCCCCCAAGCCCGGTGGGCCTTCCGGCCGTTTCTACCCCCGCCCTGTGTGCCGTTTCCCTTATTTGCCAGCCAGCGGTGCCTCCGGCACCGCCGCCCCCCCCCTCGCGGGGGCTCGGGCTCTGCTGGGGGAGGAGGGGGATTAACGCCGCCGCAGCCGGACTCGCCTCCTTCTCCTCTCCCCAACACCATAGGCGGCTCAGGCACCAAGATGTCCAACCGAGTGCTCTGCCGGGAGGCCAGCCACGCCGGCAGCTGGTACACGGCCTCAGGTATGGGCTGGGTCACGGAGCGCTGCGGGAGGGTGAGTGGTGGGGTGTGGGAGGCCTTCCTCAGGGGTCGGGGTCAGGGAGTGGGGGCGCACTAGGCAGCTCAATCAGAGCGGGGTGGAGTAGTGTGATTGAATGGCCGCCTGCATGGGGAGACACGCGCAAGATCGCTCTGTCGGACTCGGTATTCATTAATCTGGAGTAGCTGTTTAATACACATTCACACACGCCGGCTCCCTACTGGCGATCGCAACGATGAGACAGCCCCTCCGCCTTCTCTTTCTCTCTCTCCCGTCCCTGAAAGTGTTGGAAATGGAGTGAGAAGCACTCATGAAAACTGCTCTGATTGTTACTGCAAGGGGAGCGATCAAAGGTATTCCTCGGCAAAGAAGCCGTGCTAGGTTCTCTTAATGGAGGTGGTGTTGCAAGACTGCCCAGCGCTGCTTAGCGAGAAGATCAGGAGGAGCCCGGGGCCTATAGGCTGGCAGTGATGGAGGCCGACACGGGGTAAAGCTGCTCTGCTTCCTCCTCCTGGCCTCGTTCTCCGCCCAGGCTGGTAGGGCCCTTGATTGAATCAGCACTTTCCCGACTGGCACCTTTCTAGAGTAGCCTCACGTTTTCAGACTGGGCCGTTTTTTCCTGTCACGAGAAGCTGCTGAGCCTGCGTTCTCAGCCCGGCTTCAGCGTTCAACAGGGTTTGGAGAAAAGATGGTCTATAAAATCGGCCGCCGAGGAGGGCCACAAAAATGTCTCCTGGGTCGCCGCCTCTTTTACAGTCTTTTCGCGGAAGCCCCGCCTTTGGGGTAAGGTGGCCGTGACAAAGGCCCACGAGAATTCCTCTGGTGGTTTGGTGCGGAGTTAAGAGCTGACAAAAATCTCAAGTGTATGAATGAAAAGAGGTCATTTAGGGTAATGCGGAAGGGGGGAGGACGGGGATGAAATGGATTGTGGGAAAACAACAGTTGTCACTTTGGATCGGGCTAGTAGAGGAGACCTTCTAATTCGGCGTCTTGTCACTGCCAAAAGGACAAAGTTTTTTTTTAATAATTTTGGACATGAATGAAACCTTAGGAACGGAGGGTTTATGTTATTCCTGTGTAGAGTCAAGAATTTAGTGGCAATATATGCTTCAGAAAGTGATCCTTGGGGTCTTAATATGTGTTTTTAAAAGTCATACTTCTAGAGATCATGTGCTGGTTGACGTTGCTCGTCAACACTATCGAGAATAAGAACATATATGGTCGGAGGAGTTGTCAGTCCTTCCCCCCTTTTGTTTCTGCTAGCCCTTTGAGGAAACGCTGCATACAGAGCTGCCCTCTACAGGATGAAAGATGCACATGCACCTTTAAGACCAATTTAGTTTTATTCAGAAGTGTGCATGCACAAGAAAGCTTCCGTTCTGAATAAAACTAAGTTGGTCTTAAAGGTGCAATTGACTTCTATTTTGTTCTACTATTTCAGACCAACACGGCTGCCTATTTGGATCTATGCTTCCCTAAGGATAAGTGAAATTTCTGGTGACTACATAAGGGAGCATGGTGGAGGGGAGGTCTTTTCAGTATAGAGGCAAATAAATTAAATTTTGCATTATCAGTCCAGTAGCTGCATCATTGAAGTTGAAACTTTGCAGCTATGGCAAGTAACTTATTTAGATGTATTTTAACTGTTTAAAATTTTGCCTGTGGCTCTCCATTGGACCTTCATATGAGAACACTAGGCTCTCCCAGATTGTATCACGTTCCACACATCAAGCAGATCACACCTAGGCTTGATTTTTGGCATGGGGATGGAGTTGGATCTGATTACTAAAGAGGAAGTGCCATGGTTAGATCACATGGTTCTGAGAGCCCATCTGGGTGTTCCTACCTGCTCCCCAGTCTAGGCAGCAGACTGATTTATGCTTACCCATGAAGACGAATGGATCCAGTTGGTTTCCAGAATGCTTGGATCAGTGCCTTCTGGCATTTCCTTGATGAGCTGATTGAGGACTGATATTCTTGTCTTTCTGAAGCCATCAATAAAGTTGCTTCCTGATGTCCTCTTCGACCCCACTCAGAATCATCCCCCTGGTTTACTGTGGAACTTATGGGGAAACGGGACCGTCAACAACTAGAGTGAGTTGGGTGGCATGCTTGTGATGAAACTACGAAAACATCTTGTAAGGACTTTTATGAAATCCTATGAGGTGGCAGTGAAGGCTGTGAAGAGAGGATTCTACTCAGCCTCTTTCACACCTGCTAGCTTTTGCCCTGCTCAGTAGTTTAGGATGATTTGATCTTTAACCTCTCTTACCAAGGAACACAAAATATTAGCAATTCAGCTGTTAGCTGTGAGGCATTTGCAAGCTTTTTGGTGAATAGTCTTGTCTCTCCACCATGACATTCCCACCAGTGTTGATACAGTACATGAAGAAGAAGATAGAAGAAGATATTGGATTTATATCCCGCCCTCCACTCCGAAGAGTCTCAGAGCGGCTCACAATCTCCTTTACCTTCCTCCCCCACAACAGACACCCTGTGAGGTGGGTGGGGCTGGAGAGGGCTCTCACAGCAGCTGCCCTTTCAAGGACAACCTCTGCCAGAGCTATGGCTGACCCAAGACCATTCCAGCAGGTGCAAGTGGAGGAGTGAGGAATCAAACCCGGTTCTCCCAGATAAGAGTCCGCACACTTAACCACTACACCAGACCGGCTCTCCTGAAGTGGAGACCCCTTAGCTTTGGATATGGTATTTGACAACTTCAGCCAATTCTCATTAGCTGATGTTGACAGAATCCTGGATGCTATTAGGCCTACCACATGCCTCTTACCACATGCCCCTTGTGGATGGTGAAAGCCAGACAGAAGGGTATACATGGCCCTTTGATGGACATTATCTGTCCCTAGATTTAGGGGTCTAACTGGAGGGTCAGAACGAAGCTATGGTAAGACCGGGCTTGAAAAAGCCATCTTTAGGTTCTTTTGATCCTTCCAATTACTGCCCAGTTTCAAATTTATCGTTTCTGGGCAACGATAAGTTGAGTGAGTGGTAGCCAAGCAGCTCCAGTGTTTCCTGGATGACACATCAACACTTGACCCATTCCAGTCCAGTTTCCATCCTAGTCATAGGATGGAGACTGCATTGGTTGCCTTCAGAGACAATCTCTGTAGGCAACTGGATCAAGGCAGGTCAGTGCCACTACTTTCTGCTAGCTCTTACAACAGTGTTCGATACAGCTGACCATGACCCACTGCCTCACCAACATAGGAGTTTGTGATGTCTTACAGTGGCTTAGATTGAGGAAGAATCGCACTGCTACAGGACCAACCCTAAATCAGACTTTTCCCTGCAGCCGCTGTGGCCGGACCTGCCTGTCCCACATTGGTCTTGTCAGCCACCAGCGAGCCTGCAGCAAACGTGGACTATTGCACCCTTCTTAAATCTTCGTTCGCGAAGCCAAGCCGAGAGAGAGAGAGACAGTGGCTTACCTCATTTCTCTGAGGTCGGGGACAGAGAGTGGTGCGAGGGGGGAGGGTGTCAACTAGGTTCCCTTTAACACATGGGATTCCTCAGGGGCAGTCCTCTCCCCAGTATTGTTTAACATCTATATGCACACTCTCACCCTGTTGGTATGGAGTTTCAGACTGGGATGTCACCAGCACTCTGATGACACCCAGCTGTAACTGTTGATTGGTGGCCACCCAGATACCACCCCACAAAACCTGGCCAAAGGGCTGGAGGCCATGATAGGGTGGTTGAGGAAGAGCCGGCTGAGACTGAACCCAACTAAAATGGAGGTTCTGTGGCTGGTTGGGGGGGGGGGACTCAGGATTGGGGCCCAACTTCCCATGTTTGACAGAGCCAACACAAGCCATTAAGAGTTAGGGTGTAGTCCTGAACACCTCCTTGTCTATGGAATGTTGCCAAACTGTCATTCTTCCAATTGTGCCAAGCAATTTCCTGTCTTATTCTGACCTAGCCACATTAATCCGTGCAGCAGTCCTTCCAGACTGGGTTACTGTAACTTGCTTTATGCTGCCCTGCCTTTCTGCCCTGATCCAGAAGCTCCAGCTGGTCCAGAATGCGGCAGCCCAGGTCTGGACTAGGGGTGTGCATTCGGTTCGGCCGAATCAGATCAACCGCCGAATCACCCCTGATTCGGCTTTATACCGAATCGCATACAGCCGAATCCAACTGGGGCCCATTATGCGGGAGCCGAGTATGGCTCCCTGTATACTTCCGTATAGATATTCGGAAGTATACGGAAATCCATGGAAAAGGCGGGAAAGGGGCTTCTGCAGCCTCAGGGGAGCTGCTTGTCTCCTTTCCCGCCTTTGGTAGCCTTTTCCCGCCTCTCCCATAGCCTCCCTGGGATCAGGGAGGGGGAAGAGGAGCCCCAGCAGCCAATCCAAAGCATGCATTTGCAGGGCTGTTGTGTAGCTGAATCCCCAGCCATCAGCAACATTGTTGTTCTTTTGATCACTGTTGTCTGGCCAATCACAGAGCAGTGCTATTTTTTGAAACTGCTCTCTGTAGGGCCAGAGAACCTTTTTAAGGAGTCTGCCTGGCTGGATTCTTCCATTGCTGCTGTGTTGGTGTGTGTTGGTGTGAGAGAGAGATTGTGCTGTGCTAACCCTTGGCCTCAGCTGCTGCTGCTCTCTCTCAGACTTGCCTGGAGTAGAGAAGACATCTAAGGTAAGACCGTCTTGGGGTTCTTGTTTTTATTTTAGTTGGTAAAAGGACTTTTAAAGACTCAAGAGTCCCTTTACTTATCCAGATTTGGGTGGTGGGTAGCTTATTTGGGGTTAGGGTTAGGGGGTTCTGCTGGGGGAGGGGGCCTAGGGTGGGGTTTTTTTTGCCAATTTGCCCATATCTTACTTTAGTGACAGGACTTTTAAAAATGCAGTGTCCTTTTACTTTTCCTGATTTGGGTGGCTTGGATTTCTTGGGGTTAGGGTGAAGGTTTTTTGGGGGGAGGAGGGGTTGGTAAAGTTCCTGTATTGTTAAAAGTTAAGTTTTTTACTGTTTTAAAAGGATTCTGTGTTTGATTTGTTACTGCTGTGTTGTGCTGCTGTTGTTCCTTTTCTCTTCTGGTTCTTGGGGGGGGGGGGCTGTTTGGCCTAATTTTCATTGTTTAACAGTTGAATTTCTTTGCCTTCTCCTGTTGCCCCTTTTCCTGGTTCTGGTTTTGGGGGGCAGGGGAGAAGCTGGCACCTGGGTGAGAGACCCAGAACCAGCAGGCTTGTTGTGCTTGACCAGCTCTCCCCATGTTGTTTGGGGCAGGGCTGGAGAGCTGGCATCTGTAGATTGTGTGTTCTGTGGCAGGGAAGCTGGCACCTGGGTGAGAGACCCAGAACCAGCAGGCTTGTTGTGCTTGGCCAGCTCTCCCTGTGTTGTTTGGGGCATGGCTAGAGAGCTGGCATCTGTAGATTGTGTGTTCTGTGGCAGGGAAGCTGGCACCTGGGTGAGAGACCCAGAACCAGCATGCTTGTTGTGCTTGGCCAGCTCTCCTGGCGTTCTTTGGGGCAGGGCTGGAGAGCTGGCATCTGGGTTTGCTGCAGCCAGGTCTGCACTCTGCAGATCAGACCTTGAGCAGATTGTGTTTTGTGTGGCAGGGTTCATAGAGTAGATAGTGCATTTGGGTCCTATAGAGATTCTCTGGTGTGAAGTTAGGTTTGGCTTTGGGTGCCCCAGGAATTGGACCCCCTGGCCCAATCTTTTTGGGACTTAGGGGGTTTGTAGGGGAGAGTCCCCTGCAGGTCCCCTGCAAATTTGGGGGCTCTCCCTCAAACCCCCTCCCCTCCAGGTGGCTTCAAATATACCCTATTTGCTATTGATTTCAGTGGCCCTTAGGGTATAATGGGGCCGTATATTTGGAAATAGCCCCACATCTACCGTATATGTGGCTATTCCGACTACGGAATTCAGAAATATACGGGATTCTGTATTTCCCCCCCGTATATTTCCGAATCCGTGTACTACCAATTTTTTTTTTTTTTGCACATCCCTAGTCTGGACAGGAACATCACAGGCTACACATATTCATCCTGTGCTATGCCAGCTGTACTGGTTCCCAGTGGAGTACTGGGTCAGGTTCAAGGTTTTGCTACTGACATTTAAGGCCATGAGTGGTCTGGAAGCCACATATCTACAGGACCGCCTCCTCTGGTGTGTCCCCCAAAGAGCTTTACACTCTGCTGAGAACTGGTGATCCCTAGCCCTAAAGATGTCTAGCTGTCCTGCCTGAGTGGAACTCTCTGCCAGGTAATATCCACACCCTGTGGGACCTTATGCAGTTTCACAGGACATGCAAGGCAGAGATGTTCCACCAGGCTTTTGGTTGAGGACAGCAACAAACACCATCTTCCCCGCCCCCCACTCTGTTTTTTCCTACTATGCAGGACAGTTATACATTGTATTGCATGTTTATCTGGTGCCATTCTGATATTATTTTAACTAGCATCCCATTTTCCCTCTAGTAGCCCCATGCACACCTCAGCACCCTACACCTTTCCAGTCTTCACCTCTTTCTGTAGTCAGATAGCAGTACTGCAGGATATGATTAGGGTGGCATTTTCTGCCGGAGACTTATCTGGCTGCCATTTGGTTTTATAAATGGACTGGGAAGTGTGATGGAGATGAAGCATAAATGGGGAGAATTGTCAGAACTCAAGAACTTCAAACGGATCCCATACTTGGTTACAAAGCTAGGATTTTATTAGAGAGAACTAAGTACTGGAAGAGGCAAGATAACAGTGATGGCGAGAGCCAGCACCAACTCAATTTTATACACATAAAGCAAACATCTCACAAAGCCACAATTCACACCGTTACAGGCACATCTGTCTTCTCACCATCACTATCAGTAGAGAGGATGCCTCCCTACTCCGAAGGCCATGCTGTTCGGCTTCAAAGGGTCCCAGTGTGAGAATGTGCAGAGACATAACATAACTCATTCTACAGCCCCAAATATTTTGGATACCAGTGGGGCAAGGTTAATTACTACTCAAGCATCTTGGGTTAATAAAAGGTTACAACATGGAGTCGGTTTGGTTCAGGAATGAAGCAGCTCTTTGGTTCAGGACTAAAGCAGCATTGGTTACACTATAGGGCATCAGCAGTAAAGATACAAGTTCTGACATACTGCCCCCCCTAAGCGCCCCCTCCCGCGGGGCTAGCCTTGGGCTTGTGCGGGTACAGTAGGTGAAACTTTTTCAGCAGTTGCGGCGCGGCTACGTTCTGAAATTCGACCCATTCATCACAGCTGGGGGGGAAGTGTTTCCACCTAACCAAGTAATACAGTTTCCCCCTTTTTACTTTGGAGTCCAGGATCTCTTGGACTTCATGGTGACTCTGACCCCTCACTGTCGTCGGAGGGGGCGGCGGGGCCCTGGGATGGAAGGGCGTAGCACCAGGGTCTTTCCGAAGCAGGCTGCAATGAAAAACAGGATGGATCTTGCTTAGAGATTTGGGCAAATCAAGTTCCACCGTTACTTTGTTTATGACTTTTTTGATTTTAAAAGGACCAAGGAACTTCAGTGCGAGTTTACGGCAAGACTGGGGAAGTGGAAGGTTTTTTGTCGACAAAAAGACTGTATCCCCAACCCTTAGATCCCACTCTGGGGAGTGTTTTTTGTCAAACTGCTTCTTGTAGGCTTTTTTCGCTTCCTCCAGGTTTTCCTGAATACCCTTCCAGCCTGCACGAAGGCCCTCCCACCATTGTTGGCAGGATGTCGGTTCGGAAGGGCTAGCGGGGAGGGTGAGCGTAGGAAATTGCTTGCCCTCGTACCCATTGATGATTTGGAAAGGGGAGGTCTTGGTAGAGCTATGGAGGCTGTTGTTATAGCCATATTCTGCAAAAGGGAGGAGGTCTACCCAGTTTGATTGTTGGAAATTAATGAAACAGCGGAGGTACTGTTCAAGAAGGCCATTAACCCTCTCCGTCTGTCCGTCCGACTGGGGGTGGTAGGCAGAGCTGAGCCCTTGCTCGATGCCTGCAAGTTTGCAGAACTCCCGCCAGAAGTTGGCAACGAACTGCGTCCCGCGGTCGCTAATGACCTTGTCCGGGAATGAGTGTAGGCGTACAATGTGGGTAAAAAAGAGCTGGGCGAGTTTTTTGGCTGTGGGCAGCTGCTTGCAAGGGATAAAATGGGCTTGCTTCGAAAATGTGTCGACTACAACCAGGATGACTGTTTTGCCTTGTGAGGGTGGGAGTTCGACAATGAAATCCATGGAGACTACCGACCAAGGCCGGGTGGCTGTTGGAAGGGGAACTAGGTGGCCCGGCGGTTTGCCACCCCTTCGCTTTGCCATGAGGCAGGTGGGACATGAGAGAACAAATTCTGATACATCCTTTTTGATTTTTGGCCACCAAAACTGGCGGGTGAGCAAATTGAGAGTTTTGACATAGCCAAAGTGGCCGGCCAGGCGACTAGAATGGGAGCGTTCTAAGACCTCTTTTCTGAGGGGAGTGGGCACATAGATCTTTTCATTGTGCAGCCAGAGGCCGTTTTCGGTTTTAACTAAGTTGGGTGGGCGTTCCGCCTCCTGGCTATACTCTGAGAGGAATCGAGGCAGCAGGTCTGAATCCGGAGGGCTGGTCTGCCTGCCGGAGCGGGTGGTGACCCCCCCCGAAATGGCCGAGGGGGAGATGAGTGAGTCCACCACCTCCTCCCGGAGACTGTCGTGCTGGGGCATGCGAGAAAGGGCGTCTGCCAAGAAGTTTTTTGAGCCCGGGATGTGTTTCAGCACAAAGTCAAATTTAGCAAAGAAGCCTGCCCACCGGATTTGTTTTGCAGTCATTTTGCGGCGCCCGGTGAGAGCTTCGAGGTTTTTGTGATCGGTCCAGATTTCAAATGGGACTCTCGCTCCTTCCAGCCAGGACGCCAGGTTTTAAGGGCAAACATGACTGCAAACGCCTCTTTATCCCAGACTGACCAATTTCTCTGCTCGTTGGAGAATTTCTTTGAAATATAGGCACACGGCCGGAGCACCCCATTTTCCCCCCTTTGCATTAGTATGGCTCCCACTGCGGCGTCGGAGGCGTCGCACTGGACCACGAAGGGTTTTAGTTCATCGGGATGAGCCAACACGGGTTCGGAGGTGAAGAGGCGTTTTAGCTCAGTGAAAGCCTTTTGGCAGTCAGGCGTCCACGTTAGGCGTGCGCCTGGCTTTTTCGCCTCGTCACCCTTTCCTTTGGTCTTAAGGAGTTCCGTGAGGGGCAGCATGACTGTGGCGAACCCCTTAATGAAGTCGCGGTAAAAATTGGCGAACCCGATAAAACTTTGTAATTGTTTGCGCGTGCGAGGGGGCTCCCAGTCCAGCACCGCTTGGACCTTCGCGGGGTCCATTGACAATCCCTCCCCCGACACCCGGAAACCCAAGTAGTCCAGCTCGGTCTTATGAAATTCACATTTCGACAGTTTGGCATATAGTTTGTGTTTACAAAGGGTGCTTAACACTTTTCTAACCAATGGTACATGAGATTTCAGATCTTGTGAATAGATAATGATGTCATCAAGGTACACCACCACCCCCTTAAAGAGAAAGTCCCGTAACACTTCATTGATAAAGTTCATGAATACCCCTGGGGCTCCTTGCAGTCCGAATGGCATAACTAAGTACTCAAACTGTCCCAGAGGGGTGTTGAAGGCTGTCTTCCACTCGTCCCCCTCCTTGATGCGGACGCGGAAGTACGCGTCTCTGAGGTCGAGTTTGGTAAACACTTTTCCCTTTGCTACAGTGTTCAACAAGTCTTTTATCAACGGGATCGGATAGGCGTTGGACATGGAAATCCCGTTTATCGCACGAAAATCTGTGCAAAGCCTAAGCGACCCATCCTTCTTCTTTCGGAAGAGGACGGGGGCGGCATGGGGGGCCGTGGCTGGACGTATGAAGCCGCGTTTAAGATTTTTGTCCAAAAACTTCCTGAGCTCTGCTTTCTCCGCCCAGCCCATGGAATACAGTTTCGCCTTGGGAAGCTGTTGCCCGGGGATCAGCTCAATGGCACAGTCCGTGGGGCGGTGGGGCGGTAGCTCGTCCGCTTCTTTCTCACTAAATGCTAGTCTCAGGTCCCGGTACTCCTTGGGGATTGAGGCGACTTCCTCGAGTGTGAGGCAAGCCCGCATGTTTGGGGGGGGGAGCGTGCGGCCCCCATTCGGGGCGCCAGTGGTGGTGTTCGCACCTCCAATCGGGAAACCGGACGATTTGTTCCTCCCACCTTATGTCTGGCTGGTGGCGGGCGAGCCAAGTTGAGCCTACCACCACGTCGAAAGAGCAGGAGGGGGCGATCACGAAAGTCTCGATCCCCCAGTGCTCCTCGGTTCCTACCGGGACCGCCTGAGTCTCTAGAGTACATGGTTCCCCCCTCATGGGACCCCCGTCCATCTGTTGGAATTGCATCGGTTGTGGCAGGGGCGAGGTGGCTAATCCCAACGCCTCAACCAGGCGGGGTGTGATCAGGTCTCTGTTACAACCTGAGTCGATTAGCGCTCGGGCGTGCATGAACCTCTTTAGGTTTGGGTTAAGGAGGGTGACGGCCATAAATAGTAAACCCCCCGAGGCTCTCACCGTGAGGAGTGCCGGCTGTTGTTGGACCTGCTTTGCGGCACCCATTAAAGCAGGTCGCTGTCGTTTCCCGCCGACTCGGTGTCGTCCGACTCCTCGGTCGATTCTTCCACGGTTGCCAGGTCGGTGGTAAAATCCTCGTCAGTCGCCAAGGAAGTGGCGACGGAACCCCGACTGGGCTCCTTCGAACGGCTGCTCTTCTTCTTTTTCGGCCCCGAGGCAGTTGGTTTCGCCGTGGGTGGGGTGGCCCCCCCTTTCACCGGGCAGTTGGCAGCAAGATGATCTGGGTCTCCGCATCTGAAGCACTTGCGGGCGGGGGACGGAGTTGAGGTCACCGGGGTCTTCCGTCCTTCGGTTTTAGTCGGGGTGTGTTTGGTCCCCTTCTTTGCCAACTGCTGCCGACGCATTCCCACGTGTTGGAGGTTGGTCTCCACTTCTCCGGCCAGCTGGATCCATCCGACCAGCGTGTCGGGTCTCCCTTGGCTGTAGCAGCGGTCGAGGATGTTCGGGTTCAAACCATTGATAAACGCGGTGTACTTCATGACCTCGTTCCATCCCCTCGCTGCTGCGCAATACCCCAAGAACTCGGTGGCATACTCGCGAGTAGAGCGATTGCCTTGCTCGATGCGCTGAAGGGCGGCGACGGCCTTCTCCTCTCGTAGGGGGTCGCCATACTGGCGGAGCATTGCGTGCAGGAACCCCGCCACGGTGGCTAGTTCGGGCTTCCTCCCCATGAAGAGGCCCACGTACCACTTGCGGGCCGGGCCTCTCAGTCGGGACGCGATGTGGTACACTCGGCTGGCTTCGGTCGGGTAATCGGCACCCCAGTGGGTGAAGAACGTGTCGCACTGTATTGTAAAGTACTCCACGTCCTCGGGATTCCCGTCGAAAGTAATCTTCAACTCTCTTCCCCGACCCTCGGCCCCCCCCGGGGCTCGAGGTGCGGCCGGCGGCGGCACCGGGCCCAGTGGGGCCGGCAAGATCGGGGCGGGTAGCACCGGTGGCCCCGGGGCGGGCGGAGCTGGTGGCGCCGGGGCAGGCGGTGCCGGTGGCGCCGGGGCGGGCGGAGCCGGCGGGGCCGGGACCGGCAGGGCTGGGGCCGGCGGAGCCGGCGGGGCTGTGGGCGGTTGCCCCAGCGGCAGCCCTCCAGCAGGAACCCCCAGGACCGCAGTTTGCAGGGTGCGGAGCTGGTCGTGGATCGCGCCGAGGTTCTGCTGCATCTCTTCGGCCATCGACACGCGGGATCGATGCACGTCGTCGTGGATCTCCCGCACCCAGTCGAATAAGTCGTTGCGGAGGGTCCGGAGCGGGTCGTCTCCCCCTCGGGGCCCCGGGCTTTCTGCCTGTTCTTCGTCGCCGTCTCCGGCTCCCCCTTCGCCCAACATGCTCCTGTACCGTTGCTCCGCGGCGTCGATCGCTGCCGTAGACTTCCGCGGGCTCCAGGTTCGCGGGGCAGGGAACGCGTCGACCGAGAAAGGCGCTGGGACCTTAATTTTACGCCGAACCCCCGTCACCTTTGGGTCGAGCGGTGGGTCCTCCGTTGGGGTGGTGGGCTCTCCGTCGTCTGGGACTTTTGCCGCCATCGGGCCAAGCCTCCAGTCCAGATAAGCCACGAAACAATGGGATCACTGTTATAATGTCAGAACTCAAGAACTTCAAACGGATCCCATACTTGGTTACAAAGCTAGGATTTTATTAGAGAGAACTAAGTACTGGAAGAGGCAAGATAACAGTGATGGCGAGAGCTAGCACCAACTCAATTTTATACACATAAAGCAAACATCTCACAAAGCCACAATTCACACCGTTACAGGCACATCTGTCTTCTCACCATCACTATCAGTAGAGAGGATGCCTCCCTACTCCGAAGGCCATGCTGTTCGGCTTCAAAGGGTCCCAGTGTGAGAATGTGCAGAGACATAACATAACTCATTCTACAGCCCCAAATATTTTGGATACCAGTGGGGCAAGGTTAATTACTACTCAAGCATCTTGGGTTAATAAAAGGTTACAACATGGAGTCGGTTTGGTTCAGGAATGAAGCAGCTCTTTGGTTCAGGACTAAAGCAGCATTGGTTACACTATAGGGCATCAGCAGTAAAGATACAAGTTCTGACAAGAATAAATGGTAAAATGATCTTTGAAGATGCCAGTACCTGAAGCAGAGGTCTTTTGCTTACTTTGCTTACTTTGAATGTAGCATGTCCCAGGTTCAGTCTCTGGTGGCTTTAGATAAAAGGTTCTCAGGTAGAAGGCATTGAGAGAACTTTCTCTACATGAATAGCTGCTGTTGGTCAGAATAGATATCTGAACTAGATGAAGTAATGATCTGACAGTAAAAGGCAGCATCACATAATTAGGGAGGAGCTCTGCTATATCAGTGTGAAATGTGGTGTCTACTTTCATTTCAAAATTCTCAGAGCATGTATGAGATACTGGGGATGAGAGGTGATCTTTAGCTACTAAAACAGGCAAAATTTGGGGCTCCTGAATAGATTGATTGCTTCAGTGTGTAGATATACAAAAGGATTACCTGACTGAAAATCAGAAGACAAAATAAATAAAACTGACGGAGGCCTAACACTTCTACAAAGCATACAGAGTACTTCACCTATTTCATGTTGGCCTTTGAACCCAGCTTGAGGAGGGGCACTGGCAGGATAAGGGGTGACAATTGATGGAGCTAAGGGAATAGAAGAAGGAAAGTAGTTCTTTCAGCCCTGCTCTTGAAACTGATGGGTTGTCATAAGTTAAAAACCTCGTGCAGAGGAGGCTGGTTGAAAAGTTGTCTAGCTAGTCATAATCTTAATTTTTAATAGGTGGGGTAATTATAACATGTTTTAAACTAGTTTGGTGTTCTGTCTTGTACACTGTCCAAATTTGCTAGATGCATTGCAGAACAAACACATTCCTTGCTCTCAGGAGTTGGCAGCAGGACAAAGGGAACTAAACAGGCTGGCTAGACAGGTTTGCTGGGGTCTGCTGCTTGGGTCTCCTGCTTACTGTACAGAAAAACCTGGTGTGAGCTTAGCAGTTAAAAGAGAGCTTGTGTATGCCAGCCCATTTTGCTGAGGCAAATATTTATTAACTGCTGAACTGCAAAAAGTGATGTGAAAACACAAGTTTTGTTCAGTAATTTGCATTTTGGGCAATCATTTGGGTACTAGCTCTTACAGTGCTTCAGTTTCAGCCAAATGTATTCTTAGATTACATGATAATTTTAAAAACTGAAGATGTGTCCTGAAGTTCTTCTTTCAATTTTCAGTAACATTGCACCACTGAAATGTTTGTACACTGTACTGTTCCTGCCCCCTGCCCCCTCTCCAAAAAAAATCAAGATATCAAATATGTAAGGAAAGATTTGCTTGGCTTCTCATAATGCAACACAAAACCGTGGCATCTTAAAGACAAACAACCAATGTCCTCTCTAAGCTGCAGTCTTGTGAGCAAAAATTCTTCTTTGTGAGCTACTGGCATTAAAGTTGTGAGCTACTGCATAAATTAGTGTGCCCTGGGGTCATCCTTCCTGAGCTAAGACAAAAATGTGTGAGTTGGAGGCTAAAAATCTATGAGCTAGCTCACACTAACTCAGCTTAGAGGGAACACTGCTAACAACATTTATTCTAATATGGGGTTTTGTGAGTCAGACCTGGAAATAAAGAAAATTACCGTATATTCCTCATTATTACATAAAAATTACAGAAGAGGGGGAAGAGATGAAGTGGGCAAAGAGGGGACAAGTGTTATAAATCAGGTGTGATGATGTGTGTCTTGGAATTGAACTGCTTGTTCAGTTCCAGAACAGAGGCTCAATTAAAGCACCTATTGGGGCTCTCCTTGCTCCCTCTCCTCTTTCTGTAATTTTCTGGGTAATAATGAGGAAAATTATTTTCTTTATTTTCATTGTATCTGAGGAAAGGAGCTCCGACTCATGAAAGTTCATACTGGAGTATCTTGTTAATCTTTAGGGTATCAGTAGATTTTTGTTTTGCTACAATATAGTAGATTTCCCTACCTGGAATTCACAGAAGTCTAACATGAAACAAAGTTCTTGAAAACATGTTTTAACTTTACCTTTGGGAGGGGAATATGTTGTAACATGTGCCTATTTGTACCTCATGGCCTCTGAAGAAGGCCTTATTGAGCTGAAACATGTTAGGTCACAATAATTGGTCATTGTGTGTGTGTCATTTGTACTTTTTAACAAGGCTTTCATTGGGCCCTTGTATGTTTTTTAATTCTCAAAATAGATACATGTATTCTTATATATTTGAGGTTTTAACTATTGGCCTTCTACTAGATCTTTAGAATGCAGACAGGTATCATATAATGCGCTTGGGACATTTCCTGATCTCATTCTGTGTTAGATCATTGTCCAGATATGACTTTTCTTTATCTGGTGAATCATGTTGCTTAAGTTTTGTCAATGTGGTTGCTCTTAAAAGTGAAGTTGAAAGCATGTATGAGCAACTTTGAAAATAAACCCCAACATTACTGTCCTACTTTTCCACAGTTCTAGTTATTTTAGGATTGCCAGCTCCAGGCTGGAAGATACCTGGAGATTTTGTGGGTGGAGCCTGATGAGGGCAGGGTTTGCGAAGGGGAGAGACTTCAGTGGGTTATATTGCCATAGAGTCCAAGTGAGCATTTATTAGTCCTGAAGCCGATGTGATGACACATCATAATCATAGTTATGGAAGGAAAGGTGAACTCATGGCAATCTTTTATGACAGTTGGAGATCAGACTGTTCTCTTGATTTGACAATTCTGTAATTTCATTGGTATATACCATAAGGCATAAGTACTCTGATGCGCTAATTTAAAAGAATTCCCAATTTTTCCTGGAAAGAACATGAACAGGATAACTTCATCAAATTATTTTCCTCTATTTAATACTTCCCATATGCTGCTTCAAATGGATCTTCATAATCCACTGGGAGAGGGGGAACCCTGTTTTGTGATTTACTTGTAAATCAAGTGTCAGTAGGATATCTTGAAAAGGAGACTAGTTGTGCAATATAGTAATTGTACTGAGGTTTGCTTTAGTAGCCTGATTATACATTTTCCAAACCCTATTCTATCTTAAAATACAGGTCTTTAATTTTTTTGTACTGAAGTAAGCAGTAGGATATTGGGGCTTGAATCCTCATAGTAAGATTAAAGAACTCTCTAGATCAGTTAATTTTTCCAATAAACATGTATAATATGTGATGTTGTAAAACAAACTTTAATGGTACCTACTGAGCTTGAATGACATGACAGAGAGTGCTTTCTGCTGATGCTGAGAAAACATCCTTTTTACATGGATGCGTTAGTGGCATTGCTTAAAATGAAATTTCCAAGCAGTCTTGAAGATGTGGGTTTTTTTACTATCCCATTCTAATATGGGTTTGAGGGCATGAAAATGCTGTTGTAAATAAGCTTGCTATGTGTATTTAATATATCAATGAAAGTGTGTGTGAATTTGAGTAATCTGCTATTTAAAATACAGTTCACACTCTTGTAGTTCACACTCTCATGGTCTATCTGTGTCTGCCTCTAAAATAAACTCAAAAGTTCTGGATGCCCTGACTGTGCTTCATTATCATGATGTGGGAGGGGGGTGGCAGAGATGCAGTTGTGTAATAGCTGCTCTCCCATTTTGCTTTATCTCCTAGATGGCCTTGGGTGTAAAAAATCTTCTTGCATCAGATATCACATAGGAGGCAATTCTCTCTTTTGCCTTTTACAGCTACTTGGGAGGGGTAGAATAACAAACTGCTCACTTATTGTAGGAGCCAGGATGAAAAATTGTGACAGCAGTGGAAAAAGGAAACTTTGGCTAAGAAATGAGGACTGGCAATCAAATGGATGCTGGTGCACTTGGCATGCTAAATGATTTTCAAAAATACAAAACAGCAAATAGCTTGGTACCTTCTGTTCAGGAGCTTTCTCTCTGTGTAACTTTTCAAGCAACTGTTAGTCACTTACAGGTCATTAACACATTTACCCTTATTAGTTAATATTGAGTGATGCCTTAGGGCCAGATGCTTCTTTACAGTGCTTCAGATTATCCTTGTAGGACAGTTTGCTTAAACAGACATTTATAGAACTTAAACTGGTATGCTAATGAAGCAATCCTCTTCTGAATTTGTTTCTGGCAGCAGTAGCCCTTGGCACCAGCTAGATGCACTGAGCACAATGAAAAAGGATGATTAGATCAGAGAGGGTTCTGCTTAAATGTAGACCTCTGATTTTTGTCACAGTGAGCAATTGAACTTGCTCAGCTGTAGATGGGTCGGCCAGCAAACAGGAATTGGTCCTGGTTGCAGTAGAGGAAAAGTCATATTTCTTGTAGAGCAGCCAGAAGCTGCTGCTATTCTCACACTGGCTGATCAGCACTGCAACTGCACCTTTCAATTTCTTAAGCATTGTTAAGAGACTGGGAATGCTCCACAGGCTTGCTTATTCCACTTGCTTATTCCACTTGCATGACAATACTCCCAGCACTTGCCATTTGGGGTAGTATTAGTATATCTGCACTGCTGTGTTTGTTAATCATGGTTAGCTCCAAAATACAGTTTGCAACTGGTCAGGTGTGGTTTATTTGGGCTTACCGCAACTGTGTTTATAACAATGACCCCGCCTACTGACAGGAAGCAGTGAATGAATGGTTGGAATATTGGTTTCTATCATATTTGTATCAGATGTTTGTCATTCAATGAAAGGGGGCAATCAAAATGTGCAGAGGGGAGGAATTAGTGAGAAGCACAATAATTTGAGAATCATAACACTCTGGCCCTTAAGTAAGGATTGCTTCAGTCTGCCTTAAACAATAATGGATAATAGTGTTTTCCACATTTTATTCCAACATTTTATCCCTTTTTAAAATTCTTTTGCCCTTAACAGATCATGTGCTTTCTTTCTTATTTAAGTAGTTAAGATCCTACTACAAGTAATAAAAATAAGGCAGTACTCAAACTAGTAGCAGGTTGTCAATAGCCCTACTATTTTTTTACTTTAATATAGTTTTTCTATCTTGATTGTCAGTGAGCGATTAAACCTGTTTGTGTTAAAATATTTGTTTTTAAGGTTGCTTAAATGTCATGCTTTGTAAGGGAGTGTTAAAATGACATGGAGCAGAGCAAGATCCACAAGAAAGCTGTAGGCAGGGGCCATCTCATTCCCTCTGCCTTTGCTTTCTCCCCTTTCCACCACCCCTTCTGTCACTCTTTCTTCTGCTACACACCCCTTTTCAGTCACTTTCTCCCCCCCCCCCCCAGTCCTTCTCTGTTTCTTTTTCTCCCTGCCCCATAAGACTACCAGAAGCAATGTTGGCTTTCTCCTTCTGTCCACTCCTCTACTCAGTGGGCTCAGACCCAGCAGCAGAGGAGGAGGATGCCAGGCTCAGGAACCATGCCAATAATGAGGCAGTGGCAAAGTGGGGACATGGGAGATGAAAGATCCCATTTCTTTTCAGCCACCTACCAAGGCAGTGGCAGAAAGGGATTTGGGTTCTTTGCTGCCATGGCAGCAGGTTGAGGTAGGTGCCAGAAGCTTCCAATCCTTCTCACCCACCTTCCATCCAAGACAGCTGTGAAAGTAGGCAGTGTGGGTTTTGGATGGTGGTTGGTAATGAAGGCTCCTGGTTCTCCTGCCCTGCTCACCCAGAGTGTTAGATTGGAGGCATTTGTCTGCCAGACAACTGTCGTCTTTTGTTTTAAACTCTTATTGTTTGGGATTTTTCTGCAAACCTTGGTGGGACAAGTTTATTAGAAAGATCTCCCTTCAGTGTGGCCCTTATCCATAGATCTAAGTATCTGCAGATGGGGTCATATCGACTATTAGATATACTGATTGTTTGCTGTTGTCATGTTCAGACATCTCTCTTTGTAGGACCTCAGCTGAGTGCGCAGCTAGAAGGTTGGCTTTCTCAAGTACAATCTACAAAAAGACCTGCTAGAGCCATTATTGCACCGTAAGTTTCATTTTTTAAAAAAGTGTTTTAAAATGTTGCTCAAAGGTTCATGCTCAGCCATTTCTGGTTTGAAATTGATGTATTCAGGGAAGTCCCAAAGTGTTGTTAATCTATGTCTTCTCTTTATTTTCTCCTGTTCACTGCCCTAATGATGTTCTAATGCCATTTTTAAAAATCTTTTTCTTTTGAGAAGTGATATCTATATACTGTTAGCAACATGTGGCCCCCATCTGCAGATATCTAAATCTGTAGTTTGGGGCCACATGAGGTCTAAGAGATTTTTCTACAGACTTGGGGAAACCCCTAGGTTTGCAGAAAAATCTGACTTCAAAAAGCTCACAGGTAGGGCATTCCCCCTTAAGTTAAATCCCCCCCCCCCAAATTTAAACCCCCTCTCCCTTATCTCCAGTGGCATGGCAGCCTGGGAACTATGCTAGGTCCAGCATTGGTGGCACAGCAGCTTGGAAACTGCGCTAGGCCTAGCATCACAGACACAGCAGGCCAGCAAAGGTGCAGCAACCTGGGAGCTGCACCAGACTTGACACTAGTGGGGATCTCCCCAGCTCATGGTGGTAGAATATTCCTGACCACTGTGCCAGACCCAGCAGCAGAGAAGGAGGATGCCAGGCTCAGGAACCATACCAGGATCCCTTCCTTCAACAAATCTCCTACCATTGGGGGAATCACCAGCAATGAAGGGAAGAATACTCCCCCACAGGAGTATCAGGATTCCATCTTTGCAAGTATTGCGAGTGCCCACTTGTTACCATATAGTATTGTTTGTGGCTGTTTGGTAGTATTGTCACTGACAACTTCCACTAAGGAATGTAGTTCCTACATTTATTGTCACACTCTGAATGTGTGAATATCTTCATTTCAAGCTTCAACACTGTTGCTGAAGGGGAGGTGCTTATTATTTCCTTTTATAGTAAGTAAAATAATAGTAAAAAGCAGGTCTTTTTATTTGGCTTACAAATGTAACTTGAGAAAGTTATGAACATGTGGACAGGTAAGGAAGCAAGCTGCTCCATGATGGTGTTATCAGTGAACCAGTTGAATGTGGTGCTTACATCTACGTATGTGTGTTTCAAGGGTCTGTCAAATGTATGATTGTTAGTACATTTGTAACAGTTCTTCTCTATACAGACCATCAGTATCTTGGCAGTTTTTGTTATATTAATGATGTAAAAGTTAATTTTAAGTAAAATCCTCTTTTTTTAAATAGACATGCAGGTTACACATACTGTGGGTCTTGTGCAGCTCATGCTTATAAACAAGTGGATCCTTCAATCACGTAAGTTAACATTAGAAGATTATTATACTAAGTAAGATAGAAATTGGTTCTTGATCCTGCCTCCGTGGTTGCAGGATATTATTTTAAATAAAAGACAAGCTGGGTTTCTCAGGTGTGTGTCAGATCAGCAGTGGCAAACATTATTGAAGTAACTTGCTGCTGTCATACAGTCTGTTGGGAGAGAGGGACAGGTTTGAATTGCATATCTGAGGGAACAGTATGTTCTCCCTAAGAGGCGGAGGACATCTTGGGTGTTTCCCACCGTCCAATCAGGGAGGCAGGAATCTTAAAAAACTTCCCCTTCCTGTGGATGTGGGAACCACCCTCCTTCCAGTTTATTTCCTGCCTCGACAGGGAGTAGCAGCGTTTAGGCTAGGTTCCTACCCTTTCTCATTACTTGCCTATCTCTTTAAAAAAAAAAAAAAGATACTTTTTCTTTCCCCTCAGTTCCTACCTTGTTGTTCATCTCCTGATATTCTACCTCAGATCTTTTTCTGCCTTCTCAATCCGTCCTTCAGTCCCTCTCAGCTTCTCTGCCTCCTTTCCCCCCCCACTTTCTTCAGCGCTTCAGAAGCGGCGCGGCTGTTTAAACTCAAGCCGCGGCCGAGCGCACAGCATTCAAGCCGCAGAGGAGAGGGAAAATGACGCGTCGGTCAAGAGACGCGTTCATGGACGACGACCTGGTTCTTGACGCCTGGCGCGGAACCGAGAGGCCCGCCTCCGGAGCCGGCATGTCTTCTAAGCTTGCCTCGGCTACCGGCAACGTGCCCTGTAGGGGCGAGAAAACCCAAAGGCGAACGCAGGCGGCGCTGGTCTTCCCCAGCCACGGAGGAGGCTTCCTCGTCAGGGCTCTTCCCCACTGGCAGCGGCCATCTTGGGGAGCGCAAAAAGGCGCGAAACGGGGACAGACCTCAGCCATGCAGCTTCCAGACGCAAGAACGTCCCGATGCCAACCTCCTGGCGGGAGACTCAGTTGCAGATGTGATCCAACCTGCGCTGGAAGCCACGCAGACCTGCCAGCCCCAGTCGGGCTTGGGTAACGTACCCTTTATGGGGCCCTCCTTTTTTACTGAGTTTCTTGAATCAATAAAGCAGACGGTGGGGGCAGCAGTCAGGGCATCTGGCCATAGGAGACCCAGGTCCCCCAGGTCCAGTTCCCCCTCCAGATCACCTTCTCCAAAGAGGTCCAGAGGTAGCTCCAGCCACCATAGGGCTTCAAAGAAACCTCTGCTCTGTGACCAGATGGAGAGCGAAAGATCCATTTCTGAGACCCACTCTCATGATTCCTATGGGGGAGATCGGGAGGAGGGCGAATTCTTATCTGATGAGGAGATAGAGGACGTTGCAGTTCTGGAACCCTCATCACGGTTTTTTCAAGGCAGAAGAGTTCCAACCTCTTTTAGCCAAGGTGCTGTCTGCTCTAGACTTACAAGCATCACCCGAGGAGCAGGAGTCTCCCCACCCACTAGCCAACCCCAGAAACAAACCCAAGGGAAATACGGAGTTTTTCCCCAGATTCAGATCCTCTGAAAAGGTTTTTCCCTTCCCTGAGTTCTTTGAGCGTCAGTTGAAATCTGAGTGGGCCAAACTTAGTACCAACAGACAGGTACCCAATTCTATCAAGAAGCTCTATGAATTACCTGCCTTTGCTAACGATATGCTGCAAGTACCATTGGTGGATGCACCAATCGCAGCCTTACAGTCTGTTAGCCTAACAGCCTTACAGTCTGTTAGCTGAGGATGGCCATGGCTCGGTGCGAGACAACTGGGACAAAAAGATAGACTTGGCCTTGAAGAGGAGCCACGAAGCTACGGCTCTGGCCATCAAGGCAGCTGCGGCCACCTCTATAGTTTCCAGAGCAGCGATCGTCTGGATAAGACGGCTTACTCAGCTACTGCCGGACGTGGATAAACGGGTCCTGGAAGGTACCAGCAGACTCCTTAGGGCCTCCGAATTTTCAGCGGATGCCTCATTGGATGCCCTCACTTTCTCCGCTAGAGCAATGGCATCAAGCACTGTAGCAAGGCGGGGGTTATGGCTCCGGGCTTGGCCGGCAGACGTGCACTCAAAGTCCATCGTGTCAGCATACCCATTCCAGGGAGAAAAGCTATTTGGAGACACCCTGGATAAGATCCTGGTGGAAACACGGGATAAGAAAAAGGCCATGCCCAAGTATCTGCGCCGCTCCGATAAGAGAAGCTTCGGGTCTGGTTCCTTTCGTGCCTCCTCCAGCTTCTCCAAACCAAAACAGGACTTCAGAAGAACAACCTGGGGACAGTCCAAACAGAGTTTCCAAAAGGGCTTCTCCAATTCACGATTCCAGAGGAATCAGCCCGATAGGTCCGACAAATTTGAGAAGGGCCCCAAGCCCAACAAAGCATGACTGGAATTCTATTCCAGTGGGGGGCCGTCTACTACACTTCCAGCAGGCGTGGGCAGCCTCGAGGGTCGATGCTTGGACGTTGGAAATTGTTTCATGGGGTTACCCCATAGAATTCAAAAGGGCACCTCCTGTTCGTTACTTGGTGTCTCCTCTTCGCTCAAACCCAGAACAAAAAAGCATCACCCTCAAAGCAATTCAACATTTGCTGCAAATTGCAACGATAGAACCTGTTCCTCCATTGCAGAGAGGTCAAGGCGTCTATTCCATCTTCTTCACGGTGCCCAAGAAAAACGGGGGCTGGAGAGCGATTCTAGACCTGAAATTTTTTAAACAGACATATCAACCTCCATCACTTCAGGATGGAGTCCATCAAATCTATAACGGAGTCCCTGTACCATCAGGACTACATGTCTTCTCTGGGCCTAACAGAGGCATATCTGCACATTCCAATCCTCCCAGCACATCGCAAGTTTCTTCGTTTTTTGCGTGAATGGGACTCACTACCAATTCAGAGCCTTACCCTTCGGCCTGGCGATGGCACCACGGGTGTTCACCAAGGTGTTGGTGAACCTGATTGCAATCCTCAGACAGAGAGGGATACATGTGCACCCCTTCCTCGACGACCTGCTGATAAGATCCTCGTCGAGGGAGAGTGCGGAGCAGGACGTTATACACACCATATCCTGTCTTCAACAACACGGGTTCATAATCAACATTCCCAAGAGTCATTTACAACCGTCCCAGAGGCTACAACATCTGGGTATGGTCATCGACACAAGGATGAATTCTGTTTTCCTCCCAGAAGACAAGATACTGAGGACCAAGGCATTGGTGCTCCAGTTAGTGCGGAAACCATTGTCATCTCTCCAGACCCTGGCACGACTTATGGGTCTTCTAGTCTCAAATCTGGAGGCGCTTCAATGGGGTCGCTTTTCACACCAGACAACTTCAGATGTTTTTGCGCCCTTATCAGATCCAGATCATGGAGAAGCGCCCTATGTCGTTGTCTGTTCCCAAGAAGGTCAAGGAGAGTCTCCTGTGGTGGACGAAGGACCACAACCTGCGTCAGGGGAGAACGTTCCTCGTAGAGAAGGAAATACAGCTCCTTTCGGACGCCAGACTTTCAGGTTGGGGGGCGACCCTCAACGAGATACCTACCCAGGGCCAGTGGACACCCGAGGAGGCGAGTCTTCCCATCAACCTTCTGGAACTCCGTGCGAACGGACAATATCGCTGCCAAGGCCTATTTAAACAATCAAGGGGGGTCCAGGTCGACTTCCCTTCGCAAGGAGGCCGTGAAACTGTTCGAATGGGCGGAGAGACATCTAAAGTCCATAAGGGCGGAGCATATCAAGGGGACTTGCAATATCAAGGCGGACTGGCTCAGCCGGGAGAGCATTCAATCGGGAGAGTGGTCTCCCAACAAGAAGCTTTTCTTAACGCTTCGGCCCGCCGGTGTTGGACCTCTTTGCGTCTTCTCAGAACCACCAGCTTCCTCGATTCTACACGAGGTACTACCACTACCAAGCGGAGGCCACGGACGCATTAACTTCTCCCTGGCCGCAAGGCCTTCTATACGCCTTTCCCCCAATCCCGATCATTCCGAGGTTGCTCAGAAGGATCAGGCTGCTAAGGGCCGACGTCATTCTGGTTGCTTCCTGGTGGCCGCGACGTCACTGGTTCTCATCAATCCAACAGATGTCAGTAGCGGAGCCGCTTCACTTACCAATCTGTCCAGACATGCTGTTACAGGGCCCGGTGTGGCATCCTCATACAGACTGGCTGAGGTTGACCGCTTGGAGGTTGAACGGCGCTCTCTCCTAGATCTTGGTTATGCAAGTGACGTGACGATCACCATCCTAGCATCCAGAAAAAGCTCCACAACGCGGATCTACGACATGTCCTGGAAAGCCTTCCACAGATGGTGTCGGAGAAAAGCCGTGGACCCGTTGCATCCTTCTGTCCCCAAGATCCTACAGTTCCTTCAGGACGGTCTCCATTCTGGATTGAAGCCAGCTACCCTCAAACGTCAGGTGGCAGCCTTATCCTCAGTTCTCCAGCAGGTGGACGGCGTGGACCTCTCATCTCACCCCCATATTCGACGCTTCCTTAGAGGAGCCTCCATGAGTTCTCCACCACAAGTACATCGGTTTCCTACCTGGAGATTGAACCTGGTACTCTCGGCCCTAACAGGTCCTCCTTTCGAGCCCTTAAGTTCTGTATTCCTAAAGTTCATGCGTATGAAGACCATCTTTCTGGTGGCAATAACATCGGCCAGAAGAGTTTCAGAGATCGGGGCCTTATCGGTTAAGAGGGAACTGTGTGTGTGTTCCACAAGGACAAGGTGGTCCTCTATCCGGACCCTACCTTCCAACCGAAGCTCTCTTCTAGATTCCATCAGAGTCAAGAGATCAACTTACCATCCTTCTGTCCGGATCCCAAGCATCCCAAGGAGCGCACATGGCATACCTTAGACGTGCGAAGAGCAATTAAGGTCTATCTTACAAAACTGAATCTATCCGAAAATTAGACTTCATGTTCATTAATATAGCGGCTCCTAGACTGGGACAGAAGATGTCCAAATCAGCAATTAGCTACGCCATCAAGCAGTGTATATCGGAGGCGTATAAGGCGTTAAACCTTCAAGTACCACCAGGGATCACTGCACACTCAACCAGGAGTGCGGCCACCAATGCTGCCTTCAACAGGAATGCCTCCATAGAGGAGGTGTGCAAGGCAGCTACGTGGGCATCTATCTCCACTTTCATCCGACACTATAAGTTGAACGCATATGTGTCGGCGGACGCAACTTTGGCAGACGAATCCTGCAACACGTGCTGCCTGAGTAGGACGATCCCACCCTGTATGACATACTGCTATGGGAGCACCCAAGATGTCCTCCGCCTCTTAGGGAGAACGACCCTTGGCACTTACCGTGAGGGGTCCTTCTCCTAAGAGGACAGGAGGACATCTTGCCCTCCCCTTCTTCTATCGTCCTACCCTGGGCAGCATCTATGTATCTGGATCTAACTTCTTCTCCTGTAGTCTCACCTACAGCTGTTGATTACTCTTTAACACAGGCTACCTGTAGTTTACATGTTTTTTCTCAGTTTCTATACGAGTTTATTTCAGTCGGTTTGGGAGGCTCATGCCAAGTTTTTGTACCGACCACCAGTTAGCTCACCTTTTTTCATAGCAGCGATGGTTGCAAGAGTTCTTTACTGCTTCTCGGAGTCACCCGAACTGGAAGGAGGGTGGTTCCCACATCCACAGGAAGGGGAAGTTTTTTAAGATTCCTGCCTCCCTGATTGGACGGTGGGAAACACCCAAGATGTCCTCCTGTCCTCTTAGGAGAAGGACCCCTCACGGTAAGTGCCAAGGGTCGTTTTGCAGGAAACATAAGTGTGGGCTAATGCTTTATTAAGTCATAGTGGCAACATAAATACTGCTTGATTTTCACACACACACATACTCTGCCAATCTTGCATTCCTGGTGCCAGCAGGGTGCCACATTGTGTGGATACCTGATCATAGGCATCTAAAAAACAGTATCTGTACGAAACAGTTCTTAAGTGGGTGGAGGGATTCTGTCACATCAGTGCTGCTCCTTTGTTTGCACTAACATGCTTAGAATTGCAACGCCCTTTGTGGAACCACACACACAAACACACTTTGTGATTCAGCATCTCTTGTGCAGTATTGCTGTAAAGACACCTTGGAAAGTAGGAAAGAATGCATCAAGGGCAGGCCACCCAGATTCTATCCTATTCCTTTACCTATGAACTCTTTTGTTCAAATGTATCAATAATTGGAAAATAAATTTTACCTGAATATCAAAATGTGAATATTCATAATCGTAGAACCATGAATCTCTATATTTATTGCCATTTATTTATTTATTATTAGTTTGCCTTTCTCACTGGGACCTAAGGCAGATGACAAATATGATTTTTTAAAAATTCAGTATATCATTAAGCATTTTACAAGATATAACATTTGGATCTAACGGCAGAGATTCCTAGTAAGGCAAAAGTGTAACTGAGCTAGGATTGTAGAACAGGGAGAAAAACCCAAACTACCCATACAAGCATATCTAAGGCAACAGAACTATCAGTGTAACTTGATATCCATTAATATCCATTATGGTAACCAATCAGTGCAGGGAAGACTCCCTAATAAAAATCCTCTCCTAAACTGAACCTTTACACCACAGCTCTGCACCTTCTAAAAGAAAGCCTGCTTGAAATAATCTGTTTTGAACATTCTGCAAAATAATGGAAACATGGAAGCTGTCAAAGAGAACATTGAATGGTAGTTTTCTATGAAGTAGATGGCTTATTACTAATTCTGCATCTCTTCTGTTATCATTATAGACGGAGAATCTTCATTCTTGGGCCCTCCCATCATGTGCCCCTTTCCCGATGTGCACTTTCTAGTGTGGATATATATAGAACCCCACTATATGATCTGCGAATTGATCAAAAGGGTAACTGTATAATATAGTACACAACTCTTATTGTACAGGTGCAATCATAGCTTTTGATATTCATTATTCTTCTCACTTTGAATCTTAATTATTCTTCTTACTTTGAATCTTAACTTGCCTGTGAAAATTATGGTAATATTAAATTTTCTACCAGTTGCTCAAAATAGGATATGTCACTGAAGGCACTGTTAAGCTTGATTGTTAGTTAAGCAAAATCATTGTTTAGAGTTCCTCTGGTAACTCTTCTGTCACCTTTCATCATATTCAACTGGTGTATTGCAGAGTATAAGCTTTCCTACAAAGGTATAGAATTAACATGGGGTTAAAAAGTGGTTTATTAAATAGAAGTCAAAATAAACATGTTAAACCTGATTACATTCTAGTTAGGGTATTGGAAAACTTCCCAGAAAGTTTTATAATTTTATTTTTTCTGGAAAAATTATTTTGATGCCTGGAACTTAATTTTTTAATGGAAGGGAATTTTGTGTATTGAATTGAACAGACTCTTGAAGATGGCTGCTTAAAATATAATGTAGTAGCATAGGGTATGCATGGGTTAGATGACACTGCATCATATCTAAGTTACTTCCCTAAATCCAGGGCTTTTTTTGTAGCAGGAACTCCTTTTCATATTAGGCCACGCACACCCTGATGTAGCTAATCCTTCAAGAGTTTACAGGGCCTACTGTAAACTCTTGGAGTATTGTGGATGTTTGACCTAATTTGCAAAGTTCCTGCTACAAAAAAAGCCCTGCCTAAATCAACCAATTGTTACAATCTGTCAGAAAACCTTGTGCCACAAATAACCTTGTGGTAGATAGAATTCTGGTGTAACTGGCCATTAAGACAGAATTATATTCTCCTTTCTAGTAGAACAGGAGGGGCTAAAAGTTTGTTGTAATTTTATGCTTATACAAACTATCTGTAACTGACAAACATGCTGTTCACTAATAAATAACATTTCACCATTTAGGGTTGCTAAATAATGACAAGAGGCCTTAAATTTTGCTGCAGTTTTAAGAGGTTTGCTATTAAATTTTATATAAAAACAATTATTTTGCCTTTGTAAAAAGTTTCCAAAATTTGGAGTTTAATTCATGACCAGTATGATAGTAGGAGTATTTTGTGGAAGCCAACAGTTTTATTAATAACATGATCTTAAATAACCTTATAAATTCTAATGTTACTCTGAAGCCACTATATATTTCAATGCACAACGTTGGCATTCATCCAGATAGACTAGGGCAGTTGTTGTCTCTTAATACATTCTGTTGTGACAGTAGTTTCAGATTTGTCATAGTTTGTCCTTGTTTCAAATTAGAATGCATCTAACCTAAAGTTTATAATGTAAGTGAGAGCTTCTAACTCAGTTGTTGCTTCTGTTTGCATTTACAGCTTATTATTAAAACTAATATGCCCAGCTTTTCAGTTTATGCAGATCTATGGAAGACAGGAATGTTTGAACGCATGTCTCTGCAAACAGATGAAGATGAACACAGTATTGAAATGCATTTGCCTTATACTGCTAAAGCCATGGAAAGGTACTCTGACTTTTGAAAAGCTGTATAATATCCCAGGCATAACATCCCTTTGCATACATGATTCTCCTGCTTTTTAGCTGTTAGTATTCTTATATTTATTGTCCTGTATCTCCTGCTGCTTTTTCTATCCAACTTGAGAAGACTGGCAAAAATCAATGAAGCACTATCCTAGTTTGCATAACTTAATAACAGCTGTAGGATTTAGAATCTTTTCATATTTTCTCACTCATATTTATATGTGAATGAGAACTACAAAACAAAGAGCAGTGTGGTGGTATTAAATGGAGATGTTGAGAGAATAACTGGATCTCAGTCTTCTGTGCAAAACATTCTGTTCTTTACCCTAACCATAAAGCTGCACTTATTCAGTGACTGAAATACCCTGAAGGAACTTGTGTAATGGTGCACAACACTTTTCTAAAGTACAGTCTTGAAGTTGCTACTCTCAGAGTATCTGCTTTTGATACTAAGACAAAAACTGTATGGTCTTGATATGACTTACGGTCTAAAAGTAAGATAGTATAAAAGCCAAATCAAACTTATATGGCATAGATGGACTGTTGCAAGCAGAACATCCCAGATTCAACCTCCAGCATCTGCAGTAAGGAGGGGGAAGGATTTAGGTAGTAGGTGATGTGAAAGACCTGACATGCTAGAGAGCTGTTGCTGGTCAAAATAGGCACCTTGATAGGCCAAACATCTGACTCAGTGGAAGGCAGCTTTATGTGAAAGATAGAAAACTCATAAAATAGCAAGATTTGTGAAAATAGGGCAGGGGGAGTATTTTTATGTTGCTTAATGCCAAGCAAAAATTCAGGTTGCTATGTTCTTAGAGGTATACTCCTTGATCTCAGATAATTTCTGAGATTGCCTCAGCACTGTGTCTTCAGGTTACAGAAACTGGAAGTTGTGCTCCAGGCATATCCATTGTAACCAGCCATCAAAGAATTTTGACACAACATTTTGATTGGTCCTAGTAAAAGCTTGTCTAGGGCCAGGTTCAAAGCCATCCCCAGAACCTCTCCATAGCTCATCCCAGGCACCACTGAATAGGAAGCCTTGCAGACCTTTTCAAAACCTGGGCAACCAGTCCTACCTTGGGTGAGCTGCCCACACTGGGCAGGGCTGGGGGAGTGTGAAGCCCATGGAGAATGTTGGAAATGGCTGGAGAGAAAGAGAAGACCTTAGGGGTGCAGGCAGAGTGAGCAGTAGTACCATGATAGCTTCCAGAAGGCAGACAGCCCCATTCATGACTCCCACCACAGCTAGAGGCTTGGGGAGGGCTGGCTGAGGTTCATGGGGCTTAGAGGGCCCTGAGCCAAAGAAACAACCCTGGGATCTGTCAGTCCTGGTGGCTCCTTCCTGGGAGTGAGGTCTGAGACTCACCCTTCCTTGGCTTCTCCTAACAGGTCTCCTCGTGTAGCAGGATGGACTCTCATCCACTGAGAGTGGGCTGAGGAGGCAGAGTTCTAGGTGGAGCTAGGGCCAGCAGGACCCGGTGGCAGGTGTATCTCCTTGGAAGGTAGCTGTCAGCTCCAATGACCCCTTCAGCAGCAGCTGCAGAGATTTAACAGAGGGACTGGGGTAGTTTTGGCAAGATGGTGGTTAGTTAAAAGGGAGCTTTGATTGGCAAGCCAGGAAGGAAGGAAGCCTTGAGGACTGAACAGTAAAAATGGAATCACTCAGGCAGAAGGAAGAGGAAAAGGGCAAGCCTCTTCTCCCCCACCCCCTTCTGAGGCTTGTGGAGCACCTGGGGTCTGGGACAGTGAAAGGAGTCATACCCTCCAGGGCAGATCCCAGACATAACAAAAGTATTGTGTAATTTTTGTGTCTGGCATTCTTATAACAAGAGAGGCAAGCATAGGCATCTGAAGTATATTGAAACTGGATTGGCTGAATATGTTCTTTTAACCAATAAGAGAAAGCAGTAAGAAAGCCAGTCACAAGGAATAACTATGCATAGGAAAGTAATTCAAGTCAAGCATTAGAAAATTAATCTGGATATCAGTTTGGACAGAAACTATCCATTCACATTTAAGTCTAGCAGGAAAAGATCTTTCCAGCAAACCTTAACACATACAGTGAACCTTGTCAGTTAAACTGAGAAGACCTTCTGGGTTGCTGGCCCTAGCTTTAATACAGAAGTTTGAATAACTGAATTAAATTTTAAATAGCAGAACAATGCAAATAAGTTTTTTACAGGTAAAGTTTGCTGCTTGTGACAGGGTCATGTCTTGGACCTTTAAAAATATAGGTGTTTTGTTTTTTCTTTAAGCCATAAGGATGAGTTTACCATCGTTCCTGTATTGGTCGGGGCACTGAGTGAGACGAAAGAACAGGAATTTGGAAAACTCTTCAGCAAATATTTAGCAGATCCTTGTAATCTTTTTGTGGTTTCCTCAGACTTCTGCCATTGGGGTAAGTTATTGGCCATAAAGAGCTGGCTGTATGCACATATTTAAAATAGGCCACTTTAAGCTGAAATATGGTTTGACAAACCCACACATGCTACAGAAAGCTGAAATTCAATTTGGCAGTTTTAGAAAATAAAAGGTAAAACGTTTTGCAAACAGAAGCAAGAACTTTTTCTTCAGTTATTTATGGGAGGCAAGGGATCATAAAAGTTTCCAAATTTTGCATAGCAAATCTGTATTTACAGAGATTGTTGGTTGTGCTTGCTACTCTCTTGTTAGGTTAGAATTGCAAGGCCAGCAATGATACATGCAGATGCCAACCAGGTTTTGTGTGTAGGGGTGGAGGCAGTGTCTATATCATTGTAAAGTTCCCTATGTTCTTAGTGAAGATGTTTCAGTTAACTGCTGACGAGCACTGCATTTCTTACAAGAAGTGATGATTGTGTAGTGTTAGTGGTTAGCCAAGAAAAAAAGAGTACCCTTCATATTTGGTATTTTCAGTATTATTTGTACTGTGCCAAGTGCATATGATGGTTTTCAGAATAACAACAAAGGACAAATCTCTGAGCAAGAGTTTATATTCTAGATTTTACTATGAACTTTTTCACACAGCCTATGTATTCCGGTATGGAAGCTGGTCAGTTACTGAACAGTAACGGGTTTCTGCTGGCATTTCAGACAGACCCGACTCAGTAACTGGCTGCTACCTGAATACTGTCACCTTTTCACACAGTCCCGCGGCTGTCCCGGTAGTGAGGCATGCCTGAGGTGTTACTAACAAAGAGCAGCTTCTTCCAGTTTTCAACCCCTCCTTCCGGGTTGAAATCAGTATGGGGCGCTGTGTGAAATGTCCAGTATCTAATTCGGGAGCAGTTTTCGTGCCCTTTTTCTCCCACCGGTGCGCGATCTCCAGCTTTTTTTTTTTTTTGGAACGTCGGGCTAAGATCGCTATAGCGACGTATCACAACAGCATCACCATAAGGATGCCTGGGTTCCATTAAGATGCCAGAGATCGCCGCCGCTGAAACCTGGTAACTTATCTCAATGGAGCCTAGCCATCTCTATGGTGGTGCTGTTGTGATACGTCGCTATAGTGCTATAGCGATCTTTGCCCGACGTTCCAAAAAAAAAAAATAAGCTGGAGATTGCGAGCCAGCAGGCAAAAACGGCTGGTGCTGGTGGAACCGAGATAAAAGCGCAACAGTGTGAAATGGCTTGCTTCAATCACGAAACCCTACCGGGGAAAAAAAAAACGTGTCTGAAAACTCCCATCCCTGTCTCAGGTTACTGCAAGGCGGCACAATACCGACTCCCTTCTGGTTTCCACCGGTAAGTGTGAAAAGGCCCTATAAAAATAACTAGTAAGATCTTGCTATATTTCTATGAAACTGGTAGCAAATTCAGTTGCTTGTTTCTCATTTTGAATTACTCCATTACGATGTAAAGAATGAAGATTAAGAAATTGTTTCAAAATTGTTTTGCCATCTGCTTAACTGCTCTTTATTCATCTTTGCCACCAGTTAGAAGTTTCATTATTTATTTGTCACAACTTTTGTCTTTAAGGCCAGCGGTTCAGATACAGTTACTATGATGAGTCTCAAGGAGAGATTTATAGATCCATTGAACACCTAGATAAAATGGTAAGTGATGAAAATGATGACATACAACTTCAGTTAGCTTCTCCTACAAATTTTGAATGCATACAGAATTTGATCACAGAGTTCTCATATCCCATTTCATAAAATAAGTACTATGTTGTTTGTCAGCTGTCAAGAAAATTCTACTAGATTGTGTGCTTCTTGAATGTTTGTGTTGGCTAGCCAATGAAGGATAGGCAAGCAGTCAAGGATATTCACTAGGGCAGTACAGTTACAGTAAGTCTACCAGTCCCCTTTGTATCCTGTTAGTTTGAGAAATAAAGCCAGCAACAGCCAATCTTGGCCCATGGAAGGGAAGGAGCAGAGGAGGGAAGAGCTGTTTAACAAGTTATTTGAGTCAGAGAGGGGTTTAGAGATTCTTTAGGGCAAGGCAGGGGTCTGTTTACAGTCATTTCAGGTAGAAGTGGCCTATTAAGCATGGCCTAGTGCCGTACACACTGGTTTATTTGTAGTCTTTCAGTGTTAAAGCTATGGGGCAGGTTGAGGTAGTTTTAAAAGGCTCTAGTGAAGAATTTAAAAGATTATGAAACCTGTGGGAAAAGTGAAGCAGAGAAATAATGAGATCCGCACAGACTTACTGGTTTGAAGCGAGGTTTACTTTATGGTTTATTTGTAGTCTTTCAGTGTTAAAGCTATGGGGCAGGTTGAGGTAGTTTTAAAAGGCTCTAGTGAAGAATTTAAAAGATTATGAAACCTGTGGGAAAAGTGAAGCAGAGAAATAATGAGATCCGCACAGACTTACTGGTTTGAAGCGAGGTTTACTTTATGGTACCATAAGCAGAACCCAGTCGGCCATGGGCCCCATGCGTTACATTTCCCTGTGTGCATACAGTTTTCAAGCAATCAAGTAGGCTGGTGCAAGCTTATCTGATTTCAAAGATCTCGCCTTCACAAAACTTCTAGTAAATTTCCATGACATGGCCCCCTTTATTATATACAGCAAGTCGCCTGTAGGAGGCTGTTCCCTTATCTAATCTTACAGCTGGAACTCACACCCGCTGGGCAGTAGTCAACAGGCCCCTTAGTTTAAAGACAAAGCATATTTTTATTCAGTATGACAAATATTATTATTATTGCGGGTATTAATTAATTATTCAGGGGCTGCCCCTTCAAAAGCAATAGCTTTCGAAATCCAAAGTAGTCTGGCAGTTATTGGCATTCTCTCCACTCATAGAGAGTGGCATTCTCTCCACATGCACACGCACTTTTTTTTAAAAAAAGGGTTGCCAGCCTTCTGGAGATCTCCTGAAATTACAACTGATCTATAGATGATGGAGATCAATTCTCCTGGAGAAAATGGCTGCCTTGGAGTGTAGCATTTTACTACAGTAAGGTTCCCAAACCCTTCCCTCCTCAAACTCTACTGCCAAATCTCTAGGAATTTCCTAATCCACAGTTGGCAACTCTAATATATAATCACATATAGATAATACACTATGTATATGAAAGAAAGAAACTATCTCCAAATCTCAGTTTATCTCTGGAGAGCCAGTTTGGTGTAGTGGTTAAGTGTGCGGACTCTTATCTGGGAGGACCAGGTTTGATTCCCCACTCCTCCACTTGCATCTGCTAGCATGGCCTTGGGTCAGCCATAGCTCTGGCAGAGGTTGTCCTTGAAAGGGCAGCTGCTGTGAGAGCCCTCTCCAGCCCCACCCACCTCACAGGGTGTCTGTTGTGGGGGAGGAAGGTAAAGGAGATTGTGAGCCGCTATGAGACTCTTCGGAGTGGAGAGCGGGACATAAATCCAATATCATTTTCTATTTGTATAAAGTCGGTCTTGAACCTCCAGTTTACTTTCCCCTCCCAGAGAAAGAAATCATTTTTTCTTGTGTTTAATCTCTGTTCTCCTTAGTATTAAGGATGGTCCAGGTAACAGCTGGGTTTTAGTAAGCCGAAGAGGGTATCTCAGAAGCTCCATCGTAAATTACTTCAGGCTAGCAGTAAATCATGCCAAGCACTGGCTGCCCAATAAATAAACATTCCTTTGGTCTCTTAGGTGTGCTTCTTGATGTGATGGGGAAGTGTGATGTGGAAAGTAATCCTGAGTCAGTCCCCAAATCATTGGGATTGTGAGGACAGTTGCACTACACAAATGGGGGTTTCCTTGTCAAAAATATTTTACTTCCCACTCATGCCACCCCAACTTTTTGCAATCACCCATTCTTTTTCTGCTAGTAGAAGTGGTTAATAGAGAGGAGAATTTTGCCAGAGTCCCCCTCCTTCCTTCTGTCCATGTTTGTCTTGGAAGCCTAGCAGGCAGCAGACCCATTTCACCTTCACCACTTCCCACTAAGTTTTTTGAGACCAGGCTCCTGTGCTTCAAACACCCTTTAAAACCACAGAATCCTAGCCTCGTTCAGCAGTACTGCCACCAGGCCCTAATATTGCAGTTCCCCTCAGGCTGTAGGCAAGGCCAACCTCCAGCCCTTCCTGGTAGTTTAACAAGAACCCTGCAAGGTTGTCTAGCAGCACAAAACAAGAAATTAGCACTTTAACTTGTAGCAAGCAGTCTAGGCACTTAGACTTAGCTTTGAGACATCAAGAGCAAAGATTCCACAGAGACTTATAACATAATACGTGATTTATTGTGTACAATTTATTATAAAAGACAAGACTTGTAGGAAGGGGAGAAAAATAATAAAACCTCTTCTTCACCAGACTAGCTAACACCGTGTCACAGCAAGCAGGCATGAGGACGTAGCACAAACTAATTCTTAGCGTTCAGCCAGGCACAGAGTCTAGGTAGTTATCCATCCAGTCACAGCAAGAAGACACACATGAGGACCAAGGGGGTCTTAGCCTCAGTAGCATGGAGACTGAAGGGTTCAGCCTTACAGCAAAACTATAAAGTATGAAGACTGGAGGGACTCAGTCACCACAATGGCTTCTGCATAGCCAAACTTATACTCAGTTTGGGTTAGCTGCTGGGCTCTAACAGCCAACCAGAAGCAAGCATGATGGTATCATACCCTTAGGCTAATTGCTTATCACTTGCTTAATTTAGGGGTAGCCTTGGATCTCACTCCTCAGCTGGATGGAATCTGTTAATTGAGCTAACACTCCCACCTGAACTCAGTTATCTGAAGGTCACATTCCAATTTACTTATCTCTGCAGGCACACGCTGTTAGTCTGTGGGCAAGAGGCCTAGTTTGGGAACTTAAAATAAAAGGCCTCTTGACCAGAGTTTTACATTTAGGTCAAGTAGCAATGTTGAGTGATTCTGAGGTGCAGAATCACTACAGTGCTCCACATGCCATTTTG
The DNA here is from genome assembly GCF_032191835.1 of Heteronotia binoei. Classification (NCBI taxonomy): domain Eukaryota; kingdom Metazoa; phylum Chordata; class Lepidosauria; order Squamata; family Gekkonidae; genus Heteronotia; species Heteronotia binoei. Next base: position 168,467,790 of record NC_083223.1, on the reverse strand, counting down.
TTTAGGAGGGTACCTGACAGCAAAGAGGTCACAGGAGACAGCTGGGAGAAGATTGGTCTCCAAGATCCTTGCATTCGCATTCTGTAAAATTGAACCTAGTTGTATACCTGCTTAGTGGTAGACCAAGGGAGAACCATATATGCCCCCCAGGGTTCCTTGGAGGAAGGGAAGGATCTTGAAAAGTAAATATAACAGTTGTGCTCTGTAAACAGCAATGTAAGGATAAATATAGGGAGGAAATGAAAATAGAAGAAGAAGAAGAAGATGATGATATTGGATTTATATCCCGCCCTCCACTCCGAAGAGTCTCAGAGCGGCTCACAATCTCCTTTACCTTCCTCCCCCACAACAGACACCCTGTGAGGTGGGTGGGGCTGGAGAGGGCTCTCACAGCAGCTGCCCTTTCAAGTACAACCTCTGCCAGAGCTATGGCTGACCCAAGGCCATTTCAGCAGGTGCAAGTGGAGGAGTGGGGAATCAAACCCAGTTCTCCCAGATAAGAGTCTGCACACTTAACCACTACACCAAACTGGCTCACCCCTGGCACTTTCTCTTGCTTTACCTTCTCCAACTCTCACATTGTGTATTTTCCTTCTCCCCTCCCCATCCCTCCCAGACACACGTACTCCTCTCTCACCCAAAACAGAGCCATTTTAACTTTCAAAATACATAAATTTTAATTTTTCAGATTTTTCTGCAATCCAGGGTTTCCCTCCATATATGCTGAAACATCTTTTCTATTCCTGATAGCCCCATTGTGTTGTTTTTATTGGTATGTACAGTGGGGCCATCTTGGGAATTGGATATGATATGGCAGACGATACATAGATTGCATCTGTGTGTGACAGCTGTATTAGTGTGTGTGCACGCTCATCCCTTCTGATTCTTTGACTGGTTTTTCCCTGAATCTTACCCCTCTCTCTGGGCAATGCAGGTTTAAGTCATCGAATATCTTTTGTGCTTCAAAGCAGAAATGCTGCTGCATGGTATATTTGAGATGCAAACATGCATTGCGATCAGTTTCAGGACTTTAAATAAGCAACTCAGAGCGTCTAGGATTCAAGTTGATTTGGGTCTTGTTCAAAGCAGTTTGCTCAACTGCAGTAATTTTCTCTACCTGATAACATTAAACAAAGATGCAAGAGATGGGGTCCACAAATCTAAAGCTGCCAGCCATTATTTGTGCTCACTACTGACCATTCCCCAAGTCTTCCATTTGTGCCAGAGGATTTGGTGGGAAGGATCTGCTCATATCACACTGGAATTGAACAGGCAGAAGAAGTACAGTACCTCAAAAATAGCAACTGATCATCAGTAAGTTCAGAATGAAAAGTGGGCCAGAGAACCCTTACCTCTGAGAAGGTTAAATTATTTCTGGCTCTCACTGCAATCTTAAAATAAGTTACTCTTAAAGCCCACTGACTTCAGTGGATTTAGGAGGGTGTCACTCTTATTAGGATTACACTTTAAGTTAGGAGAGAGGCAAACAGGGACAAGGTAGAAGAGTAACATTCTGCCAAGTCACGGCAACCCCAACCATGGGGTGGTCAAGGCAAAAGTGGAGCAGAGATGGTTTACTATTACCTTCCTCTGTGTAACAACCCCAGTCTTAATTGGTGGTCTTCCATTCAAGTACTGACTGTAGCCAACCCTGCTCGGCTCCTAAATCCTCAGAAGCTCTGGCTAATCTGGGCTGCTGGACAATATAAAGGTTTATAAAATTCAGTAATGGTATGGAGAGATTAATGAGGGGAAAATAGGGAGTAATACTAGAAGTTTATGGTCACTTAAAGCAACTGATTAACTGTAAAAGGAAAAAAATAAGGTTTTTTCACAAAACTTTGTCATTTAAGTTGGTACTTTGGCCTTTAAAATAAGGGTTGACAAATCCACTGATGAGTCTGTCCCGTCTAATTTCTCATGATGCTAAATGCAGCCAACTGGCATAGTCCCTTTCTGCATATGATGTGGCAGAGCGTTAAACCCAGTAGAAGTTTTTCTGGTTTCATAAAAGACAACACTGCATTTTTAATCTGATGACACCAGATTTTATTGATAGTTTATCTCTCTATAAGTAAGGCTTTGAATTTTTAAAATTAGGAAGAGATAAAATAAGTGTGTTATAGGCAAATGCAGCCCTAAATAATAGCTTAGAAGATGTAACTGTACTTTGATTTCTTCTTAGGGTATGAGCATTATAGAGCAGCTTGATCCTGTGTCCTTTAGCAATTACTTGAAGAAATACCATAATACAATATGTGGAAGACATCCCATTGGTGTTTTACTAAATGTAAGTGCTGTAAAATTAATTTTTAACATAGTGGTTTCCAAACCCTAGCACATCTACCCTCTCTTGTTCAAAATTCTAATGAGGACTGTACCGGCAGGTGGGACCTGTGGGAAGGGGGTGTACTGCACAATCTGCGAGCTTGCCAGTCTATTAATCATTTGGGGTCATGCTTGGTAATTAGTGCAGTACTAAATGTAGGATATAAACACGGGGGGGGCGGGATTTTTATTTTGTTTTAATTTTGGTGATGTAAGGGCTTGGGAATTTCCATTGGAGGATGGGTAGGTGGAAAAAGATGCCTAACCCTTTCCTTCATTCTCCTTTAAAAATTCACCAGCCATTTCATGTTGTGCTAAAAGCTTCTCTTCCTTCCCCTGCCCTACTATTCCCAACTGGGTTTCAGAAGCCTGCTTAGGAAGTGGGGGAGGGGTGTTGTGAGGGTGTTTGTAGGAAGAGAATTAGAGGGTCCAGGAGTGATTAGCTGCTCTTTCTCCTTTTTAACACTGTGTATCCGCAGTTTGCATGATTTTGTATTTGATTGTAATGTTCAGTGAGCCATGCAGGACACCAATGCTGTATCCTGTGACTACCAGAAATTCTGTTAGGATTCTCTTTCTCCATACTCCCAAAGTTCAGACTCTCCACCATAGATCTTAACCTACACAACCATGAAGTCTGCTGTGACCAACGTCAGCACGTCTGCTGTAGATCTGCAGTTCATTTCAGTAGAGGTGTATATTGCTCAACATGTACTGCTCTTCACAACTAGTCATCTGCTTGTCTCCTGCCTCCCATTTATTTATTAATTTTAGATTCCTTTTTTCTTCCATCATGAAGGCTGTATTCTGGAAGATTTCCCTTCAAGGCAGGGCCGACTCGCCCACTAGGAAAACTAGGCAGTTGCCTAGGGCACCAGGAGGAGGGCAGTTGCCTAGGGCACCCCCGCCGCCTGCTTTCCCTTCCTTCCCAGCACTACAATGCAGCTGTGCTCTGTCGCTCCCCTCCTCAGAGGCATGCCGAGCCGCTCCAAGGCTGGGCCCTACCGGCTTCAGTGCGGCCATCGCACCATCTAACGCTTTGAAGTCCGCACAGGAGAAGGCTTCGCTCCCCCTCCTGGGAGCTGAGCCTCGTGCACAGGGGGGCGCGGCAGAGTGCAGCGCTGCGTTGTGGTGCTGCGAGGGCCAGGGGCTCCTGGGGGGGGCGGTGGACAGGAAGCCTGCCTAGGGTGCTATGCGCCTTCAGACTGGCACTGCTTGCAGGAACTATCCATGTACATACCAGCTTACCTTTAGCAAGGTTGCTGAATCATGTACCCTCCAACCATACCCTGTTTCAAGGTCTGTGGTCACTGGGGAACAATGTTTTACTACAGGGTAGGGTTGCCAGGTCCAACTCAGGAAATATCTTGGGACTTTGGGTTGGAGCCAGGAGACTTTCCCATTCCCTAAAAATAACATAAGAACATAAGAACATAAGAGAAGCCATGTTGGATCAGGCCAACGGCCCATCAAGTCCAACACTCTGTGTCACACAGTGGCAAAAAATGTTATATACACACATACACTGTGGCTAATAGCCACTGATGGACCTGTGCTCCATATTTTTATCTAAACCCCTCTTGAAGGTGGCTATACTTGTGGCCGCCACCACCTCCTGTGGCAGTGAATTCCACATGTTAATCACCCTTTGGGTGAAGAAGTACTTCCTTTTATCCGTCTTAACCTGTCTGCTCAACAATTTCATCGAATGCCCACGAGTTCTTGTATTGTGAGAAAGGGAGAAAAGTACTTCTTTCTCTACTTTCTCCATTCCATGCATTATCTTGTAAACCTCTATCATGTCACCCCGCAGTCGACGTTTCTCCAAGCTAAAGAGTCCCAAGCGTTTCAACCTTTCTTCATAGGGAAAGTGCTCCAGCCCTTTAATCATTCTAGTTGCCCTTCTCTGCACCTTCTCTAAAGCTATAATATCCTTTTTGAGGTGCGGCGACCAGAACTGCACACAGTACTCCAAATGAGACCGCACCATCGATTTATACAGGGGCATTATGATACTGGCTGATTTGTTTTCAATTCCCTTCCTAATAATTCCCAGCATGGCATTGGCCTTTTTTATTGCAAACGCACACTGTCTTGACACTTTCAGTGAGTTATCTATCATGACCCCAAGATCTCGCTCTTGATCAGTCTCTGCCAGTTCACACCCCATCAACTTGTATTTGTAGCTGGGATTCTTAGCCCCAATGTGCATTACTTTGCACTTGGCCACATTTAAAATTTGGCCACAAATAAAAATGCAGCAGTACTGTTCCCTTGAATACAGTCTTCATTTCCTCCTCCTCTTTTTATTTATTTATTTTATTCGGTTCATAGCCCACCCTTCTCGCAAAGCAGGCTCAAGGTGGGTTCCATCATAAAATCATACAATAAAACAGTAATATAACAATTAAAATTTACAGCCTAAATTTAAGACTAGATTAACAGGCTCTGCCTCAACTGGTTGACCTATCAGTCCAAAGTCCATCGGGTGGTCTAATAGAGGGAGGCCTAATATCAAGTAGTGCTCAGTGCCTCAACTGAAGGCCTGGCGGACGAGCACTCTGGCTTCCTCTCTCTCACACACATGTGGCTCTTCCTGCTCATCCCCCCCCCACCCGCCGCAGCTTCAGTCTCACACACCTTCCAAAACAGAAGCAGTTACAAGCTTCTGGACCTGCCTGAGATCTAAAGGCACATGGTGGCTATTGGGGTGGGGCTTCCCCCCACTGGCCAGCTGGCTGACAGCAGGGAGGAGCCTGCAAAACCAGGGGATCCCCTGCTTGGACCTCGGGACTGGCAAGCCTACTACATAACTAAAAGGCTGTTCCTCTGACTAACAGGAACTTAGTATAGGATTTCCTATGAGGGAAGTAGAATTTTTTTATTCTTACTTTATTAAATTTCAAAAATAACATAAGACAAGTTATACAGAATACACAACTTAAATACAGTGCAAGATTGATGTTGGAGTCAATAAATTTACATCTAGCTAGTAATTTAAAATGTGTGCAAAAGAGCTATATCTTTAGCTAAAGATAAAAAGCATTACAACAACAGATATAATTTAACATAGTTAACCACAAAAAGAGCAAACCACTTAATTAGAATCTTTCTATAGTAGAGGGTCCACTAGAGAAGGCAGCTGTAGGAAAAGGTCAATATGGGAAAAGTAAGTAAGTACTGGAAGCCAGGTACGGAAGATGCATTTTAAAATTTTCAGGGCACTGAGAAAAAATTGTTCTGAATATTGTTAGTTAAGAGTAGGTGATTAGTACTGTAAATAATCTTGTAAAACTGAACTTTTCACTTTTCCTGTCTAGGCTATTACAGAGCTCCAGAAGAATGGAATGAACATGAGCTTCTCATTTTTGAATTATGCCCAGTCAAGCCAGTGTCGAAACTGGCAAGACAGCTCAGTGAGTTACGCAGCAGGAGCACTAATGGTCCACTGAACCTCTGACTACTCAGGGATGACACCTGCACACTATGGGGTCCCAGCCTTGCCCTTACAAAGATGCAGTTCCTGGTCTTTGGGTATACTGAAACCTCAAACTAATAGAACTCTTCTTTTTCTAGTAGGTGTAGTCCTTCCTTAGTTACAACTCATTTTAAAATGCTTTCTTGTTTAGGACAAGGGAAGGAAGGCTGGTGTCAAAATGTTGTGACTTCTAAAAACCAGTGGCTATAAAGGTATGGTGCCAGACGGTCCTTACAAATACAACATGTAAAGCATTTACCACATCCCAGATTTGCACTCTGCAGACCTGTGCACATGTACTCTGCTTTCAGAATAGTTTTGCAAGTTGTAAACAGAGAAGGGTGGAAGCTTTTTAATAAAAAAAATGCATTTATAAAAGATCCTGTAATAGAATATAATAAAATCCCAGTATAGTCAATTACTACCCGTGTTGTACAACAGATATCTTCTATTTTAGTTGCTAATAAAGGGCTGCACAAACCAAAATGGTGTGATTTTATATTGTTTCCCATTACTCTCTCTTCTTTTCCTTTCATGTGGAACTCTATACTTCTGAGCGCAGCGTGGCTTAAATAGGTCCCCAAAGCCTCTCCCAGGCCTTCATTTCAAGAGCCCCAGCATCTGCTTATTTGCAGCAAGAGTAGCCCAAGGACACAGCTGGAAAAACAGCATCATCTGTGGAGGCAGTTGGTGGATAAGTATCATGTAGGAGCTGCTTTGCATACTTTTCTCTGTGCTCACAGCCTGGAGGGTTGCAGCCTAAACTGTGTAAACTTGCTCCGTGGCAAGTCAGCATATAAGGTCAGGGCCAGGATTTCATGTTTGGTGGGGCCCACAGCAGAATTTGTTGCTTGGGGGGGCCGGAGAGGCCACCCAGTTTGGTAGCCCTGGGCTCTTGGGGACTATAAGCTGCCGTGAGTTCCACAAGCTATCACCCCTTTGCCTGGGCAGTAACAGCAGCTCCACTCCCCCACCCCTTTCTATATGTCCCTCAGAGAGACAGAGACCTCTTGAACTGAAGTTGGGTGCTCGGAAGGCCGGCTGCAAGAAGACTATTTTGCCCCCCCCCCCTTTGCTCTATGTGCTGTGTTAGGGAAGGGGAGAGAAGAAAGCAAAAAGGGGAAGGCTTTGGGAAGTGACTTTGGCACAGTTGAGTGGATGGATGGCTGTTTGTCACCCCCCACCCTCGTTATTTCGCGTCATTATGTGTCCAGGCTGAGAGGTCTCTAGGGCTCTTCCACCCAGCAAATGCCAAGTCAGGATGCAGGCCTTTTTCTCATTGGCTACCTTGGCCTCTTCCCTCTTCCACCTCCCTACATTGGCATCAGTGTCTGCTGCTAGTTTTGAGCGATGCGGCAGAGAGGAGACCAGCAGCAATGCTACTACTTGTTCAGAGTGACAGTGAGCAAAGGGGACAGATTGGGGGCCTTCCAATGGAGGGGTCATACTGATGGAAGGGGGTATTTGAAAGGATGGGCCTGGGCCCCTTGTAGCTACAGTCCTGGGTAGGCTATACCAGAAACTGTCAAAATATCATCACAGAACATGAGCTTATGTTGGAGGTTTGGGCACACATTAAGTCAAATGCTTAAAGTCTGGACATCAAGTATTGTCACAGCTTAGTTCAGATCTTTTGTTGTCTTGGTATATAGTATGAATTTGAAAACTTCAAGAATATTTTAGCATCTTCTAATGTAATATTAGAGTTTGATCCTGGCAGAAGCTGGGTTCAGATAGCCGGCTCAAGGTTGACTCAGCCTTCCATCCTTCTGAGGTCAGTAAAATGAGTACCCAGCTTGCTGTGGGGGGGGAGTGTAGATGACTGGGGAAGGCAGTGGCAAACCACGCCATAAAAAAGTCTGCCATGAAAACGTGAAAGCAACGTCACCCCAGAGTCGGAAACAACTGGTGCTTGCACAGGGGACTACCAAGTCTTTGTTATGTTGACTTCTTTTCAAGCAAAATTACTTCATAATAAATGATTTTTTTTAAAAAGTATTATTCAATAGTAGTACAATGGTAGCAGCCAACATTTAGCTAAATGGTGGCAGTTTCACATTTTGCTGAAAAATGCCATCTACTGGCCTATATTTTTCTAACTAAATGCTCACTCCAAGAAAAGGCTTATAAGGAATTTGAAAGATGTTACTAAATAGCTACTCTTTTCCTAGTCACATCTGCCCTTTCTCTGATATACTGATAATCAGTCCTGCCTTATTAGAATCATAGAGTTGGAAGGGACCTTCAGGGTCATCTAGTCCAACCCCCTGCACAATGCAGAAAACTCACAAATACCTCCCCCTATTATTAGGGTACTTTGTGCCTCAGGGCATGAGTTCCGGTATCGTCTGCTGTGTTGCCATTTAAAGTCTCTGCTCAGCATTTTCATCTCCATCACTTCCTTATTTTTTTGCAAGGGGACCAACATGCCTGGTTGAACTACTTTTTGGTAGTAGGTTTAACTGCTGCCCCTCCCACGTTTGCTTTTGGTACACATGGACTGAACAAGGGCTTTAATTTGGATCACAGAGATCAGATTATCCACACTGAAAATAAGTGAAGTTTAATAAGAAAATAAAAAGGTTAGCATATGTAAACACTGACTGGAATCATATTGCTAGGCCAGAGGTTATGAGACGTGCAGCTATAGCACTAGTGAGGGGTCAAGGGCTAGGGTCGACTATGTGGTAGCTGTGGTCTTGCTGGGTCATTAGGCATTTTCTTGTAGGCATAGGTTTAAGAATAGGATGAAGATGTAGGCTTGGATTATTGCTACTGCAATTTCTAGTACTGTTAGACCAGTTAAGAGGATTGTGGTGAGTATCCCATTATCTCTCTGGAGTGGCTCACTTTGGCACTAACCCTGAGGTGTAATGCTTTTTTGCCACAAATAGAAAGCCAGGTAGTGTAAGTAACATGGCATTATGTATGCTCTTCCACTTATTTGGCCTTTCTGTTCACCTATTTTTTTCTTTACTACTGACAAAGTATAAAAATTAACAGTCCAGTATTTACATATAACTTAACATGATGTATGTCAGAATACATAGTTCTCTGTAGCTGTCCTTTCCATTCAGATACTGACTGAATTCATAGGTGCATTCAAAAGCTAGTATTACACTCGTTTGAGGCAAACATCCTAACTAAATCTTTTTTTTTATTTCTAACTTAAACACAAAAACTACTAATAGGTCCATGGGAATTCAGTACCCTCTGCTTATAGAAATGATTCTAATGTTTTCGACAAGTCCATCAAACTTTTTTAAAAAGCATTTCCAACATTCTCTCACATTTTCAGCAGACATTAGTAGCATTTTTACACTTTATCTGTTGGGTGGACACCTAGAAATTTTCAAGGAATTTTCTCTAAGCCAGAATTGAATAACTACCAGTTTCACATACCTCTTATCCTGATTTTTTTTTAAAATCTACCCTTCTAACAGCTAGCCTTATTTCCTCTGTCCTTAATCTGCAAGAAACTGTGTTCTCTACTACCCCATTGTCATATTGCTTGTAATTATGCTTTAGATTGTCCGTCTTTTGTTTGTTATTCTGAACTGTATGGGACCACTTCAATACTATTCTAATCTTCCAAGAAGGTTGCATTGCACCCACATTTTGATTGGAGTCGGGACTAATTTGCATGGTGAGTGCTGGTCCCTCCAGTTTAACAGGGAGTTACAGTATCAGTTATCTACAAGTTCAAGGCACAGAATATGAACTTTGCTTTTATATATAACTTTTTAAAAAAATATTAACACTGATTGTGTTAGAGTGCAAGTATGGTTGGATTCAATAATTTGATTGTCACATGCCATTCAGCATCAAAATGTGGGTCTAGTTTCTTAAAACATTTTAGTTGCTTTTTGAAGTCCCCAGTCAAAAACATTCGTAATTATTTTGACATGCATCAATTATAATCTTCATACGTATTGAAGAAAATTTAAAAGATTTAGAAAAGTCCACTTAAATTTAGCTGCATGCTTTGTTTTACTCTTACACCTATAAATAGGTCTTGCACTGCAGGTTTGATCATGTCCTGGATGCATAGTGATTACTTCCTTTAGCTTGTTCTTAGATTATTGTGTTCTGGAAATGTTTGGTTGAGGGGACATACTAAAGCAAAGAAATTTGCTGTTTCTAGGATTGAGGAATGTTGACAGCCCCGTAGCCAGGATTTGAAGAATTGGGGGGCCTTATTTTTTTCAGGGGGCATATAGTGGCCCCAACCTCCATGACCTTCTCTCCTACCACCGCTGAGGAGGAAAGCTGCCAGCTTGCTGCCATACAGCTTAACTTTCAGTCCTGGGTGCTGTAAGTGCCCCGTTGTTTCTGCTTGCTGAGGGGTCAGAGATTTCTTCCAGCCCCTAAGCAAGCAGAAGCAACAGGGAGCTTAAGTTTCAGTACTGGGCTCCGAAAGTGCCCCGGTGTTTCTGCTTGCTGAGGGGTCAGAGAATTATTCCGGCCCCTAAGCAAGCAGAAGCAACTGTGTATGATCACGTCCCCTAAGCAAGCAGAAGCAACAGTGTATGATGACGGCAGAATGGAGAAGGATGCAGCCGAGGCACTGGAGGCTGGTTAGGGGCCCCAAGTCAGGGGGCTCTGCCTAGCAGTCAGGGGGCTGTGCCCCCACAGGCCCCCTCATAGCTACGGGCCTGAATGTTGATATCATACACTGTGTTTCTTTTGCTTTCAGATGTAATATACATTATACAAAAAAAAAAATACTCCAACCTGGTACCCCAAAGCCATGTAGCAGTGATCTTTTATCTCTTATGCTTTAAGTGTTCATGTTTTAACTTGGTTCCTAAACGAGCAGCATAAATGGTTCATAAATGAGCAGCTTTGTTCATAAATGAGCAGCTTTGTTCATAAATGAGCAGCACCATGGAAACTTCTAAGCAAAATCACACCACTTTAGCTTTTCATTAGACATCATTTTTAAAAGGCCAGGAAGTCTACTTATAAAAGTAGTTGAAGGGATAATTTTTGCAGTGAATGCAGTCTGATCGTTCGAAACACCAGGGACTAGTTCAGCTGATGCAGTATAGTTAAGAGCTAAGTTACTAATGATAAAGCTGTTATAGTCCCCAGACATCAATTAACCTGTAGAGTTAACAACTGTAACATGCCAAATGTGCAGTTTTGAAAAAGTAAATAAATGGTGTGTTTGTGTATTTTGTTTATACCCCACCATTCTCCCCAATGATGACCTAAAGTGGCTTACATCATTTCCTTCTCTTCCATTTTATTGTTGGTGGGGAAGGGGTGTAAACTTCTTTCTATTGTTTTCCCCTTTTTTATTTGCTGAAACATTTTTTCCTAAACTAGAATATAAGATAGCACTTGATTGGAAGCAAATCAGAAGATTAAAAAAACACAATGCATCAGTATGAGACTTAACTTGTGGGTGACAAGGCATTTTGAGGAGCCAAGGCAGATACTTAGGATTCCCTCTCCCCGCCCCCTCCCGCTCTCTGGTGGAAGCAAAGGCATTTGAAGAGTTATTAAGCTGCTTTTCTGTTTACAAACATAAACATATTTCTAGCAGAGATTTATCCCTTAACAGAAATGCTATGGATTTCTTCTACTGCACAAGAACAACCTGATAAGTGGGCTACAGGCTTACTTCAGAGGCAACTTCACACCCCTTAATCTTATATTAGAATATCAACAAACTTTTACACAAATTTAAACATTACACTTAACACTGTTCTGTGTTGGTGTAAACTGCCTCATGTGTCCTTCGTACTAGATAGTATGATAGTATATAAATTTTTAATACAAAATAAGTAAACATGGCTGCATGTGGGTTTAGAGAGAAGTCCAAATACTGGCTAGCTGTCAAATGCTTCGGTATAAATCCAGGAGGAGCAGAAGATGAAAATGAGTGAAATGATTAGTAGACAGATTGAGGTGTGGTTTAGATCCTTCCCTAAAGTTGTGGATTAGATTAAATGGTTTTGGCAGAAGATCATTATCACTTTCACATAGCTTTGATTGTTACAGGTTGAGAATTTATTTTACCAAGGAGTATACAGCAGGGGGAGCTGTTGATTTTTGTGTTTGAAAGTGTGGATCACTTAACTATGGATCACAAAAACAACATTTTCCCTAACATTTTGGTACTGGAAAAAAAGTAGTTACCCTCTCCTCCAACACATACTATCTAGGTTGGATCTTTTGCTGCATATTTCTGCAGTTTAGGCGGTGGCAGTCCATTGGCTATCTTAACCTAGTCTCTAAACCACTGGTAACAAGCCGCATAACTTTCATCACCAACTAAGACAATAGTAGGAGAACATTTCATTTTGCCAAGATGGTCTTCTGCTGACCTAAATGTCCCCATTTTCTAGTGATAGAACTTCAGTGGAGATTCCAGTGTGAAACTGCTGAATTAGAATTCCACAAGAAGTCTGACATCCTCTCCTAGGGACTAGGATTCCTCAGCCATTAGAGATACCAAGCTGGCTGGGAAAAGTCAGGAAATTGCATTATCACCAATATTGTAAATTTTCCTAACTAATGTTCCCTCTAAGCTGTGGAGTCTTGTGATACTTCATAAGCTACTACCATTAAAGTTGTGAGCAAGTGATTTGGCTACTACATAATTTACTATTTAACATGTAGGTGGACAAGAACATCACTATCCAATGTATTTCTCTTTTAGCTGTATTCACATACTCAAATAGGGATACTGGCTGTTTATCTCATTACATATACTAAACCCATCTTCCACTATATTTTAATGTATTTTTCTTCTAATGACAAACTATATGTATGTTACATGTTCAAAAGTAAATTAGTTGGATGGGAAAAACTTCTGAGAAAGAAATGCCCTCTCTTTGGCCCAGGCTTATACAATAGAGTGATTAACAGACAGTCTCACATTTTGACATATTACTGTTTTTGACATATTACATATTACTGTTTTATTGCTTTCTCATACTCATGCTATCCAGATCAAAGGTTTGCTCAATTTGTTAATTTTACTATTCTGTCATTGGATATTAAATTTGTACCATTTTGCATTCTAAACCATTGCCTATCAGCTATATGTAGCTCTGCTCTTTGTACCTGATTCCTCGTCTGATGAAGTGTGCTTGGAGCACACGAAAGCTTACGTTCTGAATAAAACTCCTTTGGTCTTAAAGGTGCACTTGACTCCTACTTTGTTCTACAGTAGAGGTATGTTATGGATTCCTCAGCCATTAGAGATACCAAGCTGGCTGGGAAAAGTCAGGAAATTGCATTATCACCAATATTGTAAATTTTCCTAACTAATGTTCCCTCTAAGCTGTGGAGTCTTGTGATACTTCATAAGCTACTACCATTAAAGTTGTGAGCAAGTGATTTGGCTACTACATAATTTACTATTTAACATGTAGGTGGACAAGAACATCACTATCCAATGTATTTCTCTTTTAGCTGTATTCACATACTCAAATAGGGATACTGGCTGTTTATCTCATTACATATACTAAACCCATCTTCCACTATATTTTAATGTATTTTTCTTCTAATGACAAACTATATGTATGTTACATGTTCAAAAGTAAATTAGTTGGATGGGAAAAACTTCTGAGAAAGAAATGCCCTCTCTTTGGCCCAGGCTTATACAATAGAGTGATTAACAGACAGTCTCACATTTTGACATATTACTGTTTTATTGCTTTCTCATACTCATGCTATCCAGATCAAAGGTTTGCTCAATTTGTTAATTTTACTATTCTGTCATTGGATATTAAATTTGTACCATTTTGCATTCTAAACCATTGCCTATCAGCTATATGTAGCTCTGCTCTTTGTACCTGATTCCTCGTCTGATGAAGTGTGCTTGGAGCACACGAAAGCTTACGTTCTGAATAAAACTCCTTTGGTCTTAAAGGTGCACTTGACTCCTACTTTGTTCTACAGTAGAGGTATGTTATATTGAGTATATTGTGAACATCTCAGTTTGGCAGTGTTGAAAGGCAAATTCTTTTCTAGGAATTCTTTGAGAAGAGACTGAAAATAAAACTACCAGTATTGCTGAAATTAATATGTTAGTGGAGCCATCTTTAGAGTTCTGAGCACAGGCTGCTCTATTAAAAGGGGATCGTTAAGTCTAATTTCCAAAATGCAGCAGCACCACAAGTGTAAAGAAAGTGGGAAGCAATGTTTTTCACCTCTGGGGGACTTTGTGTAATGTTGTTGTTGTTTTGTATTGCCAATAGAAGAATGTCTTGAATGTAAAGAATTTACTGTTGCAATATATAGTGATTGCTACTAGTTAAGATGGCTTACAAAGGCAAAATCATGAAGAGTAGGTCTTATCAGTTGATACCCAAGATGACCAAATGGCACCTCCATGTTCAGAGGTAGTATTCTGTTGACCAGTTGTTGAGGGTACTAGTAGGCTTTCAGTGAGCAGTTGACTGGTTTCTGTAAGAGATGGATGCTGGACTTTGGTGTCTTAATTCAACACGTCTTTTGTTGAATCATTATCAAGTCAGGTTAGGGAAAAAACTAAAAATAATTTCAGTGGAGTATCTATTTCAGTCTGTTGCAGCAGCACACTTTATTGATTCGCTGTAGTTTGAAAACCTTTCAAACTGAAGGTTGGGTTGACCACTCTTGTAACTGAGGAAGGCTTTACCATTCTGTACAAAGTTATTGGTGAAGAAGAAATCCTAGCCCTTGAGAAAGACCTTACTTTCAGTAGAAATGATCATCGGGCAATGGACCTCAGCATCTTTCTGAGAGTTTTACTGTCTTCCATAGTCTTTTGTCTTGTTAAACGATTCTTTGAACACTCTATTTGAGGGACTTTTGCTTACAGAGTGAATTTGTATAATGAGATGTGGATTGTGAGACTTATCAGTACTTTGTTACTGTTGGAGATAAATGAATAGAGAATTTCAAATAGTTTTGTACTAACTATTGCATGCAATATAAGACCAGGGCTGGCTTGCCCACTAGGCAAATTAGGCATTTGTCTAGGGCGCCAGACCAGGGGGGCGCTGTGTTGGGCTGCCCCCCCCCACCCAAGACAAATGCCTAATTGCCCAGGGGCAAGACAAATGCCACACCCAAGACAAATGCCTAATTGCCCGTGCTCAATTCCTACTTTTCCTCAGTCTTCTCTTCTGAGGGAAACAGTGCTCAACGTGGCAAAAACAGAACATATAAGGAGGGTATGAAGTTCCAACCTAGGATCAGCGTAGGGGTAGTACATAAACACCTAGTTTCTTTAAATGAAACGAAGTCCTCAGGGCCAGATGAATTGCATCCAAGGGTTCTAAAAGAGCTTGCGGATGTAATTTCTGAGCCTTTGGCTATTATTTTTGAGAATTCTTGGGGAACAGGAGAGGTGCCATAAGATTGGAGGCGGACAAATGTTGTCCCCATCTTCAAGAAGGGGAAAAAAGATGATCCGAGTAACTACCGATCTGTCAGCTTGACGTCTATACCTGGAAAAGTTTTAGAACAAATCATCAAACAGTTGGTCCTGGAACATTTAGAAAGAATGGATGTGATCACTATGAGCCAGCATGGTTTTCTCAAGAACAAGTCATGTCAGACTAACCTGATCTCTTTTTTTGAGAAAGTGACTACCTTGCTGGATCAGGGGAATGCTGTAGACATTGTTTATCTTGATTTCAGTAAGGCTTTTGATAAAGTTCCACATACTTTCCTTGTTCACAAGTTGGTAAAATGTGGTTTGGATCCTGTTACCTTTAGGTTGATCTGTAACTGGTTGACAGATCGCACCAATAGAGTGCTTTTGAATGGTTCCTCATCCTCTTGGAGAGGAGTGACAAGCGGAGTGCCTCAGGGATCTGTCCTGGGACCTGTATTTTTCAACATCTTTATAAATGATTTGGATGAAGGAATAGAGGGAATGCTTATTAAATTTGCAGATGATACTAAATTGGGAGGGGTGGCAAACACAGAAGAAGACAGAAACAGGATACAGGATGACCTTGACAGGCTGGAAAACTGGGCTAAAATCAATAAAATGAATTTTAACAGGGATAAATGTAAAGTTCTGCATTTAGGTAGGAAAAAATTCAATACATGGCTATAGGATGGGGGAGACTTGTCTTAGCAGTAGTATGTGTGAAAAGGATCTAGGGGTCTTAGTGGATCATACGCTGAACATGAGTCAATAGTATGATGAGGTGGCTAAAAGGCAAATGCAATTTTGGGCTGTATCAACAGAAGTATAGTGTCCAGATCACGTGATGTGATGGTATCGCTTTACTCTGCTCTGGTAAGACCTCACCTGGAGTATTGTGTTCAGTTTTGGGCATCACATTTTAAGAAGGATATAGACAAGCTGGAACGGGTCCAGAGGAGGGCGACGAAGATGGTGAGGGGTCTGGAGACCAAGTCCTATGAGGAAAAAGTTGAAGGAGCTGGGGATGTTTAGCCTGGAGAGGAGGCGGCTGAGAGGTGGTATGATCACCATCTTCAAGTACTTGAAGGGCTGTCATCTAGAGGATGGCGTGGAATTATTTTTTGTGGCCCCTGAAGGTAGAACCAGAACAAATGGGTTGAAATTAAATCAAAAGAGTTTCCGGCTCAACATTAAGAAGAATTTCCTGACCATTAGAGCGATTCCTCAGTGGAACAGGCTTCCTCGGGAGGTGGTGGGCTCGCCTTCCTTGTAGGTTTTTAAACAGAGGCTAGATGGCCATCTGACAGCAATGAAGATCCTGTGAATTTAGGGGGGAAGTGTTTGTGAGTTTCCAGCATTGTGCAGGGGGTTGGACAAGATGACCCTAGAGGTCCCTTCCAACTCTATGATTCTATGGTGGCAGCAGGGGGTGAGCCACCTCCCCCCCCCCAGTGCGGGCAGGCCACCTCACCACCACCACCCATCCCTGGCACGCTCAGAGGCCAGCCTTATGCTTACCAGTTTCAGCTGGCATCGCAAGAGACCATTCTGATAATATCAAGCAGGAAAAGGCTTCGCTCTCCCCTCCCCTCCCTTCCTGTTCTGGAAGGGAGGGGTGAGAGCAAAGCCTTTCCCTGCTTGATATTAACAAAAGGGTCTCTTGCGACGCTGGCCAAAACTGGTAAGCACGAGGCTGCCGTCACTACTCTGAGCATGCGGGGGAGGGTGTTGGGCGGCAGTGGCACATAGGCCACTTCCCCGCCGGCGCGCTCAGAGTAATGACAGGAGGTAGAGTGGAGCGCGGTGCTGCATTGTGGTGCCAGAGAAAAATGGGAGGGGGTTGGCCTGGGGTCACGTGGGCAGTAAGTCTGCCTGGGGTGCCGCGCACTTTCAGGCTGGCCCTGTATAAGTCATATTAGTTATATAAGAGATTTACTTGTTATTGAGGAGTGTATTTTCTTGTGTTTTTTGCAGTTTTGTATTATTGTTCTAACGCAGGAGCCTGTTTTGTTATTGACCACCTGCAGGTTGGCATCCTTAGAACCCTAGTGAGGCCACAGCTGAGACTGTATCATTCTCATGCCTTTTAAAGTGTCATCAAGGCCCACACAAGTTCACATTTTGACAGCTTTCAATATTTTCCATAGTGAATCAGTAATCCAAGAATTTTTTTTGTGCTTGAAAACTTGCTTTCACCCACTAGATCAGAGGTGTCAAATGTGTGGCCCACAAGCCTGATTCAGCCCCCAGAGGGCTCCTGTCAGGCCATCATCTGCTTCCTTCTTCCTCTCCTGGTTCCTTCAGTCACCATTTTTGTGTTTCTTCATGCAATGCAGCCAAGCAGAGCAGCCTCATTCCCTCTTCTCCCCTCCCTTTTCCCCAAGGGAAGAGGAGCCTCAGCCAATGGAGGAGCTTGGCTCTGTAGCTCTGCCTTATGATTGTGAGGCAATACAAGAAACAAACACTGTGATGTACTGGTAACAATGTTTAGTAAAATCTTTTAAAGAATCATATAATCTTTTTGAACATTACAGTATTACAAGAAAGGTCCATTCAATGAGCAACCGGATATAGGCTCATTTTGTCAAAAAACTTAGGAGTATTCCTTCCTATTTTCTTCAGGATTATCAGCCTCTTGTTACAATTCAATGTTAATGCTCTCTGCAATATCTTTATTTTCTTCAAGTTCTCTCATCCTGGAATAAATCATGGTAATTACAACGAGATATAACACAAAGCTGAATGGAAGTGGATAATTCTTAAATTTTTAAATGACTAATTTTTAAGATATTGTTAATTGTTGTTAAAAACTTACCTCTCAGTACCACTTAAGTGCATATATTTATATTAGGAGCTTAAGCCAGTCCTGAACTTCTTAGAGCTCCCTCAATCAAAGTTCAAGCTGTGCCAGACTCTCAATCACACAGCAGAGCTACAAAGCCAAGCTCCTCCATGACTGAGGCTCCTTCTCCCTTGGGGAAGAGGGAAAGGGGAAGAGGGAATGAGTAGCAGGCTCATTTGCTCAGCTGCATTGCAGGAGAAAAACACAAAAAGCACCTCTAAGACCAACACAGTTTTATTCAAGGTAAGAGCTTTTTGCCTTGCTACGGTGTGTGTATGTGTTTTTAAGCTCATTTTGCCAGAGTTCTCTTGGATGCAACTGGATTCCTTCCTCTTTTTGCACTGTATTAATGCCCTCCTGATCCATTCTTTCTCAGCAGGAATGCAATGTAGACTATTTAGATGAGAAATAACAGCAAGCCATCAGTGAGGTGGATTAGACTGAGAGTGTGTGTCCAGCACATTGCCTTTGTAGACTGGGGATTCTGAACCTATGCTTCCCAGATATTTATTTATTTGATTTGATTTATATCCCGTCCTCCCCACTGAAGCAGACTCAGGGAGGCTCACAGTATAAAACCACAACAAACAATTAAAACCATACATATTATAAAATTATACATTAAATAATTAAAACAGTCAAAATAATTTGGTGCTAGTCTATTTGATATCATATAATTTCAATTTCAATGGCGACAGTATTTCTTCAGTTTCCCTATGATACAGGCTCAGTGTCAGTTGAAAGCCAGCCAGAAGAGAGCGATCTTACAGGCCTTGCGGAACTGGACAAGGTCCCGCAAGGCCCTCACTTCCTCTAGTAGTTGATTCCACCAGTGGGGGCTGCAATCGAGAAGGCCCTCTCTCTAGTTGTCTTTCATTTGGCCTCCTTCGGCTCAGGGATTGTTAGTAGATTTTGAGATCCAGATCAAAGTACCCTCTGGGGAACATGTGAGGAGAGACGCTCCCTAAGGTAGGCAGGTCCTAGGCCATACAGGGCTTTAAAGGTAATAACCAGCACCTTGTAGCGAATCCAGTACACTATTGGCAGCCAGTGCAGTTCCCGCAGTCCTGGCTGTATGTGCTTCAGCAGGGAAGCCCCAATAGTAGCCTGACCGCCATGTTCTGCATTAGCTGTAGTTTCCGGGTTCGATACGGGCAGCTCCAAGTAGAGGGCATTGCAGTCATCCAACCTCGAGGTGACCATTGCATGGATCACCATTTCCAGGTCACCGCGTTTAAGGAAGGGGACCAACTGCCTCACCTGCCTAAGATGGAAAAAAGCGGATTTAGCAGTGGCTGCTATCTGGGCCTCCATTGTCAGGGCAGGCTCCAGCAGCACCCCCAAGCTTCTGACCTTGTGTGCCATTGTCAGTGGTGCACTGTCAAATGCTGGTAAGGGGATTTCCCTGCCCAGACCACCACAACTCAGGCAAAGGACCTCTGTCTTCGTTGGATTCAGCTTCAAGCAACTCAGCCTAAGCCATCCTGCCATGGCTTGCAACACCAGGTCCAGATTTTCTGGGACACAGCCAGGCCGGCCGTCCATTAGCAGATAGAGCTGGGTGTCATCAGCATACTGGGGGCAACCCAACCCATACCTCTGGGCAATCTGAGCAAGGGGGAGCATGTAGATGTTGAATAACATCGGGGAGAGCACCACCCCCTGAGGCACCCCACAATTAAGCGCGTGCCTCCGGGACAACTATCCCCCAATCACCACCCTTTGTCCCCGACCATCTAGGAAAGAGGAAAGCTATTGCAAGGCCAACCCCTGAATCCCTGCATCGGCGAGGTGGCGGGTCAGCAACCGATGGTCGACCATATCAAATGCAGCCGATAGGTCTAACAACATCAGTATCACCGAGCCGCCTCAGTTCAGATGCGGCTGGAGGTCATCCACCAGGGCGACCAACACTGTCTCGGTTTCATGACCTGGGCGGAAGCTGAACTAATGGGGGCCTAGAACGGAAGCGTCATCCAGAAAACTCTGTAGCTGTAGTGCTACTGCTCTCTCAATAATTTTACCCAGGAAGGGTAAATTTGAAACCGGCCGATAGTGTGCCAATTCGGCCAGGTCTAATGTAGGTTTTTTCAAGAGAGGGCGGACCACAGCCTCTTTGAGAGGTGTTGGAAAAAGCCCTTCCATGAGGGATCTATTTATGATATCCTGTATAGGATATCTAAGCTCCCTCTGGCAAGCTTTAATTAGCCAAGAGGGGCAGGGGTCCAAATCACAGGTTGTTGGATGCACAGTGGAGAGGATTCTGTCAACGTCCTCCAGGCTGAGTGTTTCAAACCAATCCAAAACTGGTCCCGAAGACAGGCACGGGGCCTCGAGTTCACGCACTGTTTCCAATGTAGCGAGGAGATAGTAGGCTGATACTACTATACATGGCTGTCTCCCTATTCTTGCATTGCCTCATAGGAGTTGCAGTTATTTCTCTGGAGAAGACTATAGTTTTGTCAGGGCTTTTTTTGAGCAGTAACGCACAGGAACGCAGTTCTGGCTGGCTTGGTGTCAGAGAGTGTGGCCTAATATGTAAATGAGTTCCTGCTGGGCTTTTTTGATGGAAAAATCCTGGGCAAAACAATGGGGATGTCAGAGGGTGTGGCCTAATATGCAAATGAGTTCCTGCTGGGCTTTTTTCTACAAAAAAAGCCCTGAGTTCTGTATATAAACGCATAGTCCCCAGTCTGTGTCATGGTGCCACAAAGCAATTTATGTACAATAGCTCACAAATGCCCAGCCATTTAGTGTTTTCTTCTGGGTCCCAGAGCATTGAGCATGAGATTTCTGCAACGAATGTCAATAAATCAAAAGTAAGTTTGCAACTTACAAATACAAACCTGAACATACTCAAGATTGCTACAGCACATTGTCTCCAAATTTTGATGCAATAATTCAGAACAAGAGGTGTCAGTTATCAGAGACTGTTAAACAAAATATTGCAAGCATGCTATTTTTTAAAACATGTTTTAAGTAAAAAATAAATCTTTAATTGTGTTTGTGCCCTTTGTAAAGTTTATATCGCTGCTACCTGACATTATATTTTATGACACACATGGCCTGGCCTGACAAGGTCTCATTTATGCCAAATCAGACCTCATAACAAATGAATTTAACAACCTTGCACTAGATGGTTTTAGAAGATATATCAGAGTCATTTACAATGTTGTAATTACTAATATTTTCCACTTTGACAGCTTAGGTCAGACCAGCAAACTGGAGAGCCAGTTTGGTGTGGTGGTTAAGTGAGTGGACTCTTATCTGGGAGGACCAGGTTTAATTTCCCACTCCTCCACTTGCTCCTGCTAGAATGGTATTAGGTCAGCCTTAGCTTTCGTAAGAGTTGTCCTTGAAAGGGCAGCTGCTGTATGAGCTCTCTCAGCCCCACCTATCTCACAGGGTGTCTGTTGTGGGAGAGGGAGAAGGTAAAGGAAATTGTGACCACTCTGAGACTCAGATTCAGAGTATAGAGCGGGATATAAAGCCAATATCATCATCATTTTACAAACTCTCCTGCCTCATTTGTATAATATGTTCTGCAGTTGGCTATCAAATTAGGCTTTCTAGACAAACAGCATGAAAATAGTTGCCAGTTCATAGTTTCACTTGTTAAAAAAAATACACTTTGATACTGAGATATGATAGTTACATTCACCTTCACTTAAATCATGCTTTCCTTCACAAGAATAATTTGCAGTAGGGGTCCCAACCCTCCCGCCCTGGCGGGGGACCCCAGTTTTTCCAGCCTCTTCCCCCGCCCCCCCAAAAAATGGAAGCGGGGGAAGGGTGGGAAACGGCGCCAAGGAGCGGGCGACGCCGCTGCGCAGCTGCCGCCTCTTCTCCGTAGCTGCTCCTCCGAGATGGGCTCAGCCTGAGGAGCAGCTATGGAGAAGCGTGGCGAGCCCCGAATCTGGGTCCTTCTAGGACCCTGAGCAGCAACACTTGAGGAGCAAGGGGAATGCGCTTCGCTTCTCCGCCGGAGAAGGAGGCGGCGGCGCTGAACTGAGCCGTGGCGGGAGGAGGAGGAGGCAGAAGGAAGGGGGGTTGAGAAAGGCAAAAGGAGGGGGAAGAAAAAGGAGGAGGCTGCTGTCGTCGTGGTGTGCGCGCGCAGCAGTAGTGGAATCGCCACCGCCTTTGCTAAACCGAGGCTTGAGCCCGCGGGGAGGCCCCAGAAGAAGAAGGGGAGACGTCGCGCCGCCGCCACCCACCACCCCCAGAGCCAAGCTGCCCAGTCACCAGCCCTCAGAGCCCAGGTAAACCTGAGAGAGAAGCAGCGACCCCTCCTCTCCGCCCTGGTACGCCTCAACTCCTCCCCTCTTCACCTGCCCTCCTCAGGGGGTTGCTTGGCAACGCCCCTTGCGAGGGAGGGAATCGAATGTGTTGGGGGCCGCTGTTTGAGGCGAGGAGATTGGGAAAGATTGGCCTGGCTGCCTCCTCGCCTTCCCTGCTGGCCGGTAGGGTTGCCAATCCCCAGGTGGGGGCAGGGGATCCCCTGGTTTGGAGGCCCTCCCCCCCTTCAGGGTCGTCACAGCCTTGATCTTGGCTCCACCCCCAAAGTCTCCTGGCTCCACCCCCAAAGTCCCCAGATATTTCTTGAATTGGACTTGGCAACCCTAATTTGCAGCATGATTTTAGATTGCTCTGTAAACCTACCCTTCCCCCAATTTTGTTTAGCTGGATAAACAAGTCTAATTAGCTACTATTCTTATTGTGCATTCTGGGTAGATGGGTGACATCAAGAAAGATGGGGCAGAATATACTGCTTCTTCATAAGCCCCATTGAAAGGAATGAAGTTTCACAAAG
The DNA here is from genome assembly GCF_032191835.1 of Heteronotia binoei. Classification (NCBI taxonomy): domain Eukaryota; kingdom Metazoa; phylum Chordata; class Lepidosauria; order Squamata; family Gekkonidae; genus Heteronotia; species Heteronotia binoei. The sequence continues at coordinate 168,444,950 of NC_083223.1, read as the reverse complement.
GCTCCTGTTCATTTCAACAGGTTTTAGACATGCTCTCAGAGAATTAGATTTACAGTCTTCTCCTATTCATGTTTACTTAGAAGTTTCCTACATGTTCATAAGATGTAGGCTTTTAGCTTTGATTTATGGCTTCTGTATCAGTTCCCTTAGGTTTTGAGGGATTTAGCAACAGAAACCTTTGTTTTCTATTCTGAATACTTAGGTCAGACCAGCAACCTATCTGATCACACACACACAAATCCCTCCAAACCCAGAATGTTCCACAAATTCCATCAATTTTAAATGGCTCCCAACTGCCTGGAGGTTGGTTGCCCACCCATGTGTTTAAGTAGATTTCCAAAGGCAACACAGGAGGCCTCTGCATGAGGGGCTGCATAAAACTACACTTGCTTTTGTTTCTTTTAATTATTTTTACTGGGTATTTTGCAGGGGGATACAACCTCTCCCTTCCACCATTAAATAAGCATTGTAATCCAGATAGGTTGTTAAGTACAATACATATAAATGAAGCTGGAGAATAACAGAAGGAAGGAGAACTGGGGCAATTATAATTCAAAGTCAAAGTTGTGAATTCCTGACAATGGAAGATATGGAGAAGAGACAATGAAAACACAGCTGGAAACAAAGCTCCATGGTTTATAACAAAGAGCAGCAGTTCTGCCTTTCTGGCCTAGTATTTCCTTTTATGAGTTTGTTTAGCCCGTGCTGTGAATAGGAGCCAAAACTATGTAAAGGTTCCTAGGTCACATTTGCTTGACAGCAGAGCATTTCCATGACTCAAATATCCTCTGCCCTCTGAACGAAGTGATGATGTCTGGGTCAAACCTTGCGTTATGTCCCTCTTATTCTGAAGGCTAGACACATTCCAAGTAAGTGTCAGAAGTTTTGAGAGAATTATGGTTAAAGCTGATAGAAACAGGGCCGGCGCTAAGGGTTCTGCCACAAGAGGCAGCCACCTGCACTGCACCGCACCCCCCACCCTCCCAGCTCCCTTTTTTTTTTCTGCGCACGCGGTAGCACACGCATGCCACAATGACGTCACTATGTGACATCATTGTGAGACCACTTTCCCCCTCCACTACACTCTTTGGAGGCTTCCTTGGAAACCTCCAAAGAGTGTAGTTTTTTTAAAGCCGCTGGGATCCGTTTGCACACCGGGCTCCTCTCGGGGAACCCAGAGAGCAAATGCCTGACCCTGCTCTGCCTCCCCGCAGCGCAAGGTGAAACAGGGCTGGATCTGGCCCTGTTTGCATTTCGGGCTCCTCTCGGGGCCTAGGCGTGCGGCAGAAGGCACGAGGAGGCGGCGACGGGCGAGGGGAGGTGGGGGAGGAGGCAAGTGGCGGCAGGTGAGGGGAGGCAGGTGCAGGGAGGTGGCAGCAGGCGAGGGAAGGTGACGGGTGGTGGAGGAGGAGGCGAGCAGTGGCAGGTGAGAGAAGGCGGCTGCGGCAAGCGTAGAGAGGTGGACGGGTGGGGAGGCAGCAGGCGCTGGGAGAGGGGCGACTCATGGTGCTTTTAGGCCACGTGGCGCCCCAGGCAGCTGCCTACTTGGCCTCCTCCCACGCGCCAGCCCTGGATAGAAAGAAAAAGAGGAGAAAGGACCCCAGGTCTGCTCTGGGATGTATATATATCCATGTACTCAAGCCATGGACAACAAACAATAGCACATTGCAACTATGATAAAATTGTAACAGCAATGTACGCAACCTAAGTGAGTGAGATTCAGCTGGTGCTTGTGCATGTGAGGTGTCATCAAGTCACAACCAATTTACAGTGACCCCAGCAAGGGGCTTCTAAGGCAAGTGAGAAGCCAAGGCAGTTTGCCATTTCCTTTCTTTGCCAAGTCTTCCTTGATGGTCTCGCTTCCAATTACTGATTCTGCTTAGCTTCTGAGATTTGACAAGATTGAACTATACCATGATGCCTTCCCTTCCATCAGATGGAGCTTACCCATCTGAATGAATGTGAATGATTTTGTATACAGTTAATATGCTCTGATGTATATGATAATATACTATTGAGGAGTTAAATACTTTCAGTGCTAAATCCTAATTTTAAGTACATGCTGATGGGTTTTGAACTGTCTGAGACCACAACTAAAAAAGATATTGGGGGCCACAGTAGAGGAGTGTGTGTTTTGTTGCTTTTGAAATATGGTGACCCTATGTATTAATGATCTCCAAAATATTCTATTGTTATGGTGCAACCTAATTTGGAATACTGTGGACAGTTCTAGTTACTGTATCTCAAACAGGATATTGCAAAGCTGGAAAAAGTACAGAGGAGGGCAAATTAAATGATCAAATGGTTGGCACGCATTTCTCATGAGAAAAGGCAGAAGAGTCTGGGACTTTTTAGCTAAGAAAAAAAGGCATGAGGTAGAGAAAGTGAATAGAGGGAGTCACCTCCATAATACTAGAACCCAGGGCCACCCAATGAAGTTGATGGGCTATAGGTCCAGGATAGACAAAGGCAATACTTTTTACTGAATGAGTAATTACATTCTGGAATTCACTACCAGTGGATGTAATCATGGCCACAACCATAGATGGCTTTAAAATTGAGTTAAACAGATTCATGGAGGATAATCCATCAATGGCTACTAGCAGTGATTTATGAAGGGAACCTAGTGCTAGGAGGCAATATCAGGAGAAGGCTTTGGCCTCTGTGCCCTTTTTGTTTGTCCTCTAAGGCAACGGAAAACAGCTTCTAACTATCCTGTATATGACAGCTGTTCAAGTACTTGAAGATGGTGATCATATCACCTCTTAGTCATCTCCTCTCCAAGCTAAATATACTCAACTCCTTTAACCTTTCCTCATGGGACTTGGTCTCCAGACTCCTCACCATCTTCATTGCCCTCCTCTTGACATGTTCCAGCTTGTCCATATCCTTCTTAAATTATGGTGCCCAAAACTGAACACAATACTCTAGGTGAGGTCTAACCAGAGCAGCGTAAAACAATACCATCACTTCATAAGAACATAAGAGAAGCCATGTTGGATCAGGCCAACGGCCCATCAAGTCCAACACTCTGAGTCACACAGTGGCAAAAAATTTTATATACACACATACACTGTGGCTAATAGCCACTGATGGACCTGTGCTCCATATATTTATCTAAACCCTTCTTGAAGGTGGCTATACTTGTGGCCGCCACCACCTCCTGTGGCAGTGAATTCCACATGTAGTTGGGGTGAGGGAAGACTGTTGGCTTGCCCAGAGCTGCTCCTGGTAAGCCTCAGACAGCAGAAGCGGGGGTGGGGGGGGGTGGAAGACTCTGCAGAGAGCACCAGTGGGGAGACCTGGCTGCTTCCCCTGGAGCAGCTCTGGGGGAGCCACCAAGAGTCCCCCTCCCTGCAAGTTTATTCCAGGTTCCCATTTTTGAAGACCTGTTCTCATAAAGACAGTGTCTATCATGGGTCAATACGTCCTAGGATGAGGAAGAGATGGAGGAAGCCCTCAGATGTTGCAGGAAGACCCACCAGACAAGGTGGAGACTCCATTAGGTGCAGAGGAGGAGTCTCAGGCTGACATCAGTGTGCCATGCCCCCAGTCCTGCAGCCTGGGAGCCAAAACAGAGGCCCTGCAGAGGCCAGCCTCACCCCCAGGGACACCAGAGCCTTTGGAATACTGGAGAAGGTGGACTCAGAAAGAGGTGCAGGAGCAGTGCCATAGTGCACAGTTAATAGCCCAGCACCGGTCAACCTCTGCCTGTGAGTTGGAGTCAATGCAGGATCAGGACTGGCAGTTCTGTATGCAGCTCAGCCATTGATGACTGGGACATTGATGACTGGCCCCGTTCCTGGAGGACTCAGAAGGTTAATGAGTTCCACCAGGCCTGAATGACTCCTGATAAAAGCAGCCAGAAAAGGGAGAGCCAGCATGGAAGTAACTTGTTCACAACCTTTGTGTGCTGGCAATTTTTGTGTGTTTGACCTTCCAGACTATGACCTGGTTTGTGCTCTTTGGGTTTGTCCTTCTGGACTTTTGACGATCTGTGCTTTGATCCCAGACTAGACTGTGTTTGGACTCTGCTTCTTGCCTGAACTTGGACAATGTTTTGGTTGCTAGTAGTCAGACATTGCTCATTAGTTCAGTGTTAGCTCTTACCTTCCAGTGTGTGTTGGGGGCAGAGTGCCCACAACTACCAGTACAGGCAGAGCTGAGTTGAGGGTGGGGGGGAATGAAGCTGCTTTTCCCACTAGGTGACAGTATTCCAGCTTGGGGGTGGGGGTTGAATGTCCACAGGGCACTACATTATACCCTATAGAGACTGGTTCCAATAGGACATAATGGAGAATCAATTGATGAGTATCTGGGGCTCCAGGACCAGGAGGGCTATCTTTTGAGGTAGAGGTACCAAATTTCCAGCATAGCATATGATGCCTCTCCTTAACCTTCCCTACCCCAAACTTCACAAAGATTGGACCAGGGGGTCCAACTCTATGAGTCCCAAAAGAAGGTGCCCCCAACCTCCTTTATTTCCAGTGAAGGGAAGGCATTTAAAAGGAGTGTGGTCCCATTAAATGTGATGGCCAGAACTCCCTTTGGAGTTCAATCATGCTTGTCACAACCTTGCTCCTGGCTCCACCCCAAAGTCTCCTGGCTCCACCCCCAAAGTCCCCAGATATTTCCTGAGTTGGACCTGGCAACCCTATCCATTGTATAGCTAGGCAGGATGATGGTCAGAGATGTGACTGGAACAGAAGACAAAGCAAAGTAGATGAAGGCCTCAAAGTTATGCTCATTTACTTGGAATTAGATCCCACTGAACTCAGTTGGAACTCTGTCTAGCTTAGGTTGTCATGGGCAGGCCTCGGATTCAGCAGGAGCTCACAGGAGCACAGCACCTGAACCTTTCTGAGAGTTCCACCTCCTCCTTCCCACTTTGTCCATTGAATAGTAGGTTCAGCTGCATAACAATCCCTGGATCAGCTCCACCACCTTTTTTTCTACAAAATGACCCCTGGATGGGACTGGGTGACCCAAAAGACATTGATCTATTTAACTCAATATTGTTTGTTCTGATCTCTCTGGGGGTCTCAGAGGACTTTCTCAGCCCTGCTACCTGAAATCCTTTCAACTGGAAAAAACAGGGATTAAAACCAGGGATCTTCTGCATGCTAAGCATGTGCTTTGCCACCAAAATCCATCGCCTCCCCTGAAATAAGGTCTGTTTACTTCCATGGATCATTGTTCACTGCTTTGGGAAAAAATGTGGGAGGTCAGGAAGCAGCCAGGATCCCTCAACCATGTTAGCTGACACCCTCCCGCCTCCAACATTTTGTATTGAATTTTATCTCCATTAGATTTTGGTTCTCTTGAGATGTTTGGGAACCAAATTTTGGGCAAAAGTGGGATAGAAATGTAATAAAGAGAAAGAGACACAATGAGCCTTTCATGCTTCTTCATCCACAGGAAACTAAACTCAATAGCTTTGCTTCTGGAACTTCTTACGGCTTCAAAGTAAGAAACTTTATAGATCACCTTCAGCACCTTGAATTATGCCTGAGATATAACGAAGAGGCAGCTCTGATGTAGAAGGCTTTGGTTTTAAAGTATAGTTAAATCCTGTACTATAACATCTGCTACTGCAGGACAGCTCTGCATTTGTTCATCAGAACTGTATTTGTTCATCATAGGATGGTTAGATTCAAATTTGTTTTATAATTACAGGTGAATGCATTACTTTAAAAATGCTTTAACAATCAGTTACTGAACAAATAAAAACCGACAAAAAATTAGAGACATGGGACTAGGGTTGCCAAGTCCAATTTAAGAAATATCTGGGGGTGGAGCCAGGAGACTTTGGGAGTGGAGCCAGGAGACATTGGGGGCGGAGCCAAGAGCAAGGGTGTGACAAGCATAATTGAACTTCAAGGGAGTTCTGGCCATCACATTTAAAGGGACTGCACAATTTTTTAAATGCCTTCCTTCCATAGGAAATAATGAAGGATAGGGGCACCTTCTTTTGGGGCTCATAGAATTGGACCCCCTGGTCCAATCTTTTTGAAACTTGGGAGGTATTTTGGGGAGAGGCACTAGATGCTATACTGAAAATTTGGTACCTCTATCTCAAAAAACAGCCCCCCCAGAGCCCCCGATACCTACGGATCAATTCCCCATCATTCCCTATGGGAATCGTTCATGGAGGTGCATGATGGCTCTGGGGGCAGGGCTTCCCCCGCCAGCCAGCTGGCTGGGGGAGGGAGGAAGCCTGTAAAACCGGGGGATCCCCCTCTGGGACCTGGGGATTGGGAAGCCTACATGGGACCAGTGTTCCCTCTAAGCTGAATTAGTGTGAGCTAGCTCACAGATTTTTAGCCTCCAGCTCACGCATTTTTGTTTCAGCTCGAAAAGGATGACCCCAGAGCACAATAATTTATGCAGTAGCTCACAACTTTAATACTAGTAGCTCACAAAGTACAATTTTGCTCATGAGACTCTGCAGCTTAGAGGGAACATTGCATGGGACATAAAATGTGAAGAAGAGCAAAAAATATGTAACTACTTGGTTTAGTGCATAGTTCAATCAGATGAACTGCAAGAAACAGCAATCGACTGGACATGTTTATTGCAAATTTTATAAGCTCCAAAAGCAAATAGAGAGGTTTTGTAGGTGACATATGAATCCTGCTCAGATAACAAAAAACAGATCTTACCAACATCTGAGGCCTCAGAAAAGGGCTGTAACAACTTGGACAGAAATCCAGTTCTTGGATCCTCATATAAGGAGAGATGTAATAAATAATGTGCAAGATCATCTAAAATGAATGTTTGCGCTCTCAACAGCACAACAGGTGGTCCCAGTTGCACTTGCCAAGGAAGCAAGAGGTTCCAAGAGATGGCTCAGATAGTGGTCACTGGAGGCTAGTATCACTTACAGCAGGGGACCCAACCTTGTTAAGCCTGTGGGCACTTTAACATTTTGAGAAAGGGTACTGGGAACCCTTACAACATGGCTGCCATAGGGGCAGAGCCAATCACAGAAGGCTGGGAGTCTTCAAGGCAATAATCTTCTCAGTACAGAGAAAGCTCCTTCTAAGTGGGCACTTCCTGGTGATGTAAAGGCAGCACCTCCCAGCTTGTTTTAAAGTACCAAGGAGGTGGAAGAAAGGCAGGATAGACTCTTTGCTTTGGAGAAAAGTCATTTTGTTTCAGTTTTTGAAAAAAGGTAAAGGTTTTTTCAACCCTGTTTTGTCCTACACTTAGGGCTGCCAACCCCCCGATCCGTGCAGGAAATCTCCCGCCTGGGAGGTTCTCAACCCGCCGGCCCACATTGGGCTGGCGAGGGGAACCTCCCACCGTGTTGCTGGTGCAATGACATCACCCGGAAGTGACATCATCAAAATGGTGGTCCCCCCCCCCCGTGTGGGGCCGCTCTAGGCGTTTCCAAGAAAACTCAATGGTTTTCCTGGACGCTCTAGTCATTTGGGAGGTAAATCTCTATAGTACAATAGGTGCTATAGAGCAGGGGTGGCCAACAATAGCTCTCCAGATGTTTTTTGCCTACAACTCCCATCAGCCCCAGTCATTGGCCATGCTGGGTGAGGCTGATGGGAGTTGTAGGCAAAAAACATCTGGAGAGCTACTGTTGGCCACCCCTGCTATAGAGTTTTAACCTCCCAAATGGCTAGAGCATCCGGGGAAAACCATAGAGTTTTCCCGGAAACGCCTAGAGCTGCCCTGCATGGGCGCTGCCATTTTGATGATGTCACTTCCGGGTGATGTCATTTCGTCACACGGCGCACGCACTACTGTCCCCCGCTGTGGGATGAAGAGGACTTGGCAACCCTTCCTACACTAACAAACACAGATTCCTATTTGTGATTCTTTTAATCTTCTAAAAACATTCCCATGATTCCACACTGCCCACTTATATTAAGTATTGCTGCTTGCCATTCCCATTTTGTCTGATGAAGTCTGCTTAAGAGCATACGAAAGCTTACATTCTAAATAAAACTTAGTTGGTCTTAAAGGTGCACTTGTCTACTATCTCTTTCTTGAATTACAGCATGGTAATGAGTAAACTAGAAGACTACTCAACTGGGCCAAAGGAGCCAACTATACAGTCCTGGGTCCCCGTGCTGGAATGCCATTGGGTCATTTAAACCAGCAGGATTTGGATCCTATTGCCCATTGTTCCTGAGTCCCCAAGCTCAGTTCTTAAGGCTCCAATGAGCCAGGCAGGAACACTGGTAATTGAAACTTGAAGTCCATATACACAATAGACTCTATCCTCTTCCTTTCCCACATCTGTTTCCCTTGCTGCCCAGAGCCCAGACCACCTCCCACTGACTTTTACAGGTCAGCGTAAATAGAGGCAGATCCAGCACACACCTTCTTGGCTCTCACAGGAGGGTGGTCCTTCTCTCACAAGCTGGAATGCTGATTGGGTAGTAGCTGTGGCCTCATATTTACCTGTCTTAACCCTTCCTGATTCCTGTCACTCTGCTGGGTCAGGTCTGTGTTGCTCCTGGCTAGGGTTTCCATGTCTGACTCAGAAAATATCTGAGGACTTTGAGGGGTAGAGCCAGGAGACTTTGGGGGTGGAGCCAGAAGCAAGGTAGTGACAAGTACAATTGCACTCTGAAGGGGATTCTGGCCATCACATTTAAAGGGACTCCTTTTAAATGTCTTCCCTTCATTGGAAATAATGGGATGGGATCACCTTCTTTTGGACCCCTGGTCCAATCTTTTTGAAACTTAGGGGAGGGGTGTTAAGGAGAGGCACTAGATGCTATGCTGATAATGTGGTTCCTCTGCCTCAAAACAACACCCCCCACCCGGAGCCCCAGATACTCACGGATTGATTCTCTGTTATAGAGTATAAAGGAGTGCCCAGTGTAGATTCAAACCCCTCCCCCCTTTCTGATAACCCTGAAGTGGGGGGAGGGCCTCCAAACCAGGGGATCCCTTGCCCCCAACTGGGGATTGGTAACCCTAGCAATGAAATAAACATTTTTTCAATGGTAGCATGCTTTAAATCTTGCGAATATATGCTGAAGTGAATTTAGAAGCATAATGGAAAAGTTCAGATGTTCTTTTTTCAAGAACTTCAACAGAGAATGTTGGGATTTAGGAGAGGTGGGAAGTTGCTTTGTGTTTGGGTGAGACTGTCCCCAATATGTAAATTTTTTATATTTGGCAGGACACAAAGACTTTTTGGATGTAGGCCTTGTTATCATTTATATTAATCTAAATAAATATATCAAAGCTGTGGAACATGTGTTTTCTCTTAATGCTAACAGATCACCAATGTCAAACCCCATTTTAAACACACATACAGGTAACTACAGAAAGATCTAAGGGAAACAGACAGACAGCTCTAGGGCAGGCTTGTCTAACTCAGCCTCCCCACTACACTCCTTGCATAGTGCAAGTTGTCAAATTCTAGATAAATATTCCCCTTCCTTTCTTCCCTCTTTATTTGTGTCACAACACAAATAAGGGTTTGTCTGGCACTTGGCAGTCCACTGTACATGGTGGGTATCCCATGCACAGCTGCAGGACTGAATTTGAAAGAATAACTTATCCAGTTGTTTCACAGCAGCTTACAAGTTAAGCTAAAGGAACTTTATATGACTCCTGTTGTAATCAGTCCCCTTGTGCTAAATTGTTGACCATCCACAGGGTCTAAATGCCTTCATCTTCCTTCAGTGGTCACACATATGACATTTACCACAAAAATCCAGTAAACTTTCCTCCATCAATAGCATTCAGTACAGTTCACCTCCCTTTAATTTACTGTGCAGCAGGGTGTTCACTTTTCAGTTTCCAGAGGGGAGGCTGGGGCTGGGCCAGACTTACCAGACACATGGGTCCAAATGCTAACCATAAATTCCTGGTTGCCACAAGTCACACACAAAGCAGAGGACCAAAACCCAAGATGCAACAAAATAGCTCAAAACTAGAAATCAAGAAAAATTGTGTGTGTGTGTGTGTGATATAAAAAATACTTTCACAGTGCCATCTGAAGCAGGTTTACACCCTTGAGTAGATTCAGAAGGCTGTTACTCTGCTTGGGACTGCACTGTCAATGTATACATCGCTAGAATTCTTCCACAGTAAATGTATTCCCCTTCATTGTTGTTTCTGGATGGATTTAGGGTTGCCAATCCCCAGGTGGGAGCAGGGGATCCCCCAATTTGGAGGCCCTTCTCCCACTTCAAGGTAAGCAGAAAGTGTGGGGGGGATGTCTGCTGGGCACTCCATTATTCCCTATGGAGACTGATTCCCATAGGCTATAATGGAGAATTGATCTGTGGCTATCTGGGGCTCTGGGGGGACTGTGTTTTGAGGTAGAGGCACCAAATTTGCAGCATACGGTAGTATCTGATGATCCTCCTCAAAGCACTCTCCAAGTTTCAAAACAATTGGATCAGGGTGTCCAATTCTATGAGCCCCAAAATAAGGTGCCGCTATCCTTCATTATATCCAATAGAGGGTGGGCTTTTAAAAGGTGAACAGTCCCTTAAATTTAATGGCCAGAACTCCCCTTGGAGTTCAGTTATGCTTGCCACAACCTTGCCCCATGTCTCCCAGCTCCACCCCCAAAGTCCCCAGGTATATCATGAATTGGACCTGGCAACCCTAGATGGATTAGATACAGGGCTGCCAAGCTCCTGGGTGGTGCAGGGGTTCTCCCACTTTGGGGGTTCCCTCCTGACATCGCCAGTCACTCTAGGAGCTTCTGGGAAAACTCTATGGCTTTCCCAGATGTCTAGCAATTTGGGAGGAAAACTCTATAGTACCATCCTCACTGCAGAGTTTTAATGGGAGGGGGAGAGCCCCATCATGTCCTTTAAATTTACACCCATAATGTGGACTTGATATATGCCCAAGATTCCATTTATTTTCATATACAAATACATACCTGTTTTTGCACATTAGAATTTGCTAACAGATGCCACTGTTTAATTATTATTCCTTAAATCTCATTTATAGTACCATAGAGTTTTCCTGGAATCTCCTAGAGCAGCCAGCGCACAATGTCATTGACACGATGACGTCAGTTATGAGTTGAACAAAACAGGAGTCAATTGCACCTTTAAGACCAACCAAGTTTTATTCAGAACGTAAGCTTTCATGTGCTCTCTAAGCACACTTCATCAGACTATACCTAATCCCTAGTCTGATGAAGTGTGCTTAGAGAGCACACGAAAGCTTACATTCTGAATGAAACTTGGTTGGTCTTTAAGGTGCCACTTGACTCCTGCTTTGTTCAACTGTTTCAGACCAACACGGCTGCCCACTTGGGTCAGTTATGAGTGATGTCATTGCTACGCACACACAAAAAAGTCCCCTGTTGGAGGCTACAGGGGATTTGGCAACCCTAATTAGATATAATATTAAGATCCCTGTACCATGTAAAAGAGTCATGCAATTGAGGCTGGCTTGGCATACTGTTAAGAAAATAGTTGTTCAACTTAGTGCATCTGGTTTGATTCCCCACTCCTCCACTGGCAGCTGCTGGAAGGGTCTTGGGTCAACCATAGCTATCGCAGGAGTTGTCCTTGAAAGGGCAGCTGCTGTGAGGCCCTCTCAGCCCCACCCACCTCACAGGTTGTCTGTTGTGAGGGGAGAAGATATAGATTGTAAGCCACTCTGAGTCTCTGATTCAGAGAGAAGGGTGGGGTATAAATCTGCAGTTGTCGTCTTCTTATGAGGTTGAGAAAAGTTGTCAGTAAAATTGTGATAAAAAGAAGAAAAGGTTACATGAGAAACATAATTAACTGTTTTAGCTGAAGCTATTATGCCAAGAAGTAGAGTCATACTCCTGGTTATGCTATTGCTCATGAGTAGCCAATCCTGGAAGAAGTACAGGCAGACTTATCCAATACAGCTGCTTAACATCCTCACTGGGGAGTTTCAATGGGGGGCAGGGTTGAGCCCCACCAAGATTCCATTTATTTTCATATACAAATACATACCTATTTTTGTGCATTAGAACTTGCTAACAGATGCCACTGTTTAATTATTATTCCCTAAATCTCATTTATATATTCATATGATTAATTACAATCCTGACTTTTGCTTTCTTATTTGTTTAAAGCTAACCTATCTACATCCCTTGCTGTATAATTTACATTGCTTAATATATTTGCCTGCTTTTGAAATGCAGATTTGCCTCCATATTTCCAAGAAGACAAAGGCTGCCATCCTGAGAACACTTTCCTGGGAATAAGTCTCACTGAATAAAATGGGATTTACTTTTCACTATACATCCTTAGGATTCCTTCCAAAGGTGTTTACAAATCATGTGCACACCAACATTAGAAACAGTGCAACTGTCTGACAAGCATAGGCCTGGCATCTAAAGTTGGCAGATCCAACTCAGGAAATATCTGAGGACTTTGGGGGTGGAGTGAGGGGACTTTGAGGGTGGAGCCAGGAGCAAAGTTGTGACAACTCCCAAAGGGATTTCTGCCCATCACATTTAAAGAGATCGTACTCCTTTTAAATGCCTTCTCTTCATTGGAAATAGTGGAGGATGGGGGCACCTTCTTTTGGGACTCACAGAATTGCACTCCCTGCTATGCTATGCTGAAAAATTGGTGCCCCTACATAAAAAAAGCCAGCTCTCCCTCGAGTCCGAGATACCCATGGATCGATGCTCCATAATGGAGGGCCCAGTGGATTTTCAAACTCCACCCCCTGCTTCTGATAACCCTGGAGAGGGAGCTTCAAACCAGGAGATCCTCTGCCCCCAACTGGGGATTGGGCAAACCGGAAACGGCAGTGTACTGATTAGCAAACACTAGAAATAAACCATTGCTTTTTTATGTTGCAAATAAATGCTTAAGCAATTTCTTTCATAATGATGCAATTATATTATCATCATCACAAACCAAAATTCATTAAATGTCCATAGAAAAATTAAAAAGTTATTTCACACCACTCTTGAAGGGTAGTACTTTACAGTTCACTGTCTCAATTCTCCTTTGCTTGAAAGACGTAGACAGGACCACACTTGTATATGATTCCTCCTATGCGTAGCAGACCGAAGTCTGACAGGTGCAGCGGCTACACAGGTCCTAGGTTCAGTTCTGTGTTTCGTTCACCTTCCACTGGCCGCTTTCTTTTAGCTTTGGAACCCGTGCTAAAAGCAATTGCTCACATATTACAATACAATGTTACTTTGCAGCTTGCATGAATGGTTCTCCAAAGTGAACCAGGACTGCTGGAGGACACAGCCACAACACTATCTGAGGTTAGTAGAAAGCATTAACTAGTACTGCAAGTAATTTTGATAAAGACGGATTGCTGTTGAGCTAAAACTTGTTCAATAAATGTTTAGTTCAACATTGGTTCAGAAACTGGTAGGATTTAGGATATAAATATACACAGAAACACAGTTTAAAAACAACATATTTAAATGGCTAGGATTAGCAGTCTTAAAGGCTACACAAGAATATTTTGTTCACTATGAAATTGTAATTGGATGGGGGGAGCTGAAAGGTAACGAGACGTGAGAGCCAGTGAAGCTGACTGTGAGGAAAGTGTGAAGGAGGAAGCTGACTGTTAGGACATTTCAGTGGGTATGGGATATTGAAAAAATGGTTGAACAGTAAGTCTGCTGCAGCCTGTCAAACAGGAAATTATACATCAAAAGAGGGCAGAATTTAGCTAAAGCAGCAGCACATTCCACAGAAGAAAAGTTGTTGTTGTTGGTGGTGGTGCGGACAGTGTAGTTGGACTCCAACTTTGGAAACAGAAGCCCTGTTCTCCTGATCAGGCAACCAGAACCTTCTCCCCCTGGATTCCCCTCACATTTGCCCAGAGGCCATGGTCACCCAACCATGCTTGCTAGACACTGCAAAGGGCTTAGCAATCATTGAAGAACAAAGCTACTTCCGCATGAGGTTGTGTATAGATAAAACTAAACAATGTATGTCCTCGCAGGCAGGATCTTACTGTATGTTTACTTAGAAGTAGACCCTATTCAGCAAAGGAACATAGGAACAGAAGAAACATGAACTGGAGATCCTATAGAGATAACTAAAGGAACAGTTTTCCCCTGAAGACATATGTACTTCTGGGGGAAAAAACCATTTTTTTCTTTTCTGCCTCTAGGGGAAGCAACACTATTACATCTGCTACACAGCATTAGGCAGGTAAGGAACAAACTGTTTTTCTTTGATTCTCTGTGCCATGGAAATGAATGTGAAAGTTGGAAGGTGGATATTCCTGAGCAAACTAATGTTTCTTACTCCAAAATCAATTTGCAGTGCAGAATTATCCAGGTGAGGACTGGGTTGAGAAAGAAAGCAACTGCTCTGAGTTTTGAGTTTGTGTCCCTCTGGATTTGCAGAAGCATTGGCAGGGCCAGGTTCTATTGTACAGGGTTTTTTGATCTACACATGGTTGCGGCACAAAAGTGTTAGAACACCTGGAGAGAGACTGTTGCCATCAGGAGTCTGTACCGCCTAATCTGCTACCCTCTTTTCTGCATTAGGTAAATTTGTTGAATTTGGTGGTTTGATATTATTTTCTCTTATTATAAGCTGTTTTGAGTCGACATTCAATGAAGAAAAGATGGGTAAAAATACCTATATAAATATATAGATATGTAAGTGGATGGCTGGATTAGCCTAAAAAGACAACAGGGCCTTTCCAAAAGCATAGGAGAGAGTCCAGTAAATCATGTTTTCCATAGTATCTTGTGAAATTCTAGCCTTCTGCTTCTTCAGCAGGTAAAATGGGTGAAGAATGATGGGATTAAAAGATAGAAGGATTCTTTAGTTTGAGGTCAGATAGACCTGGAGATTCTGAGGGGTATGGAAGTCATCTTTGTTTTTCAGTGGGAAACCACATGGGTGGGCTGAAGAAAACATAGCTTTAGTAGATGACCTACCTCCTAATCAAGTTAAAAAAAAAAAAAAGGAAGCTGAAACTGGCAACTTCAATATTATTTTTACTTTCTCTTAACTTTCTAACATTAGATACTTTCCTATATTTAGGAAACAAAGATTGCACTTATTAGTTTATTTTTTTTCCTTTGATTGCTTGCTGTTAGACATTTTCTTGTTTGACTGCAATTTCCCCTTTATGCAATAATCATTTTAATCACAAGTAGAGTTCACTTTTTCTGTTTTACAAAATTATATAAGCATAGTATTATAGAGTTGGAAGGGACTTCCAGGGTCAACTTGTCCCACCCCCTGTACAATGCAGGAAATTCATAAATACCTCCTCCCTAACACTCTCTGTTTCCCCTGCTCCATGTTCACAAGATGATAAAAAAAAACCTCATAGCCCTGATGCAACCCATTCTGAGGTTTGTGGGGCAGCCTAAAATTCTGAGGTGTGATAGCTGCGGAACTGCTGTTTGTTTGGTCTTTGTTTGGTTGAATGAATTTTTTGCCTCCGTCTTCACTGTGGAAGATGAGAACTTTTTGCCCGCCCCAGAACCACTAATTTTGGAAGGGGTGTTGAAAGACCTGAGTCAGATTGAGGTGACAAAAGAGGAGGTCCTACAATTGATAGACAAATTAAAAACTAATAAGTCACCGGGTCCGGATGGCATACATCCAAGAGTTCTGAAAGAACTCAAAGTTGAACTTGTGGATCTTCTAACAAAAATCTGTAATCTTTCATTGAAATCTGCCTCCGTTCCTGAGGACTGGAAGGTAGCAAATGTCACCCCCATCTTTAAAAAGGGTTCCAGAGGAGATCCGGGAAATTACAGGCCAGTCAGTCTGACTTCAATACTGGGAAAGTTGGTAGAAAGCATTATCAAGGACAGAATGAGTAGGCACATTGATGAACACAGATTATTGAGGAAGACTCAGCATGGGTTCTGTAAGGGAAGATCTTGCCTCACTAACCTGTTACATTTCTTTGAGGGGGTGAACAAACATGTGGACAAAGGAGACCCGATATATGTTGTTTACCTTGACTTCCAGAAAGCTTTTGATAAAGTTCCTCATCAAAGGCTCCTTAGAAAGCTTGAGAGTCATGGAGTAAAAGGACAAGTCCTCTTGTGGATCAAAAACGGGCTGAGTAATAGGAAGCAGATAGTGAGTAAAAATGGGCAGTCTTCGCAGTGGAGGACGGTAAGCCGTGGGGTGCCGCAGGGCTCGGTACTGGGCCCCATGCTCTTTAACTTGTTCATAAATGATTTAGAGTTGGGAGTGAGCAGTGAAGTGGCCAAGTTTGCGGATGACACTAAATTGTTCAGGGGGGTGAGAACCAGAGAGGATTGTGAGGAACTCCAAAGGGATCTGTTGAGGCTGGGTGAGTGGGCGTCAACGTGGCAGATGCGGTTCAATGTGGCCAAGTGCAAAGTAATGTACATTGGGGCCAAGAATCCCAGCTACAAATACAAGTTAATGGGGTGTGAACTGGCAGAGACTGACCAAGAGAGAGATCTTGGGTTTGTGGTAGATTACTCACTGAAAATGTCAAGACAGTGTGCGTTTGCAATAAAAAAGGCCAACACCGTGCTGGGAATTATTAGGAAGGGAATTGAAAACGAATCAGCCAGTATCATAATGCCCTTGTATAAATCGATGGTGCGGTCTCATTTGGAGTACTGTGTGCAGTTCTGGTCGCCGCACCTCAAAAAGGATATTATAGCATTGGAGAAAGTCCAGAAAAGGGCAACTAGAATGATTAAAGGGCTGGAACACTTTCCCTATGAAGAAAGGTTGAAACGCTTGGGACTCTTTAGCTTGGAGAAACGTCGACTGCGGGGTGACATGATAGAGGTTTACAAGATAATGCACGGGATGGAGAAAGTAGAGAAAGAGGTACTTTTCTCCCTTTCTCACAATACAAGCACTCGTGGGCATTCGATGAAATTGCTGAGCAGACAGGTTAAAACGGATAAAAGGAAGTACTTCTTCACCCAAACCGTGATTAACATGTGGAATTCACTGCCACAGGAGGTGGTGGCGGCCACAAGCATAGCCACCTTCAAGAGGGGTTTAGATAAAAATATGTCTGTGTGTGCGTATAAAATTTTTGCCACTGTGTGACACAGAGTGTTGGACTGGATGGGCCACTGGCCTGATCTAACATGGCTTCTCTTATGCAACCCTTCCTGCCCTCCCTTTCATGATCACAGGTAACAGAATCAGCATTGCGGTCAGATGGCCATCTAGCTTCTGTTTAAAAACCTCCTAGGAAGGAGAGCCGAGCACTTCCCAAGGAAGCTTGTTCCACTGAGGAACCACTCTGTCAGCTTTCTAATGTTCAGCTGGAAACTTTTGATTTAATTTCAACCCGTTGGTTCTGGTCCAACCTTCTGGGGCAACAGAAAACAACTCCGCACCATCCTCCAAATGACAGTCCTTCAGGAACCTGAAGATAGTGATCATATCACCTCTCAGTCATTTTCTCTCCAAGCTAAACATACCCAGCTCCTTTCCTCATAGGACATGGTCTCCAGACCCCTCATCATCTTCATTGCCCTTCTCTAGACACGTTCCAGTGTGTCTATATCCTTCTTAAACTGTGGTGCCCAGAACTGAATACAATACTCTAGGTGAAGTCTAACCAGAGCACAATAAAGTGATACCATCATTTTGCATGATCTGGACACTATAGTTCTGTTCAGGGCTTTCTTTTCAGGAAGAACACACCAAAAGTGAGCTCTGGAACCTCTTCGTGAAAACAAAATTCTCAAAAAATATTTAAAAGTTCATGAGAAGCAGCTATGTTTTCCTCTGTTTCTGTCTTGAGAGTTCCAGTACCTATTTTCCAGGAAAAAAGACCTGTTTCTGTTGATACAGCCCAAAATCGAATTGGCCTTTTTAGCTGCTGCATCACACTACTGACTCATGTTCAGTATATGGTCTATAAGACCCCTAGATACTTTTCACACACACTACTGTTGAGACAAGTCTCTCCCATCCTATAATTATGCATTTGATTTTTCCTACCTACATGCAGAACTTTACATTTATCCCTGCTGAAATTCATTTTGTTTTAGCCAAGTTTTCCAGCCTGTCAAAATCATCCTGTATAATATATTTCTACTATATTTGCTACCCTCCCAATTTCAATTTGCAATTCTGTAAATTTAATAAGCATTCCCTCATAAAAGCCTCCCCACATAAAAGCCTCAGTTGGACATATGGTTAACAGAGTACAAAGTGAGGAAATCCTGCCTAGAGATGAATTACTGAACAAGACTGGATTCTGAAAGACTTCCCCTACATTCAGAGTAAATTGGAACAGGCAGTTTGGAAAAACCCGTAGTTGTTTATTCAAACAACAGGTTTGTTTATTTGAAAGTGGAAAGAGATAGTTGAGTTCCCAGAAGGACTACATTGACATCTACACAAACTTGTGATGGTAGTAGTAATTACAGGTTCTTATTTCTGTAGCGGTGATATGGCCCACTGGATCAGTTTCCCATCTCCCCTAGTAAACCACTGTTGCTGGCGCCAGTTCTGTCTTCTCTTCCTGGTTTTGTCATTTTCTTCTGATTGCTCCTGCCTTATCCCTCTGCTTGACTCTTGAGGCCTTCCCTTCAGTCCATTGCCTTATGTGCACTGCTTCTTACCTCAGACCTTTTCCACTTGATCATATTTGGCTATATTGGCAAACAGAAGAAAAGTAATTGGAAATACAGCTTAGTGTTAGTGTAATGAATAGAATTTTTGATTTGTTTGCACAGAATTTATACCTGCTTCCCAGGGGCCTGGGCTGTTAGATACATTTCTCATCAGTAAGTGCTGGTTGTTACTTACTTCTGAGTTCCTATTCTGTGCAAGGAATCTCTGAAAGCAAAGAAATCTTTATTCCTTTCCTTTAAGTGAGGTATTGGTTGTTAGACATGCAAAGAAGATATGAGAGTACACATTTCTATAAAGCTGCTAATGACATGAAGCCTCTGATGTTTCCCTAAAATAGGAGTAAGTGGTGACATTCTTGTCCTAGGGGAAAACATGAGTTTCAGGATTCTCTCTGAGGTGGAAGGTTATAGGTGGCCCACAAACAGGGAGTTTATGGCATTCCTTTTCCTCTCAGTTTTCCAGCACTACCTCTCTTGATTTCAGTAAGGCTTTTGATAAGGTTCCACATACTATCCTTGTTGACAAGTTGGGTCAGCCCTGCTGCTACTGTTAGATCTTTCAGCAGTGTTTGACACTAGGCTTGCCAATCCCCAGGTCCCAGAGGGAGTTCTCCCGCTTTCCCAGGCTCCTTCCTGCTCCCGTTCAGCTGGCCGGTGGGGGGAAGCCCCACCCCCACAGCCACCGTGTGCCTTTCCACCTCCAGAGGCTTCAGACTCTGCTTGGAAAGGCATCCTCTTGTGTCTGTGTCTTTAAGGCTGAATAGATGGTGTGTCTGTATCTTTAAGGTTGAATGGGGGCGAGGATAGAAGAACATGGCTGCTCCCAGTG